>NW_024609883.1:106334556-106757529 GCF_016920785.2 Ixodes scapularis | reverse complement strand
CACCCACGTGATATACAAGGGGAAGAAGGAGCTCCCCTCTTATCAGGATCCTCCTTTGTGCCTCCTGGGTTAGCACAGGCGTCGCTATTCTCCTCCCAGAAGATTATAGAAGATTAACCTGACACTCAAAATTCTTACAAAAGCAGCTTCCCTCTCCTCCTTTTACTTGGTGTTCAAAAGTATGCGATGTAACACAAGCCGCGCTCAACGAGGCGATCGGCTTATCAGTAGTATCAATAGTCGAGCGCCGGGCCGGCCGAGCGCGTCACTCAAGCAACTCAAGTCTTTCACGGCGCTGGCGCCACTCGTGCTCTCCCCCCCCCCCCCCCCCCCCCCCCAAAAAAAAAAAAAAAAAAAAAAACTTGTACATGTTTGATGACGTCGCGGACGTGCCGGGAGAAGGAATTTGGAGGAAGCGGAAATGCAGCCGGGCAGTGTTGTCTGGCCCGCACGTCTCATCCAAAACCAGCAGATTCGTGCTTGTCAAACTTTGACAGCGATTTTAATGAACTTCTAGGCAGAATTCCGTCGTAATATTTGCCATGGGGGTTTTGTAGATGATAACAAAGAGATCTGTATAGTTTTGCACTGCTGGAAAAGAAGCGGAGTTGCCCTTTAAAGCATAGTGAACGGTATGGGCCATCCCAGCTGATCCAGCGCCGGAAGAGTATCACATGACTTTCCAGTTGTGTGGAACGGGAGGCAGAGCTCAAAGTCGCATCAGACTTGACGCTAAATTGACTGGGATGGCTCGTAGTGTATGCTGCGCTTCAACTGAAGGTGAAACGGAGTATAGCTGCTAAATTTGGCTTTGGAGTTCCGTGAGGCATATATATTACAGGCTACATTTCTGGTAACCGACATGTTGTCAACAAGTGTTGTGCTCAACAGTTACTAAGGTGTCAACTTGGGTATTAAGGCAACTTGGGACAAACATTTTATCTTCAATATACCCATTCATTAGCTAAATGTGTCTAGCCTTTGTTGGTTATAAGTGCTAATTATTTTGGGAATTAAAATCAATGTTTGTCCTTTAAGATCATCAGAAGTTCTTTATTTCTCTGTCACGTAAGAAAGATTTTTTTTTCCCTCACAAAGTTTACTTCACAATTAGGCTAAATGTCTTTTTTAGTGACTTCTCTGCTCAGAAAATTCTTGTGCAAGAACATTGGAGTGACAAACATCTGAAAGTTAAACATTTTGATTGGCTGAAAAAAGTTTAAAAAAAAGTGGAGCTTTTTATAAAAGCTATTACCTCGAAATAAAACTGGGATAGATCGACATGATTGAAAGCAGATTACAGAAAAGAGTATTCACGTTTTCTCAAGTGAAGTGAATAACTTCTTAGAGCGGTTCAGCAGCAGTGCTATTTGATGAACGATTTTCACACAGGCGAAGGTGGGGTGAAATCGCTGAGAGAGCTAGTCTGCGACTAATTTGCCCGAGACGAGGAAAGATAGAAACGAAGCTAGCACACTGCGGCTATGTATATGTGCTTGTCCGTTTTTAGCTGTCCTTGTTGTGGGTAAATTGATTTTTTTATAATGTAGCTCATGTAGAAAAGTAGTGGTCAATTGGCAATATATTGGGTGTCTCAAATAGTGGCCAGTCTCTTTAAATCGACCACAAAATTCGGTTTCTTAACCTGTCGCGCTAGGATTTTGTGCACCGTTGCCCACAGGTGGTGTATTTTTTTCTATAAAAATTGCAAAGAGCGAACTAGCTGAGGAAAAAATAAAGAAAGAAAAAGGCTTAACTGCTATGGAAATGCAGCGAAGCCAACGGTCTTCAAAAATAGGGCGCCCTATTGTTTGAAGACTGGCGCCTTCGCTGAATTTCCAAAGGAGTTAACCCTTTTTCTTTCTTTACTTTTTCCTCAGGTAAGTTCGCTCTTTGCAATTTTTATAATAAAAAAATGCACCGCCTGTGGGCAACGCTGCAAAAACTCCTAGCGCAATAGGTTAAGAAACCAAATTTCGCGGTTGATTTAAAGAGCCTGGCTGCTACTTGAGACACCAAGTTAATGTTACACGAATGTTGAGGACAAAACATACCACAAATGTTTGCTGTGTGGTCATTGGAAATATATAAACAGTGTTAATAAATTATGTTCCACTAATGTTGAGGGCATAACATAGCACAAATGTTGAGGGCATAACATAGCACAAATGTTGAGGGCATAACATAGCACAAAATGTTTACTGTGATGTTACGGGAATGTTTTCAGATAACGTTCCAGCGACATGACATTTTGCGGACATTAGCCACGTATACACAACGTTGGCGGACCACATTCCAGTAACATTGTGGCAACATTCGGTGCTACTAGGGGAGCTCCGATATCTCGCTAGCAGCCGCGGCTATCTGTGGGGAGGGGCCCACGTCGCTGTTAACGCTGACTGATTTTACCTTAGAAATGTCACTCTTTAACTGGTCGACGCGTGCAGCGAGATTACTCAGCGATTTCTCGGTGGAATGTTACTTAGCCTTTGGGTCTTTTACTTCCTGGGCCCGTTTTCTCGAACGCGAACTCCGCTCAATTCCGAAAATTTTAGGCTTACATGTGATTCCATTTCACAAAGCACTACTAAACAGCTCTACGTCCTCGGATTCGCGAAATGTGGAATATTATTTGTGTAATCTTAATTTAAACATCAGCAGATACCGAAACCGAAACTTCGGTTGCGTCAGGCAACATTGGTCTCGCGTCGTCAGAGTCATGGCCACGTCACGTCGAACCACGAGGGGTGCGACGCGGGCAGGTCGCTTCGCATGGCGTGGACGGTGATGGCCTGGGAGAAAGGGTGAAGGGGAGAAGACGAAAGAGGAGAAGGGGAGCGAAGGAACAGACCGATTAGCGCGCAGGCAGCGCAAACTAGCGCATCCGCGTTAAGGTTCGTTCACACTGTTGCAACCGAATACGACCGAGAGAGACCAGACCGGTTTTTAAGGCCTCTTGCGATCTCTTAGGACCAGCTCCGCTGCAGCACATCCCGTCCTAAGAAGTCGTAAAGGCTTAAAAACCGGTCTGGTCTCTCTCGGTCGTACTCGGTTGCAAGAGTGTGAACGGACCTTTACGGTGATCACGTGAACGCCCGGTCAGCCAACACCGGGAGGAGAAACTCATGACGTCATCGTTCAATTTCGCTCTGAGAAGTAAAAACAAATAAAACGTGAGAATGACGTAGACATGCCTCTGACGTAGCGGCTCAACGTTGGCAGCTCCAACTCCATCGCATTGACTGCGCTGACGATTCCGCCTCACGTCGCACTCTAGAGTTGGCAGATTTCGGCGACTTGGCTGATTTGAAAGTTTGCTGGCCAGTTCATTAAATATATAGACGGAATTAGATCGTAATATTTGACATGGGGTCTTCCTATATGATACTGAAGAGGGCTACATAGTTTTCTAAATATCAAAAATGAAGCGGAGTTGCCCTTTAAACTTAACTATTGTCCCTAGAAGAGGGAATTTTAGGTCAAGTGACTGGGAGAGCAGGGGCGCCGAGGGAGGAGCAGTACCTACAAGCAAAATGGCCGCGACGTCGCTTAAGGTTCTGCCGAACATTCATTTCGATCCGGCTGTTATATTAATGACGCACCACTCGTGGGGTTTATTCCCTATGTGTTGGCGGAGCTTATCAGCGCGGGTTCCTTTGTAGGGCACCATCATTTCATCGATCGACTGCTGATGCTCTTGCTGAATGCTGGAGCAGTTCTTTTGTATTATGTTCAGCACTGGTCGGAAAGGGAGTAAAGGAAACAGAGAGGAAATTGTGGGAAGAGAGAATGCAGGGGAAATCAGCTTTAACAATATACAGGGCACAAAAACAAGAAATAAAGAAGGAACAGAAGTATGATAATTCAGTGGGGAGCTCTTTGTTGTTTGAAGCAAGAATGGGGGTGCTACGACCGAAAACGTATAGGGCTAAATTCCAGGAAGTAGACTCTGTGCGACGTATGCAGCCGCGAAAGGGAAACTATATAACATGTAATTTTAAGGTGCACGGGGCTTCGTCCCACCCTCTTGGGGGGGTCTACGGATTTGGAGGGAGCACTGGGTTTTTTGGACATGGATGGACGAATGGATAGGGAAAGAATAGACTACTTCCATAAAGCCCTGCATGCAACACGGCGCGCGTTGCACTCTGGGAACTAGTTGGCCAGGGAGGAGGGCGGCATGGTTTCGGTTTCGATCGACACGTCGACAGGAGATTGTTTCCTGGTCCCGAGAGCGTCATTTGTAGTCTCTAAACTAACCTAAATGGTCATACCTCGAAGCTTTAGCACAATCCCGAGACGTATAGCTTGTCTTAAAACATGCTTGTTGTATTTTTGTACTTGAGCCTTCCTGTTAGCGTTCCAATCGAGGTATCTGGACGAGCCAGTGCTGCGAGTCTCGACGCTGCGAAGCTCGGCTGCTCGGGGATCTTGCTTGTGTACGAATCAACAAGCTGTAGCAACCAATAAGTATGCATATATCGAGCTCGCGCCTTTACATTAGTGTTGTTTATCAGGAAGTTTGTTTGCTTCGTGCGTCCATAGACGAAATATTACTTTTTGCCCCCCCCCCCCCCCCCCCCCCCCCCCGCTTGCATTCCACTAATATTCAACATCGCGTATGCGCATAAAGTTATCCTGCAATCATATAGGCAAATTCGCGCATACAGACCGTTTTAAGAATGCAAAGTCGAGCACTTGTGTTCACCGGACACACCGGACACGCACTTCCGTTCGCCGGAAGTGCGTCAGACGGGGATGAACCCCTATGCGCACCGCATTGGGGTTCATGCCCGTCCGGCGCACGGTGCGACATTCTTCACACAAGTGCTCGAACGAATTCAAAGCGCATTGACGGTTGCTAATGGCCATAATATTTGTTATGTGTTTGCTTTCTTCCTGCCTGAGTATGCCGAGATAATTTCACACACCGTTCCCGGCACAGATCTCGGGCGTCAGTAAAAACTCGTCCAAAAAGGCTTAGCGAGGAGTAGGGGACGCTTTTTAGGGCCTCCGTCGTAGCTAGCCGATCTCAGCGTTTGCGAAAAGTTAATCTTCTATCAGCATAAAATTTGAGTGGGAGATATATGATGACACGAGAAAGACATCATAGTAACTTTTGTGCAGTAGTGAGGTCGAATTTATTGCGTTTCCTTAAAAGTTCATGCGTAAACGCTGGCCTCAACTTTGATACCCTGTGAGGATGCGGCTTACTTTTCGCCCAATGAAGTAACAAGAAGCGGACGTTTGGCAAACAAAATGCGTGTAAGGCTCCAGACGAACCAATTTTAGTTGTAGTTCACTGGTACTAGACGGGATTACTGACATTGAGCTCAAATATACACTTGTGGGGTAAAGTGACTAAGCCACGACTTACTACGTTCGCATACGCACGCACAATATTCGGTGTTTCGGGAACCAAGGAAAGTGCCCCGGTCTTCGTTTTGCATCGCTCGAGAATGAGTGTAGTGTACATTCGTCAAAAGTCAGATAATCGAAAACGCAAGCAGCGCGTTCGGTCGTGGCGTGATAGCATGAGACGAAGCTGCTCAGTCGAAACCGAAACTGAGTGGCCAACTAGTTCCCAGAGTGCACTGCGTGATATTTCGCCGCGGTGGGGCGCGTCGGTTTTGGAAGAAACTGCCGGGAACAAAACCGAACTCGTAGAACGTTTACAAGCCATCGGGGACGCTCCCAAGAATATCCTGTTGGATCTACAGTCTGGTATTTCCTCCGAGGAACTCCTGGCAAGCACCGCAGCGGCCGAGGAGGATGAAGTGTTCTCTGGGCGACAGCTGATTCCTCCAACGGCGAGCCAGGACGATGCCGAAGAGTATGTTGACTGTGCTGATGAGTCTCCAGCCACGGGGACCACATTTGATCCCAAAGGGCTCCAGGATGGGCTGGAATCCCAGACAACTGAACAGTTTTCGCCTAGTGGAACGCTCCTGGACACAGTACAGATCGCCGGGGTCCCGGAAATCAGGCGTCAGGACTGTGACGCAGGGAGCACACAAGGCCCGTCTGAGGTGGGTGAAGGTTTTGTCCTATCCCAGAACTGTGGGGGGTTGGTCCTTGAAGACTATGCGACGACAAATATGGCGTCAAATGAGAGCTCCATTGAGAGGTGCAAGATCTGCAACTATATGGAAGCGTCATTGTCAACTCATCGGAAGAAGATCGAAGAACTTGAGATCCAGGTGACTAGCCTAACAGAGCGCTTACAGCAAACAGGGCTTGATAAAAACAAGGTCGACCAACTGCTCCAAATGATGGGAAGTGCTGAGCGGGAACGGAGAGAAAATGCGGCAGAAAGGGAAGCGTTGAAGGAACTGCTCGCTCGATGCGAAGTGCTAGAGAAAGAATGGTCGGAGCTGCTTGTGAAGGTACCAGGCCAAAGAAACGCACCAGAGCACGAAGGACCACCGTCTAGAGAACGAGAAAATGCACCGCCTACGGAAGGAAAAAATCGGCCGAGTGTCCCACATGAAGCTGTTGATAACAACCGTAACAAACAGGAATGCTTGGCCGACACACTGGAAGACTGCTCAAGGGGAAGTGGCTGGGTGGGAGAAAGCAGGAAGTCGGAGGGCTGCAACAGAGCACAAGACCAGCGGCGGGGCGCACCGACGATCGAAAAAAAAGAGAGTGGAAGTACCTCGAGCACGATAGACGACGATAAGCTAGCAGACAGTGTGGTCGATTCCGTCAAGCTACTAGCAGGTTCAGATGACAACAGGGATGAGGCTCCAGGGGAGAAGGACACCAGTACTCCCGCAAAAAGCAAGGTTACTGCTAAGTCAGTGGTACGACCGCCATGGGGAGTGAAGAAAGAGGTCCTGATCGTAGGAGACAGTAACGTTGGGAGGTTTGCCCCGGCTTTCTCCGAACAGATGGGTGGCGGTCAAAACTTCGACGTCCTACTCAACCGAAAGGCGACGGTCGATATAGCGCACAGGATGATTGCAGACTACGAAGCGACGGCGCGGAGAATCCCCAGGATGTATATATTGCACGTTGGAATGCAGGACCTGTTACAAGGGCAGCAGCCAGACGACATAGTAGAATCCCTGGAGAAGAAGTGGTGCTTCAGAGAAGTTGCCCTGACAGTCTGTTCTGTCCTCGAAGTCACGAGCAGAGGAAAGGAGACCCAAGCAGCGGCTATGATGCTGAACTCTAGGCTTAGAAAAATGTGCAAGAAGATCCATGCCAAGTACGTGGACCTGAGCAGGAATTTGGTAAATGACGGTTTTATGGAAAAGGACGGGCTCCGGTACAGCAACCAAGGCATCAACATGGTGACTGGCCGCTTAGTAGGACTCGCCAACCGTTTTTTAGGCAGGCAAGGAAAGGACAGACGAATGAAGGCACAACAGGACCGCGAGCAGGATGGACTTGTAGATCCTGCCCAACAACGGCCAATACACGAACCCATGAACCAGACAGCTGGCACAGACTGTGGGCAGACCAGGACTGCCCCACTGCTAGTGGGTCACGTGCCGTGCGGAGAGCTGTGGCAACAACGACTGTCGCAGGGAGCATACGTCCGACGCCAACGGGGTGGAGAAGAGAAAGACCAATCCACGCCACAGGGGACCACCATGCAGGAGCGGCATGCCCACAGTGGTTGGCAACCGTCGATGAGGGGAGGAACATCGGCGTACCCAGAGCGGGGTTGGGTCCACCCGGGGCTGATGCGGCATCCGACCGGAATCGGCCTGTCAATGGGAGACGCTTCCAGGAGGATCCAAGAAGACCCAACTCTTCAATATCACCACGAGGACATCCCTGCAGAACTGACGCCAGTCCAGGATGGACGAACCCCCGTGTACCCGCCGGAGCTTGTCCGACACCCTATGCACATGAGCCCTCCAGCAATGCCTCCTTTGTGGCTCAGCGGCCTGGTAGCGGAGACGGTGCGCCAGCAGCTGGGCATCGGGGTTCATGTACCCATGAAGTAGTAGAGCGGCAACGCTGCTCCAACAAAGGCGCACTGAAACGTGGAGCTGCGAGGAGGAAACGGAAGAAGCATCACAGGAGCATGACAGTGACAGTAGGGTTTCTCAACCTGCAAGGAGCACGACGGGAGCAAAAGTGGGAGGAACTCTTTAACCAGTTGGAGTCTGAAGGAATGGCCATCTTTGGGGTGGCCGAAACGCACCTTAGGGACCTAGAGGAGCCCCCGGTGCGCCCTGGTTGGCACTGGGCTGGGTGCAACCGCCAAGAGGGTCAAAGAAGAGGTGGTGGTGTTGGGGTTCTATGGCGGGACACGACAGTGTGGCTCAGGACGCTCGACGAGTGCAGAGATCACATCTGGGTGGAGGGAGAGTTGCTACAAACCCAAGTGTCTGTGTGTATTGTGTATCTCTCGGTGGGGAGTGCGCGCGACGAGGAGAACGAAGCTACTATTGCGTGTGTCACCAAAGAAATTAAGGCACTGGAGAAAGGCAGGAATATCTTGATCATGGGGGACTTTAACGGCCATCTCCATGAACTTGACGGATGTGAAGATGCTAACGGGCGTCGGCTACTGAATCTAGCAGACGAGTTTCAACTTGAACTAGTTAACTTACGGGCATCATGCAAGGGTCAATACACGTGGTGTGCCAGAGGAAGCAGAACCTGCATAGATTACGCGTTGGTGTCTTCACGCCTTGGTAAGAGCCTAGTTGGTGTTTCCATCCACGAGGAAGGCGAGCACAGCGTCGGCAGCGACCACAATTGCCTGCGACTGGACTTCAGTAAAAACATATGGACAAAGGCGAAAACCCGTCCTCAGTACAAGAGACGAACACATCTGGCTCAGAAGGAGGTGGAAAGGGTCACGAAGAAATTTGAAAGAAGCAACATAAGGATACAATCGTCTGGTTACAGACAGTACATCACAGAGCTCAAGCGTCTCATCAAGCAACATGCATCCAGGAAGCCCAGTGGACGGAGAGTGAAGAAGAGGTGGTGGGACACAGAGGTTAAAGAAGCTATACTGGCTAGACAGAAAGCCAACAGGGAACATCGACAATCGCTCCGAACTGAATCTGGGAGTGAGGTTGCTAGAAGATGTACCATGTACCACGACTGCAAGTGCTATGCTAAACGACTAACCCAAGAGAAGATGAGAACAGCGGATCTGGAGACCGTCCGAGATATCAGATCTAGCGGAAGGGACGCAGCCAGAAAGTTCTGGAAGTACCTTGGATCGCTGGAGGGAAAGGACCAAGATGTTACCATAATTGACGAGAGCACGGGGAATCCGCCAGAAGACCTTGGAACCCACCTCACCAAGTACCTGACGGAGACGTTTGCTCCTGAGGAGGTGTCCACACCACAAGGCCTACTTGCCCCGGATCAATCGGACTCCAACCAAGAGGGGGACATCGGCCGAGTGATGGTTGTGCGTGCACTGGCACGCTTGAAAGGGGCTACTTCCCAGGGATTGGACGGGGTCCCGGCAAGCGTTCTCAAGTCCTTGGGAAAAGATGCAGTGGAGCAGCTGGCGGATATTTTTGGAGCAATCTTAAGGGGAGAGGAACCTGTGCCCCAAGACTGGAGGGTCGGCCGCGTGGTTCTGATCCCGAAGAGAGGGGGCGACAAACAGTTCCTCAAGGATTATCGGCCCCTGACCGTGACCTCTACGGTATACCGCACCTTCGCCCACATTATCAAGGAACATATTGCAGCATGGGCTGAAGAGAACGAACTGCTCACCGAACTTCAGGGCGGATTTCGGAGGGGTCGAAGGTTGGAAGACAACCTGTTCACCCTCACGCAGTGTATTGAAATTGCCCGAAAACAGGAAAGAAGACTGCTGTGCTGCTTTCTAGATGTGGCAAAAGCATATGACAGTGTGCCGCACGCTCAACTCGTGCGACGTTTGGAGGAGCTCCACCTTCCTCATCGGTGGCTATCTGTCATACGGCGCCTATACTCACGCAATACAGTAATGACGCAACTGAAGGGAGTCGACTCAGAGCAAGTCACAGTGACGAGGGGTCTCCGACAGGGGTGCCCACTCTCCCCGCTTCTTTATATTCTGTATGTGTCAGGGTTGGAGGAACGCCTGATCCAGTCGGAGGTGGGTTTTTCCCTGACACACATGGAAGGAGGCGCAGAGGTGAGGTGGATGCTGCCGGGCCTCACCTATGCGGACGATATTGTATTGACGGCGGAGACGGTGGAGGACCTGCAGCGTCTAATATGTATATGTGAGACGGAGGCGGCTACGTTGGGCCTTCGTTTCAACGCCAAAAAGTCGGCAGTCCTTCAATTAGCCGGGTCCGATGAGGCTAAATTAAACAGTCTGGTGCTGAACGGCGAGCAAGCACAGGTACAGGAGTCGTACAAATACCTGGGAGTTGTACTGGCCAACAAGCCGGAGTACTTGTCCGATCATTACACCCACCTCCGACAGGCAGCCGTGCGAGGTACGAATGTACTCCGAAAACGTAATCTTTGGAGTTGCAATCGTTTTCTGGTGACTCGCGAACTCTGGAAGGCGGTTATGGTGCCTGGACTAACCTTCGCCAACGCGGTTCTTTGTGTCCCTGGCACAGTGCGGGAAGTAATGGAACGACGTCAACGAGAGGTCGGGAGGCAGGCTCTGGGCTGTCACGGAATGGTGGCCACCGAAGCGGTCCAGGGAGATCTTGGGTGGTCGTCGTTTGAGGCCAGGGAGGCGACCGGCAAGATAACCTACGACAGTCGTCTCCGTCTCATGGACCGCGGCCGGTGGGCCAAGAGACTCTTCGTCTACACATATCTCACGGGAATGCAGACTGGCTGGAGGAAGCGGCTGTATCAGTTAGAGAAGAAATACGGCTTCTTTTCAACCCCTGTAACTATTACATCAGACAGGAAGTGGGAAATGGAGATTCGAAACAGGGTGAGAGAGGAGGAGGCAGCTCGGTGGGCAGAAACGGCGAAGTCCAAGTCGACGCTATATATGTACAGTCGATATAAGCACAACATTTCGGCAGAGACTAGACTATACGACAACAGCCTGGGCAGCCGGCTCCTCTTCGAGTCACGCGCAGGAGGGCTGCGAACGCAGGTGTATCGCCGTCGCTTCGACCAGACGGTGGAATCTGCAGCATGCCGTGTGTGTAGTCAGGCGGATGAGACAATTGAACACATTGTGCTGTCGTGCACCGGTCTGCAACCAGTTCAACCGGCGGAGTGTGGACAGGCAACCCGGGAGCTCGCACTGGCAGAGGCACTCGGCTTTGGGTCTGCTTCCAGCTCAGTGGCAGACTCTGCGGGTGGGACTAACGGCAACAACAACACCGACGCTACACCGAGAACCAACGGAGGGTGGCGTGAGCAGGTGGAAGCCACGAAGCGAAGATTAGAGAACTGGTGGATGCTAGTTCACCAACGGGGATAACCGAATTCCCACTGGCTAGGTTCCAAACTCTACGGGACCGCCCGATTCAAAAGGGAACAGCCGCAAACCATCATCATCATCATCAAGTCCATTGCGGTAACTAAGAGGAGATTGGAAGATGGGTGGAAGAGATCTAGGGAAGGATAAAAACAAAAATACAGATAAAAATAAGCAATAAATTCAATTTAAAACAAAGGGGGGTATGTATAACAAAATTCATACAAATATATATAAAAAAAAGAAGGCATGACGAAATGTTAGGCTAGGTGACGCAAGCTGCCGCCCATTACAATCCATTCATCCATCTATTCATCCGGCGAAAGCATTAAGAATCAACTTCCGCCTACCTTCCACCCATTAAATGGAAACGCAAGGGAATCCAATCCAATCCTGTTGGCTGGAACTTGGAAGTGGCTCAAGCCACTTCCAGCCAACAGGATTGGCTCAAGCCACTTCCAGCCACTGTGGCTCAAGCCAGCTCAAGCGCTCAAGCAGCTGAAGCTGAAGCTGCTGAAGCAGCTTGAAATGAAAGCTCAAGGAGGTTGGGCGTGATGTTCCTTTTGCACATTGGATGATTTCCCTCGGTTTTTGTCACTGTTATCTCAACATTCTGGGCGTCCCGTTGGTTTTGTTACTGGCTCACGATGAGTCCGAATCGATCAAACCTACAATTCAGTAGTCACCGCTCTTGCAGCGTTCCGCAGTGCACGAACCGATCCGTGAAAGGTAAAATCAGCCTTCACAGATTCCCAACCGATGCTCGGCTCAGGGAGGCCTGGAGAGCGAAGTTGCGAATCAACAAGTCGATTTCGACTCATATGCAAGTCTGCAGTATTCATTTCCTGAGGAATGACTTCTTCTGGAGTGCAGCTGGTAAGCAAGACACATTCTGACGTGCTCTACAGTGGCTAGCAATATGAGCTAGGATGCGCAAACGGCGACGAGGCAGTACAGACCACGCGGTCTAGCAGGTAGCGAGGGAGCGTTCAGAACGGCAGTGGAGTTGTTTAAATGTGTGTACTTGCCCACCGCTCGCAGTACGTCCCCACCCCCGACGTACGCACGGGAGCTGCATGACAATGTGGTTTGTTCTGCCTGGTCGCCGTTTACGGATTCTAGTTCATTTCGCTAGTCACTTTGTTGTGGTCAAAGGGCACAGTTTGATGTAACTGGCTTAAATTTCAAGTTTTTTGCGCTCGTATACATGCCTTGCGCTGACGTCGCATCAGTGGCCATTGTGATGGCTTTGCTGCTGAGCGTTTACCGTGTACAACATCGCACCACCGGATCTGTTCTCCCCGACTGGAACACGCAGGAATGACCATAGATGATCATGCAAGCCATTTGTAGCACAGCCCAAAAGATACCAATCATTGTCGCTAGAAACAAGGGCAAAGTTGGAGAAAAGAAGGGAATACAGACAGAGTACAGACAAGTTTGGTGTCTAGCGTAGAATACCTCGCATCCGCACCATTCCACACTAAGCGCCCATTCCCAAATTTGTAAGATCTGAGAAAACACAGTGCATTTATATGTAAAATTGATGAACGGACAAGCGCCCATCCCCTTTCTTTTTTGCGATTATCTCAAAATTTTGAGTGGGTGCTTGCCCGGTATTTTACGGTGTAGTCAGTGAAAGGTTAAGAGTTCAGGGGAAGTTCCTCCCACCCCTCTCCACTTTAGCAGAGCCAACGCCAGAGAGGAGGTTGCTTCCCCTCCAGTGTTGCTCTGCTAAAGTGGACTGGAAGGAGTTCCTCCTAAATTCTTAACCTGTCGTTGTCTATAGACGCATCGTTAGAGTAGCAGACTCCTAAAGAGGCGATAAAACCATTTTTGTACTTTCAGTAAATACTGCTTAGAATGATTCCTTGACACTTGTAACCTATAAAACATTTCTTCTTTTTTTGTGTGCAGCAGCGGACGAAAAATGAGAGAAAAACGAGCTACGTTCACTTCCTTAACATGCAGCCAGAACAAGCCGCCACATGATGGAGAGCAAATTATATGCTGCCAATGTTTATTATAGCCACGCGTTGGGGCTGGCAAAGCACGGGGCATGTGCCAAGTTTTACACATTGTTAACGTTGGGCTCTTGCCGTCATCGTGGCGATTGGGCACGAGCCACTTCTTGAGTGCATGTTGAGGCATTGATTGTCGTGAGCCCATATTCAATACTCACACAGTTTTCATGTCCACTGTATAAGCTAGGCAGCAGCGTAGCCAGGGAAGAGGCTTATGGGGTTTCAGCCCCACCCCGAAATGCAGCCGACCCTATAATATACACATACAATTTGAACACCCCTCCCCTTCTCCACATCCCAAATCACGAACATCCCGGTCACCTCAGCCCCCCCGCCCCCCCCCCCCCCCCCCCCCCCCCAAAAAAAAAAAAAAATTCCTGGCTATGCCATTGATGACTAACAATGCAATCCCTGCAACTTTGTCATAAAGTTTTGTGAAGGAGAGACTGAAAGAAAATATTCGCTTTTATCCTTAAACTTATGTGGCGACAAAGAAGCTTCTTGATCAGTGGCGTCGCGTGCGAATCTTCTTAGGTCCCACTAGTGCAAGTAAGCTTGTGTAAAAAGCATTCCGAACCAATCCCAATGCCACCCCCCCTAGAGGATACAACCAGCCTATTCTTTCGGGCGGCACCATGCCTGCAGTATATCCGCACCTCTATTTCTGTCATTGGAGGTGCACATGTTTTTGCTGCATGGCAGGTGTTTTCTGGTCCTTTGCAGATGGCCGTAACATTCCAATACCAAAGAAACAGAGGTTGAAGAGAGGGGCCATTCCCTCACAATGTTTGCCTGTCGAAAATCCTGGTCGGAGGCCAGCGAAGCTGAAGAGCCAATGCAAAGCACGAAACAAGACGTCTCGTAAGTTGTTCATATAGTGCTGCTAGGACTTAGCTTATGTCTATCTTCTCACTATCGACAAAACTCTGCAGCTTTGGTAGATGCCCAGACCCTGCCTTAATCTGGGCTTACTTCCTTTATCGGAATGATTGTAAGCCATTTTTTTTTTTTTTTGGTTATCTTTCAGTACTTTTGTGTCCCAACATTGTGTTGGCCCGAAGGCCATTTTGGTTATTTTTTGGATGGTTTTAGGTGGAGAGGGTGTCTTTTCTATCAGATGTGAGAACTGTGTTTAGAAATAGAAGGGGAGAATAATCCTTTTGTTCAACCTTAGGAGGATGGGTGTCACTTTAGAGTGTCGACCTATAAGGTTGTCTCCATTCTTTTGTGGCTCTTGAACTGTACAGACTTTGTCCTTCTGTGTTGGTGGTGATGACCTTCAGTTTGAGACTGTAGAAAAGAAAGGTGGACTAAATAAACGAGTTAGCTGAGTTTGAAACGTCATCCTACCTATTTTCTGTCCCTTCGATGTTTTGATATTTCTCTTCCACCCCGATCTCGGGTTAATTCAACATGGTTGATATTCACCAGCTTGCCTGCACCCTTACTATATTTTCATTGAAACTTAGCTTGCTATTCAAAACCATAGGGTTGTTGAAACATTATTAGACTAGTATAATCGAAATGCTTTGTTTTTAAGCAACAGCAGCATCCAGTCTGCCACTGCTTTGATTCATATAAACAGGCAGATGCTACAATGCATTCTGCAGTCGCAGCTCGAAGTCGGTACTGAACTCTCGGAGAGACTAGGTGGATTGCTGGGTCTTTCAGTAGACTGCGTGAGTTCTTGGGGAAGCATCGGGCTTAAAACATACCACAGGGGTTCACTTAGAAGTTAGATAATCACCGTGTCGTGCAAAAAATCAAGAAGGGTGACAGTGCAGTGCCATTTTGTCCCGATATTTGTTTGCAGAAAAGCCTCGTCAGAAGCCAAGGGAGTCAAAGCCTATGGATAGAAAGGACCAACAGAAGGAAGTTCCACAAGGCGAGAGTTTTGGTATGTTGTTTAATTAATGATAACAAGACTTTTGGCATAGTTCTGGCTTGCAAATGATATATGTCTTGCATGGAGGAAAAGGGACACAGCTTGTACCAGGTTGGATGATGGTAGGGTCATGCTCAAGTGCAGGCAAGAATTGCACTCTTCGGTAATGAAGGGTGGCCATCAGGCAGTGGTGTCAGCCACCCCTTACCAGGCATTTCTAGTAAATATTTTGGGGATGGGGAATCTCCCACTTACGTAAAGCCCTCCACAGGCTATTTATATAAGCAAGAAATGAAATGAAATTCAGATGCCCCCTCATCTCCCACACATTTCCGACACTCCTGGGCCGGTTTTCTCGAAGCGATGGTAAACCCATTTTGGTAAACCACGGTGCCTAGGAAGGAAAAAGTACCTAGGTACTGTAATAAACGGTTGGATATAGAACAACAATAATTATTTTTGATTGGGCAGTAAGATGCGCCATCTATCGGTGAAACAAGCCAATCATTTTGTTTATCCTCTTTTTCCGATGGTTGTTATCAATCTCGTATTGTTATTTTAAGTCAAAATATAGTAATGTTGTACTTGAAGACCGATTTATTTGCTTCAGATGATACCAAGAAATTTCAGCTACTATGCTAGGGTTCGCCGACGAATATTCGAAAATGTAAAAAACATTTTCTTCAATATGTTTCGCCATAAACAACACATAACTTTCCCGTGTGCCTTCCAGTCTGGCAATGCTGGTGCTGTAGTCTCGTTTTTGTTCCTTGCGATGCACGTTTCTTCAATTCCTGGTGATCTCAACTGTTTGCCCCCTTTTCCTTTTGCCCAACCGATTTACCGGTGACGAGGAGCTAAGCTTCTCGTCACCGTTGAATTGCTGGCCACCGGGGATATGTAGAAACCTCGATGCTGTCGGCATACTATCGACGCACTGCGAACTAAAAAGCAGTACAATGTCCCGGCTGTTCACCCGGAATGAAGACTTTATCGAGGATAACCCCCTTTCTTCGCAAAGTAATCGCTGCTCACGAGTTGGCGTGCATACTGTAACAAATTAAACGTGTTAGTATAAATATATACCAACACTCATTCGCAAAACATTTTTTTACTCACCATAAAAACACTTGCAAGGCTTATGTACCGTCATATGTCTTGGATCCCGGACTGCTGAAGAGTGATGTGTTCGCGGAATGCTGCCGTCAGTTAGTTTAGTAGTCCCTCTGAACTACCGCTTTGCTTGACGTGCTAATAGGTTTATGGTGCGTCATTAATATAACAGCCGGATCGAAATGAATGTTCAGCAGAACTAAGAACTCTTAGCCCTCATTAAGCGACGTCGCGGCCATTTTGCTTGTAGGTACTGCTCCTCTCTCGGCGCCCCTGCTCTCCCAGTCGCCTGACCTAGAATTCCCTCTTCTAGGGACAATAGTTAACTTTAAACCACGGTTCGCGTTCGAGAAAACGGGCCCTGGTGTCAGGCCTAAACTTTGGTGGAGAAGGGTCAGCAATGTTTCTGAATGATAAGCTGGGACCCCTCCCTTGCATCATTCGGGTGATGACTTCCTCCAGTCGGTGGTGATATTTACTGGAACGTAAAAGAGTAGGAAACAAAATGGAAGTCAAACATTTTTGCTTTTTGCACCAGTGCCTAGATGGATGTTACAGTTGAGCCAGTGCCTTCCATCCATTCAGTGGTCATCAAGGTCGCTCTGTTTGCACTTGTAGTCAAGTGAAGGCTTTGACACGACCTTAACACCTCTTTCCTCATTTGTAGGTTTGCAGTCATGCTCACCCTTGAGGCACGAAGAGGACACGGTACGTCTTTTTTTTTTTCTCTGTGAAAGCATATTATACATTTAGCTTCTTAGCACCCACCTATAAAATTAAACGCTTGCTTATTTTTGTCACATTTTTGTTTGTGTAGAAAATGAACAACTTGCTAAAGTAAAAGGATGCAGAATTTATTAATTTGCCATACTGCAAAGCATGGCAATTTTTTGCCTAATGCAGAAGTGACAGCATGACTTGGGCATTTCAAGTTCTTAGAGATGAAAGGCAGTCAAGGCGGCCAGCAAATCAGCACTTGCGTTGAGGAGCAGGAAGAGTGAGGGTAGCAATTCTCCCCTTCATGTCAAGGCCATTGAGTGGTTGTCCAGCTTGTTTGGTATTTCTACCTGATACATTTACATATACTGTGGGAAAAGAAGAGCCACTTGTGTTTCGACACTGCATCAACTCTATGTGAATATTGTGCCAGAAGTTGGGATAAGGTGCCATTTGCAGAACTCTAATAAAAGTTCTGAAACTAGCTGCACCAAACATGGCTGATGAGCGCTTTTTTCTGGCATCCATCTTCTTGCTATTGAAAATCATCACTGACGGCGCATGCTTTTGCACAACTCTGGTCCCGTACGCCGTAAATGCTCCTTTTGACCCCAAATGGTTGCTTGGATGGGGGACCAGCATCTGGCAACAAAGGCCACAGTTACGTACCCGTCTTGTAGACCTGCATTTTCGTCTGGATGCTCTTTGCTGAATCTAGTTTCACCGGGGCAGTGTGCCAGCTCCCACCATGCAAAGCTTGGCAAGTGCCCTAGAAGCTAGGACGAGCATATTCATAAACAAACGTGTGTGGTACAGCTAACTCCACCTAAACCCGAGTACGGACATCTGTCCCTAGGTGGAGACATGGAACCTTAAAAACCCTGTCTGGCACTTCACTTGTCACTATTTTCATTGGCAGCGGTGAAACGAGGTAGGATTTGTGCAAAGAGAGGCTAACTCACCGCCGACATTACTCTTGCAGTCTGGCGACTTTGTGCAAGCGGAGCAACCGAACCACACAGAGAGGACTGACACCGAGTGCGGAAACGCTTGGCTTCCCTCGGTCACCGCCGAAGGGAGTGTTCTGGACAAAGTTGGCGAGCTGGTGAATGCCATTCCAGGCTTGAGGCCCGGGATGTTGCTGGCATTTCGGATTCCCCAAGGTGGTGGGAACCCCACTGTGAAACGCCGGAGAGCACCGGTAGAGGGACATTGTTTTTACGCAAAGTGCGGTGTTGATTTTGAAGCACCGCGGAGCTTAGAGAATTTTTAAGATGCATCGTTTCTGTGCAGCAATGCTATGTTTCGCCGAACCTCTTTATTCGCGTTTGATGTGCCATTTGGGTGGGGACAAATTTGGTCGGTCGTGCCAAGGCTTGCTTGCTCCCAGCCGAAACTGGTTGGATGCGAAGAAACTATAGATTTACCGGGTTAAACTGAGAAACAAGAGACATCTTAGAATAGTCGTAGACGTTCGACAGAATTTTAGGACTACTGAGATGGCAGTTCCCAATAGCTTCCACAAGAAAAGCAGCAGACTGGTACTGAAAATCTTGTGAAACTGGGTAATTGTATTAACTGCTAACTCCACAGCACACAGGAAGAGACCTTTGCACTCCACGCTCAGAAATCACACATTCTATTTCACTCTTGCTCATTTCAATATACACTGCAATTCTCCTATAACGATGCCACATATAACAATGTTCCACTTATAGCAATAGGTTTCTAGAGCTCCTAGTTTAGAAACAATCGGTTTCTAGTCCAGATACAACGATAATTGGTTAAAACAATTGAATGTTCTGAATTTGTTATTATCATTATAAGTGGATTGCACTCTACCGAAATATCCTGAGAGATAGCCTACCTAAGATCGATAGAAAATCGGATGGAAATAAGTGGTAAGCTAACTTTCTGTGTGCCATAAAAAAAAAGTTTAAAAAGTGCGTTTTAAATTTTGTGACCCTCGAAACTTGCAATCGCAAGAAGGGGCAAGGAACAACAGACGACTGTCCTTCCCAGTCTGCAATGTTTGCTTATCTCTTGCCGTGGTTAAGTGACAGGTTTTGCCGAGGTCACCATTGGCCAGGGCCCTGCAATTAATAAAAGTGGGCTATCTTTCAGTGTTTCAGAAAAAATAGCAAATCGTGCGAAGAATAGGGCAGCGTATCTTTCTTGGATGGGGCATCTCTCGGGATATTACGGTAGTCACGTTGTGCATTCGAATGCAGTTTGATAACCTTTGGACATTGCCCTTCTTCGGGTATGAACGTCCCCAGTTTGGTCTTCATATTTAAACATCACGGCAATTTGCATGCTATGTCTTTGTCGAGCGATTTTCTAGTACGTCATCGTCCCTATAGATTGTATTACCTCATCACCGGCGTTTTGAGGTTGGCACAAAATCTGACACATAGTCCCAGAAACTTTTGGACCCTACTCGTAAACTACATCCTTCGCACTCTGTGTGTACAGCGGGTCACAAGATCAGCTGGCACAGCCGAGCGCGAACCAACGAAATGAGACGTCACCTTTAACACGCTGAGCCGTGGAACAGACTGCCGCAGTTTGAGCATTGCCGTCCCCTGTACAAACGGTAAAGCCTGCAACGAACGGTTGCTCGTAGACATTAGAGTGGAAAATTTGGCCTGCAGAAGAGAGACAGTCCTTTTCTTCGTACTGTTGAGACCGGTTATAAAAAAAGCAGATTATAATGAAATAGCGGCTACAGCTAAGCGATCATGGTTTCCCATTCTCTTTTGCACTTCGTTATAACCGAAGTCGGTTATAACGAAATAGCGGATTTAGCGAAGTGATTCAGATTTTCGTTGACTTCGTTATAACCGGTCTCGACAGTACTTAGACCGACAATTTTTGCCAATGGCAAGATGAACTTTTGGCTTGTTACTCCGGAGACGTAGACGTGTTGGGGGGGGTCACACCACTATCCTTTGTTTTCGTGCCAGCACTTTTCACGTTTCACCAAAAGTGTAAGGAAGGTGTCGGGCCTATTGTTTCTTATACCACACTCTATCTCGCTGTAGTTCCGGCAGTGCTGTGGAAGCTACGGGCAGGAAAGAAGACATCCGCTTTTGTATGAATTCCGAGTGATGGGCTAATCTCTGAGGGGGACAAGAGGGCTCACAAAAAAAGGTCCCAATAAGAGGGGAGTTCCTCCTTCCCGGCTCCTGATGTTACACTCTCCCTCCGTAACTTTCGTAACGCCGCGTGCAACTAGCGAGATAAAGTATAGGTCGAATCACCCTCAGCAAGGTCTGTTTAGGTTGCGGGCCAAGATATATATATGTATGGACACGCAGCACGGCGAATGCCACGACGCAATCGACCGGATAAAGTCCTCTCGTTACGTGTGCTAGCAGCCTATTTTGACGTCTCCACTGGCTAAATTGCTTAACCCAAAAAAAGGGTCGAGTTAGCGCTTTCTGCTCGGCACATCCGCTCTAGGCTCGACGGACAACGGTCCGAATGCCACGCCAGAGATCTCTCCGCTCCGATGCATTCATAAAACCGTTCTTGCCGTCGTCGAGGCACGAAACTAGGGTTGACGACGAGGCTGCACTTAAGCAAAACGCGTAGCACAAGTGTCAAGTTCTACAGGACGTGGCAACCCAGAAAACGAATTTAAAGAAAGCGCGTCTCCCGTAAAGAAGCTTGGGAAATGGGGCCCGCGACAGGCAACCGAGCTGACGATCAAAGTGTCATCTGGTGGTGCCGCTTCCAACCAAGGCAAGGAGAGGACTTTATCTGGCAGCTGCCACACATGCAATGTCCACACGTATGTAGATCTTACACCGTGGCCCCAGAAAAGGGAAGCAGCCTCGTTTCGACGCATTGCCGACTGGAAATACCGTTGTTCAGGGTTCCGAACCCTGCTGGCCGGTGGCCCTGTACCGGCACGGAGACTCTCCCGACTGCTGGCCAGCGCCGCAACACGGGGCGTCTCCGGAAGGAGAAGACGCCACGGTCCAGGCTGCTCACCAGTGCGAACAGCTGATCACGGGAGACACCGCCGTGGGAGCCCTTGGCCTGCCAGGTCGTTCAACCGCCGCCACGCGGGCTCTGGATGCAGATTTCACGTCCCAAGAAGAGGCCATCGGTAACTGTTTGCAGAGGGGTCTTCGCAGGCAACAGGCGTTGCACCGGCATTCCACGCGAGTGTCTTTTGGCTCTCGTCATGGGAGGACGTGACCGACGGGTGTTTGCACGTCGCGTACACCACGAAAACGCTCGGCCTCGTGCGTCCGTATCGAGTTCTTTGCTATCTTACACCGCTACGCCATGGGGAGCGCGCTTTTAGCAAGATTTCACCGCAGCAGCACTTGAGGATGGGGGTTTTGGTTTGCAGAACACCTGAAGGTGGGCTCTCCGAAGACTGTGCCAGCAGTCCTTACAAAAAGCCGAGCAAGATTGTGAGGATGTACCACTCTGTGTCTGATCAAAGCGGGAAAAGTTTTAATTGCCCAAAATTCGACAGTACTGTACCGTAATGTCGCGAGAGATAGCCCACCTAATATCGAGAGCAAATGAGGCGAAAATAAGAAGTGGGCGATTAAAAAAAGACAGAAAAAATCTGTTTTAGATTTTGCGACCCGCAAAACTTGCGACTGCGGGGAGGGCCTACACTGATTGTGGTACGTGGGACTACTGTTCTTCCCAGTCAGCAATGTGCGCTCATCTCCCGTCATGGCTAAGTAACACCATTTCTGCCAAGGTCACCATTGGCCGGGGACCTGCAACTTACTAGAAGTGGGCTATCTTTCTGTGTTTTTGAAAAAATAGCAAATCGTGCCAAAATTAGGGGGCAGGTAATCTTTCGGAGATGGGCCATCTTTCGGGATATTACGGTATTTTCCGGACTATCTGCACCCGGTGCCAGGGGTGAATTTGGGGTCCAAGATAAAAGTTATTGCTTACTCGGTGCTTAGTCGGCTCATAAATCTTTTTATGCGCGGCACATCTTGACAAATGCCTGCTTTATTAGCTCACAAACAACAAAAAAAATTGTTGCGTCCATCTTTATACAGCCGGAAGTTAATCTGCCTCAATGGACGTCTGGTGCCCCAGCCGTAGATGAGCAATTTAGCCAGTGCGGTATAACCGCTAGCCTGGGGTCTTTAACGTGCACCAAGCACTAGCGGCGGGCAGCACAACCGCCTGCCGGTACAATGCTCATCCAGATCGAAACGGGCGGGGGGGGGGATTGAACCCAGGATCCCTGGGTTCTGCAGCGCGAGCTTTCGCTCCACAAGCTCCGAGATGGTGTACACTAGCCCACTCAGCCACCAATCCCCTTTAGCTCACAAAGAAGCTTGTATTATACATAAATCATCATTTACATACTCTTTTAACAGAATAAAAAAATTCCTGTAGATCGCACCACATAAACTTTTCAACTTTCACACATGTACTATAGTCCGGAAAATATGGTACGTAAATAAATATTGTCTCGTTGTGCGGCCCTGTTTCAGATCGGACAGTCTCTGTACAGATGTGAATGTTGTTCTTTGCCTAGTGTGTTCCGCTTTTCTTTTAATAATCTGTTATGAGCATCAGGTGGTTCCTTGCCTGTTTCCTTTTTTTCTTGCTATAATATACAGTGCCCTTTTAGGGTCCTTTGAGGTATATTATATAAATAACAAATATTGTCAAATTTCGAAACAGACTCCAGAGCGAAATTGTGAGTGCACTAACGTTCCACCAATGTTCTCAGCCCAATAGTGGTGCTTTTTATAGAGAGAGTGCACTTGCTTTCCTGGCAGTTGTTTTGTTTACCGATCCTTCTAGCTCAGCTAGGCTACAGGACAAAAGTCAATCTCCAGGCATATGCTGCGTGGCAATGTTGTTGAATGCCACCTCGTTATTGCAGAGGGATATTCTTGACGAACACGACCTACATGCTGAAACTCCGAGACCGGGAGAAGATGTGGCTAACAGCGGGGAAGCTGGTAGGTACCATGTTGTCACAACTGTCAATTCTGGCTAAGGTTTTGCTAATTCCTAAATTTCCAGAGGGCTTGCTTTAAGTGTTGTCTGAAATGTAGCTTTTTCACTTCTTCTACCCATGTCCTTCTTTTTCTTTGCGAGAAGTTATAGACAATAGACCCTTTCCGGAATTCAGTCTGGCCACTTTGATCACTATCATCATCTGAAAAATGGGATATGTGCTATAGTAATGGCTGTCTTCTGTTTACTGATGAAGGAAGAAATTGAAGATGCTCCTAAGCAGATGATTCGCGGCTTATAGATTCTAGACGTTAGCACGACGTGAAGCAGGAATTGGATGAAAGAGCTGCGTAAGTGTTTTTTTCTAACTTGGGCCCAGTCAATATGTTAGTAGCGCACACTCGGCTTCAAAGCCCCTTGATGTATGCAACTTCATTGAGGCGTCTATCTGGGATGGTGCTTCGTTCTGACTGGTTGCATTTATTTTTTTGCCATTGACACTGAAAGAGATTGAAAAAGAACTGTACAGTGAAGCGCACATTCTCGTTTACCGTTGACTTGTGAAAGTGAGGGTGCCCCATGAAATACTGCAGACCACAGGTTCATTGCTGCCATTAGTACGGTAAAAGTTAAACTGCCATTTGAGTCACCAGATGGCACTGAATTTCAGAAAGGGTCTATAAATAGCACGAAAGACACAAAGACGGGACTGGCTAGACCTGTCTATGTGGTCAAACCATTGCCTGTCCTTACGCTATTTATTGTTCCACTTTAGTATTTTATTATGTTGCAAAAAAACTTGCGATTCCAAAATAAAAAAAAAAAAAAATTACAATGTTGCATTTGGCCAAACACTTGTAGTTTGTGATCTACCCATGTCCAAATACTCGTGCCGTACCGTTGCTTTTTGCCAAGAGGCAGTTTCCGTCCATAAGCTATAATAGTACCCTAAAACACAAAACACGCGCCCAGCCGAAATCTCAGAAAAAATTGGCATGGCAACCAGCCACTGAGCAACTTAGTGTATGCGTCCTGGCCATTTCTTAGCTGGCAAGGAACAAGAAGCTCGGTAGCTTACGCTCAAAGTCCCAGCCCAGAGTGTTTGGACGTAGTCGCATTCAGACGAAAACCTTCCCACAGAACGCTGGTGTGCTGTCTTTGCAGGAAACACTGCGTCGCCATGGCACTGCAGGGCTTCTGGCATCCCTTGCCTGCCTTCCCACAATGCCACGACTGTCCCGAGCAAAGACACACCTTGTACGGCATTAATGCCACGGTCGACACGGGAATATCTGCATCGAAATCGCCTTCTGAATGGGAAAAAGAAATGTCTGGTTTATTTACACACAAAGGTCTACACAAACTATCCTTTGCTCCTAGCGGTAGAATGGAAGGACCGCTGTTCTTCGTATAGGCTTGGCCCCAGCTCGGTGATCTTGGCACTGCCAAAACACTGGCTGTCCTCGCCGTAGAACACTGCAAACTGTAACAGTGCATCGTGAGGGCACGCCCTACCTACACTCATGGTTGTCCTCCGACCTACGGAGATAACACACTGCATAAGTGAGCACGTTGGTTATGGTTAAAAATCTTTTTAAAGGATTACACATAGAGGACCGAACACGGACAGCACACATTCTAGAATATGTGCCGTTTGTGTTCTGTCCTTTATGTGTAATCCTTTGAGAAAGTAGTACAGTAAAACCTCGTTATAACAAAGTTGAAGGAGCGGTTGTAATTATTTCGTTATAACCATTAGTTTGTTATAGCCAATGTCCATTTCTTCCCACTATTAGTAACCAAGGGGAATTTTGACTGCTTTGTTATATCCATTAGTTTGTTATATCCCGTTTTGTTATAACGAGGTTTTACTGTACGATGTCTGTAGCTTGCATAATGTGGTACCGTGATCAAAAACGAATTTGATCCGTATTTTCTGCAGCAGGTTCGGTATAAATGTTCCACACCACAATTTACTTCTCCTTAAGGGCTGTCCGAACAGGACACGGCAGAAGCTGCGTTTTCTGAATTCACGAGATGTGCGGTGAATTTGTGGAGTGCACGCCCGTTTTTCAGTTTGGACATCAACCACGCAAACAGCGCGGCCTCCTTCCTTGCCGTTGTCTCTTCCCCTTTCTTGTTTTCGGGAGATTGGGGACTGAGAACAGCAAAGGTAGCCTTGACAATAGCCAGCAGAGTGTGCAAATGGGCGTCCGGACCCATAGGGTGACGCTTTAAGCCTCCGTCCAAAGACGCAGAGGAGGGGTGCTTCCCCTTCCCCCACCCCCAACAAACAAAATGTATCGAGGCAGACTGGAACACAGCATGCGCCATGAATTCATGTAGCGGGATCTACTGTGTGACGTTTGGACAGCCCTTTAGGTGGTCTTGCTGCTCACTGCACTCTGCTAGAGCCACTGCAAGAGCCTCGAACAAGTTAAGCCAATTTGGAGGAACCACGTGAAATGGTACCTAGGGTGGGACCTGTTGCCAGGCGGTATAGCTAGTGACGGTCATAACGCCGCAAGTGCACACACCTTGCAAAAAATTATATTGCACTGCTCGTTCCTGCTCCAACGTCCACGGGACGAGGGCGCTTTCTTTCTCGACAAGTTGAAAACCGTAGGCTCGGAATTTCTCAGGAAATTTCTCGCCGTTTAAAATACCGAGACTAGTCCCTGGAACTTATCTTGGACCGATGCGTTCAGCCTCCTATTCCCACGAAGTGGCAACAAACTGCATCACGGGAGCCGGCATGTCACGCCGTTGGATGTCGCAGTTAATTGTAAAGTTGCAGCGAAAGAGACGAGCAAATGCAAGAGTCGCCATCGTCTAAACGACCCGACTTCTGTACTCCGCCTCAACCTAAATCCGATTGCAGCCGGCGCTACGACCCGACAGCCAATCCTGGATCGTCACGACGTTCATCGTCTTTGGGAGTTTTCTGTCTCTGAGCTAAACTAATTGCACAAAGTGAATGTGCCACAATTTTTCACTTTTTCTTTTTCGAATGCGATAAGTTTATTAGGTGATAGCTAGGATTATGCGTTTTCAAAGTTTGTTTTTGAGAAAACTCGGAGGTTGTTTTTTTTTGCTGTTTATTTTTTTTCTCCGAAATTGAGTTTTTTGGAGCATTCATTTACGACGCTCGAAACTCAGAATTTTTGGGGGTTGTTTCTCCGGATATCTGGGTCAAAGAATGATACCCATATAAAGTATCTAGAGAGCTACATGAGGCGTTTGAGATTAAAGCCAGATACATGAGGTGTACAAGTGACACATCCATAAACTTATAGGCAAAAGAATATGAATTTCTCTATAGAGGGCTACATTGGTTGTAGTCATGACCGACGTTTTTCGTGGCTAGATAAGGGATTGGTTTTTTAATAAATGTTAATTGTGAGTGCACCAGTGTTTACGTCAACTTGCCCACGTCCATTTCTTTGGCACTTGTCTACGATTGTGAACCAACTGGCCCAAATTGCCACATTAATGTGACTGACTCAATCTCGAATTTCCGTCATCGCTGAGGACAACAGGGGACGTGTGCGAAGGCAGTCTGCAACCAAAGGAGGTCGCGGGAGGGCGAGCGAAGGTCTTGGAAAGAAAGGTATCTGGGGAAAAGCTCCCTGCTTAAACCGGCCACGTATTTGACCTTGGTTCGGCCATTGTCGCGAGGAGGAGGCCTGCCTTTTAAGATAAGGGTTGGGAGGACATACTTTTTTATGCCTTTGGAAAGGGCAAATTGGAACGAACAAGCTTGGAAACAATAAAAAGTGGATGAAGAAAATGTCTATCCCCCAAAAAAGTTTTTTTTTTGTGCAATTGAGTTTTTGAATTATGAGTTTTTCGGATAAGTTTGAATTCGAAACATTTTTACCGGCGAGTGTTTTTCGGATTTTATCGGATTTGTCCGAAAACGCAGAGCCCTAGTGATACCAAACCTACAATGTGCGTCGTGACGATGCATTTTTGGCGCCGCTCGGTTGGCTCCGTCGGATGGGACCAGTGGCTGTGGTCGGACTTGTCGCAAACCGGAGTCTAGCTGCCGAAGCCTTCGTGGACTATCGGGAGTGAATTGAGAGACTACAAGCGAGGACACGCTAAACATACTGGTTGGAGATCCGTTCCAGACACCGAGACATGCTAACGATTTCCGATGGACCTTTCCAGGAAACCCCACCGGGCCTCTCGTCCGTCCCACATTGCACAGCGAAGGGAACTGAAGGGACGCTCCATACATCCCAGAAGTGGCCGAATTCCTTCTCTCTTACCATTATGAGTTCAGAATGCAAACTAAACGAAGCAGACGAATCACAAAGCCGATAGATACCCCGTTTTGTTATCCCGCGATCATACAATGCAAAGCAAACATGAACCGCTCCTTTCATCTACGGGTGTTACTCCACGTGCCGTACATCAAATTGCCGTAGTACAGTGCAATCCACTTGTAACAATAACGAGAAAACTCAAAATTTCAATCGTTACGACCGATTATTGTTGCATCTGGCCTAGAAACAGATTGTTTCTAGTCTAGAGACTCTAGAAACTGATCATTATAAGGAATATATCCTTTTCTTGTGGACTGCACCGTAGTACGTCGACGAGAGGTTGGAAGGAGCCGGATGTTTGTGGAACGGTCTATAACACGTGGGCACCATCTCACACCCGGATTCCGTGGCAAGCGGGTTCGCACCTGCCCGGGAGAGATAGCCCTCTTGTGGTGGTCGAGCAACACTGTTAGTCCGCCGCCGGGGCCCTCGGCGACGGTGCAGGGCACGGGGGGATCTAGGTGCTGGCTCTTGAAGAGGCAGCGTGCCGAAGGGGGTCCCCCGCCCCCCACCAACGGCAGTCGGATCCAGTGGGGTGCCCCGGTGCGCATCTCCCGCCAGCGGAGTGCAGGATGGTCCCAGCCGGAGGCCTGGAATGCCAGCTCTTTTAAATCGTTCCCTTTGTACGGGGCGCATCCGACGGTGTGACGGGCCTCTGAAGATAATGCGCGGATCAATTTCTTGCAGTACGGCGCCACGATTTACTACAGAGGTGGCCAAAGGCGACGCGGCATGATTATTATTTGAAAGATAAAAAACGAGGGCTCGTTTAAGTGAATGAAAAAAAAAGAAAACAGTTTTTCCTACTGGACTAACGTCCAGCTAAGCCTTTCCTTTTGCGAGATCATAAAATAACATTGTGGGCCGTTGTTGCGTTTATGACAGAAAGAGGTGTGGAAGATAAAAGAAATAAACTTGGCGCGCAGTTTACCAGTTTCATTTTGCCAAAATAAAAACTAGTCGCCTACCAGCCTACCATGTCATTAGATAATTTGACAATAGGTAAAAGCTAATTTTCTTTGTTACACTTTATTTTGCCAACTAGCCCTTCTATAGTTTTACTCAAAAAAAAAAAAAAGAAAACTGCCTAGGCTCTCGCCAAACTCTTGTGAACGGACAACTAGTGTCCGCGGAGTTTTTAGGATTAATTAACTGCGCTCCAACAGAAATGTTTCCCGCTATATGTAGCGGAAAATCCTTCCATCGAAGCCTCATTCGCGGCACACTCGAGGCCCGAAAGCGAGATTGGGTATTCAGTCGGAAGCAACTTGCTTAAAATTCTGCGCCTCGGAACGAGTTGCAGCAACGAAGCACCGGAGCAGTGTCCGACTCACCACCAGGATTTGCTGGGTGATGGGACAGAGCCTGGCAACGAAGTAGGCGGAGCGCAGACCTCCCAGACGGCAGCGTTGGCCCAGCGTCCAAGCGTGCACCCCTGCATCGACGCATATCATGCTGCACCACAGTTTCACCACAGTGCCTAAAATGCTTTCTGGTGTGTCTATCGCATCCCAAAAAGTGCCCGAAGTCATAAAAGTGTCTCGCTGTCGCCAGCATCTCTGAAGTTTGCTCTCCAGCCTGACAGTCCGAGGAAGCTTAAGCGGCCAGGAGTTGGGGATCCGTGTCAGTTTCTGACCAACTGTGTCGTGGCCGGAAATAGAAGTTGAAAGAAATGCGCCACTTTTAGATCGGACCCCTCTGAAAACATTGTGCGTGGTACGAGAGTGCCAGCCCTGTTTCTCGGGTGGAAAGCACTTACCCGAGTGACTGCCGACCACCTTTCCCGTCTCAATGTCCACGAAGGTGCCTCGCTTGGGCTCCACATACTTCTCTACGAAGGACTGGAAGTCTTGCTTGCCGATGAAGCACATCCCCATGCTCTGCACGCAAAGCGGTGCACGCTACACTCGCTAGGGGCACACCCACAACTTCGGATTGTACGCCGTGACCTCAGCTGCGTGCCTTGTATGCGATCACTACTGTGTGGCACGTGTTGAAGACTACGGGTGGGCAGTCGTACTACTTTTCCTGGAAGCAGCAGTGTACCCAGGAGGGAGGCTTATGGGGCTTCAGGCCTTCCTTTGCCGCCCCCTCCCCTCCCCTCCTCCCCCCCCCCCCCCCCCCTTTCCCCCGTCGCATTCTTGAGGGCCAGGAAGAAAAATAGTAATTATAAACGAGGAAAAACTAAGCAGACCTAGGCAAGAATTTAAATGCAAAGATTATGGCTAAAGTATTTAAAAAAAAAAAAAAAAGATGAATACATATTTTTAACTCTAAATTTCATATTTAGCTTATTATGATGTTATGCAACAACTGTGAGCGCAAAAGCGTCCCAGCCATAAATCAAATCGTGTGGAAACTTTGGCACATTCCCGCAGTGCAAAAGACTAACAACAATGATAAAACTAATGCCGACACGATGTACGAAAGAACACCAAAGAATTTTAACATAGACACGTAATGCTGGTGACTACAATGGTCAGTCATGGCGAGAGAACCTCATTACAATGCAGTTTCTTTCATTCTTTCTAATACCTCCTTTTGCATATTTGGAGCGCTGTTTTTTTAGGGGAGCAGCATGTGACCCGTGGGCGGGGCTTGGAGACCGCTGATCTAGACCCTCGACAACTAGTTTCCCCTCTGCTCTGGGGAACGGGTTCCGGCGGTGAAGACGTACCTCCTTCTTGTCGGCCACCCTGTGCAGTCCGAGGGAACGGGCCAGGGCCTTGACCTGGCCCTTGGTGGCCTCACCGAGCGGGAAGAGGGTGCGCTGCAGGGCAGCCTGCCCCACCTGGCTCAGGAAGAAACTCTGGTCCTTGACAGGGTCCACACCTTGCAGAAGCTCCACACCTGAAGCACACCCAGTGATGTGATTGCTGCGTCAAAAGGCTTACCCTGCCACATCTAGCTACATTTAGCATACACGTGAGGAACTTGCACCAACGTTGTGCTAAAACTTGATTTCACTTAATACCGAAAATATAATCAGGCCTCGCTACACGTCCGGATCGTTGTGGTAGGCTTGCACAAATTTTTGGAAATTTAGATTTTGCCCACAAATAATGTACCATCCTACTCGATCTCCCTTTCAGCGTCAAACACTAACAGTACTTGGAATTTTTGCAACATATCTTATGTTCCTAGTCTGTTCTGGCATGTAAGCTAGCTTCATTGAGCTCACAGCACTAATCGGCGGTGTTTAAAGTTTGAACCAAGCTTTATTGAACCAGATTGCGTTGAACGCAGTATTCTTCGTCGTCCAGGTACTTGTCAAACAGGTTGATGATGGTCAGGAGGTGCACCTTCTTGTCGTAAATCTTGAGAGCAGGGCAGGCGGTCCACTTGTAGCAAAACATGCGATGATTGAAGGCTTCATCACGTGGAATTGTTTTACTGCTGCTGAGCACAATCGCTGGAGTCCGGATCACAATCATGTCCGGTGAGTTCTTGACAGACACATTGTCCACATCACCACCTACAATCTTTTTAATAGTTTCAAAGGCTGCCGACCCGCAGTTTGGCTTGTGCCAAACTAACAGACGCTTTCCTACAGCATCTTGTAGGGGAAAATTTGAGCAGCGGTTAAAATTGTGTATAGTGCCTCGATTAATGTAAAAGCCCACGATAGTGTCAAAGAAACAGTTTTTGCCAGCACTAGGGGGAGACACAACTTCCATGCAATTTTTTTGAGGGATGCGACACTCGAGCAAATTGTACAAGTCCTGGACAAAGACGGGAACCTGGTCGCCAAACTGATATTCTAGTAAATGCACAATGGCCTGAAAAGAGCTGGTAACATCCATATAATATGAGCTAATGTTACCGTGCGGAGCATCAAAACGCGGGTTAGTGTTGGAGTACAGAGATATGTAATCAAGCGTCGTCCAGTTACACATATGCTCGTTCAAAACTTGTATAATGCGTTGTAAGCGTTTATCGTCCAAGCGAATAAAGCATAAGTCTGGACTTTCCAGCCATAGTGGTGTTCGCGTTATACTCGTTAGGGGCAATACTGGGTTCGAGATGAGTATGCTGTAGAGGGATTCTTCTGTGTGTGCTTTTCCACATCCTTTGGCTTCATGAGGAGTAGTCTTTCCTGAGCAATGCGACATTGCGTCTTTATGGCCGTCTGTAGTTCTGGAGCAGTCTTCGCAGAGACTTGTACTCGAAAATGTTCCAAATAGTGCCTCCATTGTTCTTGAGGTTCCACGTCCAAGATGTCCCGCGTGTTCCGAAGTGTACGTAAAATGACCATTCACAGCAGTCCATACTGTCCTTCATCAACCACCATCTTGTTGCCATGCCTAGTGCTTCTATGTGCAACTAAACAGCTAGTTCTTCGTTTAAGGAAATCAAACCCGCCGTTGCACACAAGTGTGAAGGCAAAGCACGCACGTTTTTTAGTTGGATATGCCAACACACAAATCTTCACATATAATATTCACAGTGGTATGAATAAAATGAAGGGTGTGCTTGTGCTCCAAAAGTACCTTTTGCTGCTCCACAATTGACTTTGGCTGCTCCAAAAGGTGCTACAAAGTGACTGGGGTCAGTCGCATCACTGCACACCCCACCCAGCTGCAGTCCTTCCCACCTCTTCTTCCCCGTTCCCTTTTTGTGTCCCGTATTTTTTGCGCTGTATGTGCCGAGTAAGCAATAATGGCTGCGACGAAGCTACTGATGCACCATCAACGCGGAGTTCGAGCTGCACCAAACGCTGGTCAAAAACGTCGAAGTAGGACTCTCACCCTCGCAGTTTCATCAGTTCCCACAAGCCTCGAGTATTGAACACCACACATTCCGCTGTTTGCGCCTCATGCAAACCTAATAGTACAGTATGTTAAAAAAAATATTTACAAGTTTTTTTTGTTTTTACTGCAAAAATAAACAATGCATCGCCAAGCACTCTGTGTTCACCCAAATGTAGCGCAAGCAGTCCGAAGTGGATGGCAAATTTTCAATATGAACCGTTATCTTATCCAAAATTTATAAGTGATCTGGAAATTTAAGTAAAAAAATGGCGGCCGATAGAGTCGTATACATGGAACCGAGTGGCGCTGGTTACTGATGGTGGGCGCCATTTCTCCATTGAAATTTTCAGAATATTGCGTATCTCGAATAAGAGAATGGTTTATTTTCAAACTTTTGCATCTGGTCCAGACCACCTGAGCTACATTAGGGCAGATAATGAGCGTTTAACGGTGCATAGTTTATTTCTGCAGTGAAAAAAAATCCTGTTAATTTTTTGGGGAGGGGGACACCCTGTACATGTGTTATGCAGAAAGTGTAACAGCAGGATGTGAGATCGGCAGTTAATTGGTCTCTAAACGTTTTACTGCAGTGTTTGCTCGAGATGTTATGTTGACAGTAAAAGGGTGGGGAGATAGCAATAGAGGGAATTGTAACAGCGAATGCGCAATGGTCTCACTTCCATCTGGCAGGTTACGTATCCGCGCGTAGTGTCCCGTTGCTACGGCGTCCGCTCCGAAGCGCTTGACGGCGTGGCGGTGGAAGGCGCCAAACTTGATCACATGGTTGCACATAATGTCTGGATTGGGAGTGAGGCCATCTTGGTACTCCTGAAGCATGGGGCTGCAACGCAGTCATTGCAAAACTTTGTCAGACACTTCTAGAGGTACACTACACAGATACCATAAAGTGATGTTTGACTTCCTAATTCTGTGTATCTTTTGAGACTGCTTAAAGTAAAGCGATAGTTTCGAAGAAAAAATAAGATATGAAGGAATGGGGCACTTTGAGTGAACTGATTGGTGATGCAGCTGTGCAGTTTGATTTTAATTACTTTTCACAGGGAACTCGGTGTCGCCTGGCTCAAGATTTCAGCGTTTCTTTTTTTTGCTATCTTGTGTAAAGTTCTTCTAAGAATAGTTAGAACTAGTCAAAAGGGCTAGAAAGGAATGGCACTTAGGTTACTGCAAAGTAATGGCTCTTGGTCGACAGCCCTTTGGCCTTGCCCGCAACACCTTTCCAGTGAGCTGGTCAAGTACTACCTCCAACTTTCTGTGACAGCCTAGATCAGACAGAAGCATAAAGAGAGGACCATGTTGGATATCTCTTGGAGTCAGGATTTCTGAAAGCACCCTACTGATGACAGAGTTGTAAATATGGAGGGATCATGGCTATGCCTGCTGCACAATGAAAACCCTCGCTTGTCGTTGCATTACCGCTATTGCGAAATGTAATTTTACCACAATTGTACAATAGGATACATTTCTTTCAAGAGATGATTTAGAAACCAAAAATCTGCTTGCATATTGATGGTCCCGGTTGTAAGGCCCTGCACGAGGATGGACGGGACAGAGGCCGACGTGACTGACCTGAACACGTTGTGCCAGTAGGGCTTGACGAAGTCCACCATCATGAAAGGAATGCCGAGGGTGTCGCATACCCACTTGGCATCTGTCTCGTCCGCGTCCAGATCGCAGTGGCTGTCGGCGTCGTGCGGGTCCCAGTTTCGCATGAAGACGCCCGTCACGTCGTACCCTGCAATGAGGGCTCGTTGGGGGACCATACGTGTGACCATATGCGACGCTCGATCGATTGATTAATTGACTGCATCTTAATTAAGCTTTAGGCTATGACCTCATACTTAAGACTTGTGGTGTGGTACAAGAGAGGGCCTATAGACCTGCAGGTTTAGAATCGCAGGACAACCCTCTCCCACAAAGCTCTCTGCTCGCCATGATTGCTGGAGATTTCCTCCTCTCCACTCACCTCCTCTTCAGTGTTTGCTCTGCTAAAATGGAAAGGGTGGAGGGCTTTATGGCAGGAGCTTTCCTGTTACAGACTCGCATACCTTTCCACTGATTATCACCGAGTCGGAAAATGCCTAGTCACTTCGCTATAGAGGCATGCACGGCATCTGATAGTTCGAGGAAGAGAACTACTGTGCATGCTCGGAACGACCCCACAGTCCAATGGACAAAGGGGACAGCGAGCAATGCATGCCTGTAATGCGCGCAACATGGGAAAGGAACACATCGGCAGCTCACCGGACTTTCGGAGGAGGAAGGCCGCGACACTACTGTCCACACCTCCGGACATGCCACAGACGACTTTTCGAAACCTCGAAGCCATTCTTCGGGGTTCGGATCTGGCCCGGCGAAACCCTCGCAAATGAAGTGACCCAGGTGAGACATGCCGTACGATCGCACTCGCTTACGCGCTCAGGTTCATGGCGCAGCGACGGCGGCTTCAGTGGCTGAGGGTGTGGACTTATTAGTTGCCGAGATATGATCACGAGAGCTACGGGCTATCAAATATATAAAGCTGGTAACCACGCCAAAACGGCAGCAATCGTACCAATCACCCCAATGCACGAATGCATGGAACAGACGACGTCAAAATGGATTTGAATTTGGATTGATTTGGATTCAACCAGCTTGGAAACCTACTTTAGATGAATGGGTAAACGCATGTGGCTGAACCCTTCGTAATTGGATGGCGTCTGGCGCCATCTACTTGGTTAGCCTGTGCTGCTCCTTGGGGAGCGAGCGATCGCACCGCTACAAAAGTTCACATTCCGCGGTGCCAGTTTACAGTAAAGAGCAAGCATAAGCATTCGGCGCAACGGAGAGAGCGCCATGACCAGTGGTGTTGCCAGGATTTTATTTCGGGGGGGGTTGAACAACAGTATTACCCCCCCCCCCCCCCCCCCCCCCCCCCCCCCCCCCCAAATACGAAGTAGGGTGAACTCGGCGGTACAGACGCTCACGCAAAGATTGGAGGCGCTGTTAAGATAAAATGGGTAAAGCTGCATTGCCATTTTTCAAACCAGAGCAGGCTTCATTTGCAGAATACGGACGTGGTAGCTCACTGTTCTACTGCAATCGTAGTTGCGGCCCACCAACTTTAATAGCTTCCTCACAACACATAACTCCCTCCGCTTTTTGAGGTACCACTGCATTACCAACGCGTACCGGCCAGACAAAACAAAAGGATAGCTATACTGTCACAAGAAATTAAACAGCAATACAAAAGGAAAGAAATATCGACGCTGAAAAATCGGAGAAACCGTCCGCGCACAAACACTAGGCAAAATGGCCGAGACAGCGGAAGTTGGGAGTCAGATGCCGCGAGTAACAATTCGGCAACGTCACCGCTCTAACATTCCCGCTGGAAGCACGGAATAGCATTTTAAGCGCTCCGTATTCATGGATTACCTGATCACGCAGTTAAATGGGAGATTTGAAAAGCGCCGACAGCTCTTGGAAAGCGGGGCAGCTCCCGGCGCTGAACAGTTTTTAGAGCTGTATTCAAGCCTGGTTTCAGTTTATGAACTCCAATGGCGAGCAAGGGGAACGTGAAACGCCCGTCACGTCCGCGCTCAAGGAGGATAGAAGGGTAGGAGAGGGCATGACGTCGGCCGCGTAGCCTCCGCAAGCCATGCTCCCTTGACGCCTCGCCTCTTTCTCATTTTCCTCCTTACTCTCACCATTTACCACGCCAACGTGACCACATCACGTGACCGTAGCTAGCCTTCGTCTTGCGATAGGGTACTACCACAGCCTAGCCTTCAATCTGAAAACCTACCGGACGGAGCGCGCGCGAGCCTGCAAGGATTCCTTCTACAATCAACCATCCATCTCACACGTGACATGTCACGCGCACCAATCGCCAGAGAGATCTGCGGTCACGCTGGGCACAAAATCGTTTAAACTTTTTATGACTAGGCTTCACCAATATTGCAACGTGCCCCCTCCTAGTACTTATAACCTCCTTGTCTGCGCTGCAGGCGGTCGACCTCTGTCCGGACTCCCCATTCCCAAACGTCCATCGTCTCCTCAAGATGAGCAGACGATGGGCGTTTGGGAATAGGGAGTCCGGACAGAGGTCATAAGGAAGCAGTTCAGCATTCCCGCTAGAACAACCTCCCCTACTTCTTTCACGTCACCTCTCTCTCCTCACGATCTTAGCGACTGTGCCCGTAACAGTGGCGGAACCTGAGCGCTCGTTCCCTTCACCATTACGGTTAAAAACATACCTGACAGCGTCCACTTGGAATGAGCGACTGCTCAGTCTAGCGCATTTGAATGTTCATCGCCACATTGAAGTTCAAGCGGAGTACGTCGTAAATATTCTTTCCCGTGAACGCATGCAGGCGGCTGCATCTTAATGTGGAGGCGCTTGGCATAATGAAGATGATCAAGAGAGCCTGTAAATTGCTTTCTGAAACAACTAGTCAGTTACTTTTTATTCGTGGTAATTACTAGTCGAAAGCACGTAATTCTGATCGGTACTCAAGTTGTGCGTTAGCGCAGCGCCACCCATTACTTACAGTGAAGTTGCTTTTTACAATTCATTTAATATTACTTACATCCCTGACATTGTTTTATATTATCATCATGTGTTCCTTTTATTATGTTCACTTTGGTTTGATTGAACTGTGTATTTTAGCGAGGATAGTTTGTTATACTTGGCCTTAAAATTACCATCCTTTGCCCCACACATGTTTTGAAATATTCGTTCCCTGTATATCTGAGATCAAGTTCCGCATCCCATGAAATAAACATGAACGAAGAAATATTGCCTGTTTTATTTATTTGAGCATTTTCTACCCCAAAACACTTTTCCCCGAAAGTATATAAGTTGGAGGTAGTCCGCGCTCCCCCTTTGCTCCATGCCCCGTGCGAAACCGACTGGAGGTTCGGCATTTCGGGAGGGGGGTTCGACCCCCCCAAACCTGCCCTCTGCCTACGAAAAGAGGGGGGGGGGGGGGGGGTTTCGACCCCCCAAACCCCCGCTCTGCCTACGCCACTGGGGCCCATGACACTCGCACAACCACGTCATCTATGGCTAGACCGGCTACAGTCCTGGGGTCTCAAACACGCAGCCCGCGGGCTGCATGCGGCCTGCGACTCTCTGGTACGCGGCCTGCTTGCATCCCGGGGCAGCCAGCCCACGTTCCCATGCCTCGAGCACAATATGCGCCATAGTTAATAGTTTCATATCGCCTCCTCTCCAGCGTTCGCTCTACTAAAGTGGAAAGAGGTGGGAGGAGCCTCCACTTCGTTCTTGACTTATCACCGATGCCACACGTGCGAACATGTTTGCTCAAGGAGGCAACTCGGTTACACAAACTCTTGCTCAGCAAGAGAAACTGCCAAAGATAAAGTTATAAGTTGGGGCTTCCATCTGTCAGACAGTACGTCTAAAACACTTATAATGCTACTATAAAAAATCGTAAGGAAAGCAAAGACTGTCATATCAAGACATTTTTTTTTCTATTCCTCTTGAGCCCAGTGTATTTGTCCTATAGGTCAAGGACGGTGTGCTTGCTCTCGTTCTTTTGAAAACTGCCAGTACGTAATGATCAACCAACAGCCCATTAGATGACCGCGATGCATATGAAAGCTAATGATGGCGCATGGGTGGGCTTGCAAAAAAAAAATGAAAGCCGTTTACAACTGCCTGTAACGCCGGGTTAGAGCGCAGCTCTTGAGGAGGAGGAGGAGGGGAAGGGTACTGAGCGGAAGGTATATCCTTCCTCCCTCCTCCTCACCTCCTCATGTTGTCTGCTACTCCTCCCTCCGAGCGGCGTCGCCGTCGTCTCACGAGGGTCACGTGACCTCACGGGGTCACGTGACGTCACCTAGGTCACGTAACCTCACGGGGGTCACGTGACCGTCGCGGGGGTCAAGTGACCCCTATGAGGTCATGTGACAGTGACGTCATCAGTGACGTCACGATGACGTCATCAGTGACGATGGACGTTGCGGATGTCGATAACGTCATTAGTGACGATGCCGATGACGTCATCAGTGACGTCATGCGTCCCATAATGCACCGCGCGGTTACGTCGACGGCGACGCCAAACGCCGCTCAAGCCGGAAACTGGCGCCTGAGGAGCTGCGCTCTAAAAGAGACAGCACAAACTTTCTTCTCTAGAAAATCTCTGGGATGCCGCTGAGCTGGGACAGACGGCTGCTTTGCAACGTAAACCTCCACTGCTTTTCATTCCTTTTTTTTTGTGTCCAAAAATAGCCCAATTCAAAGGCATTGTTACAATAGAACAATACCTCCCCAATGATGTAGGCTCCTTTGAAATGTCGACTCCCTGTCCCAATTGTAGCACTTGAAATTCCGGGCATCAGAAAGAAATCAAACACACCAATGCTCTTTCTAAAGCAGCTCACTTTATCGACCAATTTCTCTAACCACGGGACGAAAATGGATCTTGTGTCAAAAGTAGCTCCACTGCAAGCATCGTCATTCCACCTTACGTCACAACGACTAAGTTCCAGGTCGGCCACAAAACATCGTCAACGGTGGCAGAGCTAATGGGGCTTCAGGAGGCTCTACAGGATGTTTAAAATAGCTACCAGCCTCTTTAAATCGACCGCAAAACTCGTTTTCTTGACCTATCGCGCTACGATTTTGTGCAGCGTTGCCCACAGGTGGTGCATTTTTTCTATAAAATTTGCAGAAAGCCTACCTGAGGAAAAGACTAAAAAAGGCTTAACTTTTATAGAAATGCAGCGAAGCCACCGGTCATCAAACAATAGGGCGCCGTTTGACGCGGGAGGCGAGAGATGGCGCCAGCGGTCATGACGCCAACTGCCGCCAACGGACGAGCATACGGCGCCTAGAGCACTATATTATAGTGCTCTAACGGCGCCGAGAGCCAGCATCCAAGGAGGTTAGAAGTACTAAGGGGGGCACAGCCTAGCCTTCAATCTGAAAACCTACCGGACGGAGCGCGCGCGAGCCTGCAAGGATTCCTTCTACAATCAACCATCCATCTCACACCGTGACATGTCACGTGCGAGATGGATGGTTGCTTGTAGGAGGATTCCTTGCAGGCTTGCGCGCGCTCCGTCCGGTAGGTTTCTATCAGATCGAAGGCTAGGCTGTGGTGTATTCTAGTACAGCATAGTTAGACGAAGGCTAGCTACGGTCACGTGACGTGGTCACGTTCGCCTGAGAATAAGAGGAGAGTAAGGGGAAAAATGAGAAAGAGGCGAGGCGTCAAGGGAGCATGGCTTGTGGAGGCTACGCGGCCGACGTCATGCCCTCTCCTACCCTTCTATCCTCCTTGCCGTGCGCCGACATCTGGCGTCCCGAGTGAAAGATCGCGAAAGAGAGCGACAGAACACGAGAGAAAGAAACCAATGTTGTCAGCTAAAGGACGAATGTCGCAATGGTAATCACGAACACTGAAAACTCTCAGCAATATAAACAGTGATAATTTAACGTCGTAAACTAAATTTTGAGCTATTCTAACGCTTATAAAAAACAATAAACTCACTACGCTGCATTAACTTCCCTTCTGTCGAAATCTCGGAAACAGCAGACGATATTTTAGACTCAAAAGTGCCGCCAGCTTTTCTGATGTCAGTTTCCAATGCATGATTTTATCATCCTTACTAATAGACACACTGAATAGGCACATAATCGAATAAAAATGATTTGTCAAGTTATTTTTACCTTTTATTTTTTTTTTGGGGGGGGGGGGGGGGTACTTATGTCGTCCACTTTGCAGTTCCTTGGTGTTACCGCGCCTGTTTTTGGTTCTGAGACTGTCGCCGCATGCGGAACGCACGCCGCTTTTGAGTCGAAAAGATTGTCTCTGGCGCCGGCCGCGAGTCTCGGCGCCACAGACGCCGGCTCTCGGCGCCGTATGCGCGTCGCGCCCGCTTGGAGTTGAGCCTTTTTCTTTCTTTCTTTTAACTTTTTCCTCAAGTAAATTCGCTCTTTGCAAATTTTATCGAAAAAATTCACCACATGTGGACAGCGTTGCACAAAATCGTAGCGCGATAGGTTAAGATACCGATTTTTGCGGTAGGTTTAAAGAGCCTTCCCGCTATTTGAAACACCCTGTAGAATTCATACTGGCAAAGCCAGTTCAAACATGGACAGTTCTCAGAATCTAAACCGGCCTTCCAAAGCCTTTCCATGCACTTACGACGAAGTGAAAATTAACAAATCGTTACAAAACTTTTAAGCAATCTTAAAGCATGCGTAACAGCGGACACTCAATTGAATTTCAATGGATTCCAGGACACTGCCGGGTACCTGGGAACGAGGCGGCAAATGTTGCTACAACATCCGCGTACTTTCTAATTTCGAATGTAAAGATACCCTACTTTAGAGGCGACGTTGTATGTATAACATAATCTGTTATACATATATGTAGATTTCACCTGGGTGTTTCTTACACGCAAGAATTCCTACACCGAATTGGGAAAACGCACAATCCAAACAGTCCATGGTGCGATTGCGTTAAAACTATATCTCTATATGTGAATGTGCGCTTTACGAGATTGACAGGGAACTTCTAAAGAACACTATGTCTCAGCTAGATGACCGGATACTGACGACGCCTAAAGTACTGGGAGCCTTGGACACTGCTTTCAATAAAGAAAAAGCCGCAAACGTGCTTGTGCGTCTTTTTTTTTAAGTCAGAAACTGGCCTGAAATTTTGTTCGTGAAAACTGATTTTCCTACCGTGTGATCGTCCGTAGAACTCATTTGTGTGGTCACACAGACATTTATATGCTTACCTGAACTTACATCGAATTATATGTGTGATATTGTATATAGTTTGTATCTTTACGGTGAACATTTCTGCCCAGTGAAATACGTACTTTCAGTGTCTCCTTTTAGCCCCGTTTTAGATGCCCCAGGAAACTCAATTGCGCTTGTCTTCATATGTGTTTTTACGCCCATAGTATTAGTGGGCCCATAGTGATAGAAAGGTAATAATCTCTCCTTGTCTTTCTCTATCATCTTTCTTTCAATTCCCTTATTCCCCTCCCCCAAATCAGAGTAGCCAACCGAGGCAAGCTGCCTTGGTTAACCACTTTCTGTACGTCCTCTGATTTTCTGCTTCTTCTACCAGTTGGTCAATAAATCTTTGGGAATGTGGATCCCGTCGAGTCAAAGACGTGTATGCTGTGAACTTCGTTTCAGAAGCATAATGACGTATTATCTTGCGTAAAGACTATAGTTTACGGGACAGCTATCATGTTTTCAATATGAGCAGACTAGCCTAAATTGTATGTGATTATTACACCTAGACACTTATAAAAAGTGACAATTTCTAAAGGCACAAGGTTGATAGCATAAAAAAAAAACGAAAATGGACACCTTTTTAGTGTTACTGTCATTTGCACACATTCCTTGACATTGAAATATCTTTTCCACTCTTTACACGAGGAAAACACCATATGAAGGCTATCGCCTAAACATATCTTGTTGATAGAACTAGAAACTTTAGAGGAAAAAAAAAAACAATAGGCAAAAAAAACATACTGAGGACCTGTTAAGCCGCAGGGAATTAATAAAAACACACAAAAAAAGACCGATCACCGAGCCCTGGGGCACACTTGAAAAGACGGGTAAGGCTATATATTTCGCCTTACCGACGGTGACATGCTGTTGACGATTCGTAAGCTAAGAATCAATCCATGGTAGAATACAATCATGTTTTAGTACCTGTTTAAATATATATATATATATATATGCTTACACAGGTACAAAAACATGATTCTGTTTTGCAACCGTAAATTATATATTAATTTCCGGTGCGATATTTGGTCGAAAGCCTTCGCGAAACCTAAAAAAAAGCATCTACTTGGCCATCCTTGTCTACTATAGAAGCAAACTCATAAGTCGTACGTGTAAATAAATTTGTGTCTGCAATTTTTTTTTTTGTAATCAATTGTTATTTTGTTTTATAATCGAAGCTTATTTTTTGTTAAGCATCGCTATGCATAGGATTTCCCGATGCAACATGGGCACGTTAAATGATTCTCTCTTTCTCCATGCATTGATTGATTGGAATCGCCTTCCGCAACCATTGTCGGAATTACTAACACTTTAAAACTGCAATTATCGATCTTTTAAGGTTAGTTTTCTATCCTTTAAACCCTGTTTCTTGGTGATTTTGCATGCCTTCTCGTTGATTGCTTTTCTTTGTATTGCACAATCACGCGCAATGTGAGCTGGAACAGTCCCTGGTGGTTCTTTGGCGTACCTGTCATTTTTCGAGAGAGCTGCGGTCCGAACCAGGAATGGAATGCGAAGTCTAGGTCACTTACTTCGGTCTATTCGACCAGCTGAGAGATAATAGAGCTGGTGGGAGCCACAGACGCAGGAAAAGGCTCGATTGTCCGCGAGTGTACACTCCTGCAACGCCATCGAGCCCACAGAAAAAAAAAAAAAAAAAATACGAAGCAATTATTTGAAATAGCCACGGGTAAGAGAAAGCTAGGAAACACGGAACGCAGCGTCAATAAGACTTACACCAAAAGCCCTTAGCTACGAAGGACCACGGAGGTCATGCACCTTCATAGTAGCCCGGAGAGTTGAACTTCCGTTGACCCCTTTCCGTGGACAAGGGCCTGGCGCCCGCAGGCGCAGCTGACAGACGATGTCCCGGTTTCAGTATATGGGGCTCCCCCCGACCCCCAATGGCCCGCACCCCTGCCGACGACGAGGGGGTTCGAAAAAAAGGGGTCGCTGTTCCCCCTCCGCCGTGGGTGACGACCCCCACCTGGTGGGGCAGTTTGGCCACCTGCCGTCTCCAGACGTCCATGGGACCGCCCTTGGGAGGCGGATCGCGTCCCCGAGCAGCACCACGTAGAAGACAGGGCCTGGGCGTTTTACCTGGAAGCGTCATCGCTCGTGGTTCCACCTTGCAGCGTCTTGCAACGAGCGTTACAAGAGGTGACGCCAAGAGACACGTGTCTGCCGTTTCAGCGTGTTTGCCCCTTGGGGAGGGTCGGGGATTCACAAACGATGACGTCATGAGCAGGCCTTGTTGTATGGCCTCGGCTCGAGCCGGAGGCCGGAAAGCAAGCAGACGTCTGGGTCATCTCTTGGCTACGACTGAAGCCGCTTGAATGGGCCGCGTGTACACATCTCCCCGCCTTTTGTGCCCGGCGCCCCACCGCCGTGTGGCGGCGCAAGTAGCTGGTTGAAAGCAGATCAGGTTCGCGCCCTATTCCGACTTGGTTGGAACGAATGCTGCCATCTCTGATTTAAATCGCTTTGTTATGACGCCGGTGACGATTCAAAATTTACGTGTTTTTTGACGTCTTTAGTTGCCCGTAGACAATGAAGTGTTCCGAGACGGGGCGACCGATGGCGGACGCGTGTTCAAACACATAACTGACGATGCTTCTTTAATATCAGGCGGTCAAGTTAGAAAAGGGCATCGATCTGGGGTAACGATTTTGATAATAAGCGCTTTGTTCGCGAGCGGTGATAAATATATTTTCACTCCAAGGGTTGTGAAAAGGGAGTACAGATACTTATATCCTTTTCAGCACTGTTATTTCGAGTAATAAACCCTTCAAAATTACGAAGTACGGTCTTGTTGGGTGGAACGCGCTTCATTTGTTGAAGGGTGTAAAACGGGTGTAGACTTCAGAAACGTGTGCTCAGGCGCAGTGCTGGGAATGGCCAACATGTCCATCTGCAAACAGCTGTGCGCAGGTTTATTTTAGCGACTACATCGAAAAATTACTGCGTCTGCCGGTGCCTTTTACTTGGAGACCTTGAGATTTGAGATATTATGTTTTATGCGAAGTATAAACTGGCGAATTAAATGAACAAACTAGTAACCCATGTAGTTGCGGAGGAGATCACTCGCGAACGAGTACATAGTTCAAGTTTCGAGTGTATAAGAGGATGGAGCAGTCAGATCCAGGCTTCACTACGTCTCGGTGTATTTGTTGTTTGTGCGCATTTGATAACTGTATGTGTGGCTGCTAAACTTGTTGCTCGCAAAACTCTAAGATGCTGCAAGGATCGCCAGCACATTATTTCTAAGGAGTTCACCACACGTTGAAGAACAGCGCGTAAATACAAGGACACAAAGGAGAGAACACACAGGACAAGGTGCTGTCTGCCTTGTCCTGTGTGTCCTTATATCTGCGTCCTGTGGTTTCGCGCTGTTTTTCATCCTGAATGTCCACCAACTAGCCCAACTGTCCATTCTAGTGAGCAAGTTCATTAGCACCGTCCAAGTTGATGGATCCTTCGAGCGTAGTGAACCTTTTTCCAGTAAGCCTCTCTCCTTTCCCTCCGCTGTAGCCGTTTGCGAACAGCAATGTCCCGCATGACCGACATGTTGTTTCTTCTATTTCGGCGATTCTTAAAGGAGCATCGGTGGTATGGGGCATGAAAAGCAACAAAACCCGATACAAGGACACGATGAATGTGTTCTGCCGGGCGGAGGCCTCTTGCCTTCCCTTCATTTGTATAGTTCGCAGACAACGCGCCAGAGGGCGCTCGTTGCTCGAAAACGGCCCTAGACAGTCTTTCACTTTCAGATTTTAACTCCGAATTCACAATTGTCTCATCTGAAATAAAAATAAAACTTTGCATGCACACGAGGGACCCCGCCGTGGCGTCTGCCTGTATCAGACAGGGAGAACATGCTCACGCCCACACGAGCAGAATGGGGTGAAGCGACCACCGGATGCCGTGTAGATCATTTAATCGGAACTCGTTCGCCTGTGTCTGCGTAACGCGAGTACACTGTGCACGTCATGCCGAAGGACAGGCGTCCTGTCGCGCCGGCGGAGCAGCTGCCGGCTCTTGATCCCGCCGTCGCGATTATAAATTCATGCGCAATTAAAATGTCTGTCCGTCCAGGGGGTTTCCTCCGAACTCGGCGCGTGTCGAAGCGAAACAAAAACTCAACGAAACGAGCATCTGCATGTATACGTATACTCTTTGCGGCACTGTTGGCCAGAACACGGCTTCGGCGTTTATGCACATTTTACTTCGAAAAAGGTACACTGGCGGGCATCCAAATGAGCTTCAGACCGACCAACAGAATCGTCTTCTGCCGGGCAGAAAACCGATTCCCAGTGTCCTTCTCTCCATTCTCTCTCGCACACTTCCCTCTTCCTCCCCTCACTTCCAGCAGAAAGTCTCCCTCCTCCTCAAATGGAAAGGAGGAATTGAGAGAGACTTCTTTCTGGCTGCTCGTCGGCCTTTAAACCACGATCACACTGCTCTTTGATCACAGAAAAAAGACAGTCTGGAAACACTGTCCGAGGCGTGTTTCTTCATTGTAAGCTTTTGGTCGTACAGGCACTGCCTGCTGACATGTTATAACCATGGAAATGTACGAAGCGAAGCACAATTTACGAACACTGTGGCTTTAGGTTTTAATTGAGCACTTTCCACCACTATAGTAGTTCTGATGGCAGTCCTTGAATACTGAGAGAAAAGCAAAGAAAACCGACGATGGCTCGTTCGCGCTAACAGTGCCGCGGACTGTCTTCGTCATGCTTGCGCTCGCCATGTACATGGTCACGCTCCCAGCGTTTTGTTTGTGTTGGCTCTCGGGGGTCAAAACAAAACTCTCGGCACTCTTCACCCTCATCAACTATGACTGCACCTCTAAGATTACATATCCTTCTCAATATTCAATGCCATCTGGTGGCACTGAATTCAAAGTTCAGCACGGCCATAGGCTCGTGCATGCTGCATGGCTCCAGCCCTTGCGTCGCGAACGACGCGGCCGTTTGGCGCTCTGTTGCCACGGCAACTCGTCGTTCCAAGCGGTCGTATTCGTTCGTAGTCGTTGCGGTCGCTCCGAACCCAAGTGTGAGGACGGGCCTTTAGTTTGCTCACAAGGAGGTCTTATTAGCACATGACCTTCGGCTGCCTCCTCCGGACGGATCTGACTTCGCAGAGTATAGAGTGGACTGGACCCATACCAGCTAGAATACAATACAAATTGCGACATTGTTCGTGGGTCCCCGACCCGTCCCAAGCGGTAAACACGCCGATTATTTCTAATTCGTTCAACTTTTAACATAAAAAAAAAAAAGATTTATGTACGTCTAAAATGAAAGCGTTTGAATTTGTCATTTAATATTTGAGTTGTTTCATCGTTTAAATGCAATATATATGAATGGTTTTCGTTTTCTCTTTTTTTTATATGCAGAGTGTCTGTGCGCAATGTACGTTCTCTCTGACTGCCTTCTGATTTTTATTTGTTTAATTTCTTGGGAGGAGTAAGCTCGGTAGGCTGATTTTTTAGCTTTTTTTTCTCCAACCTCCCTTCTTATTTTGATCAAAAATAAATATATTATTAAGCTCGACGGAAGTAGGCGTCCAAGTGGCAGACGCCTGTTTCTTGGCGCCGCCGTCTGTTAGCGTCGCACTCGTTGTGAGACGCTGCAAGACGCGCTGGCGGCGACGCTGAAGCGAGCTAGGGGGTGATGCCTGGAATAATGACGTTAGGGAGGGAAAAAGCGCGAGCCTTGTCTTAAACACACGCCAGATTGAGCCGCCACTGCCGGCCTTGAGCCACTGAAGCGGGCGTTGACCATCCTCCACAAAGGTCAACGCGGGGGGAAGGACACAGTAGCACCTGAAGTGCACTAACCTGTCCCTCTGTGGCAACGATGAAGTGAAGCGAGCGGAATAAGAGGAAACAAAACCTGAAGGTCGGTTATGGCGGCGCCCATGCACAGCTGCCTGACTCGGCAAGAAGCGCGGGACAAGCGGGGAGAACGCTGCACGCGCCACCACGGCACTCAAATAGCCCTCGGCTCCGCCAGAGCGCGTCACAATGGAAGTCCGGATAAGTCCGGAGAGGGGGCTGTTCGAGGCACCGGTGGACGGCACAAAGGGGCGTGCGCCGGCGCCTATTTAAAACGCTGTCGAGGAGACATTTAGGAGCGAGTCCGTATATATTCGCTGGCGTAATTTAGCTCGCCATGCCTTTTCATCCTGCGCGCGTACTGCTTGCGAGTGGGCATCTCGTTGCGCGTGGCGCAATTGTAATCGGTGAATGCACCCGCGCGGTGAGGCGCCGTAGGTGTGTCCAAGTAGTGGTGTTACGTGACGGTGACTTTACCTGACACCGTGATGTCATGTAACACCATGACGACACTGACTCTGTGACGTCAAATGTCGTCATGGTTATGTGAAGCGCGATTGTCTGTGTGCACTCTGCAGCGCCTCAGCTGTCGCTGTAGCTCATGAACTGGGCTTCGGAGCTTCGTGAAAGTTGTAGTGCTTAGCAAATTTACATATACGCCGCAGCTCCATGCGTCAAGTGTACAAAGAGACGCCTTTCCGCGAGTGCCAGCCAATGTTTTCGGCAATTTGAATGTGTCCCTGAGCTAGCGGCTTTCGACCCAGCCGGTCAAGCGAAGTCGGTGGCTGAGTCTGTTACACGGACCGCAGTGTCGGAGCACGTGGACCGAAAGATCGTGCTGTAGAACCTACAGATCTTGCGCTCATTCCCCACGTCTGTCTGTTTTTAAATGATTGAGCACGTCCTGCCGGTGTGCGGTCGTGTGTTACAACTGCGTAATGCACATTAAAGATCCCAGGCTAGCGTCGTACACTGCACTGACTAAATTTCTCGTCTACACCAAAGACACGAAATACCCTCTGAGGCAGAAAAACATCCCGCCATCTAAATATGCATGCAGTTACTTTGGCCAAGCCGGGCTGTTCACGGGTATACGCATGAGTGATTTCCGTGCGACCATCGCCGTTCCTGTTTGTGCCGTGATTTGTAATGTGCCCCGTGTGGCGGATAAAAATCGTTTCGAGTGTCAACGGGTCCTATATGACACGCACATTCATGTTTTCGCACTACTACTCAAGCTTATAGTCGTGGAAGTTTGAGGGAGGACTGGAACCTTCACCTCGATTAAGGAACAAAGCCGTTCTGCTGGCTTTTCGGCATCCCCTAAGAAGGCCAACGAAAGGCACATCGTCTTCATCCGGGATTTATGTCCTCAAAAGAGGGGTCCCAGTCGAACGGTGACACGGCGGTCGTGTCTCGTTGTACCCCGCACCGGCCTTCGGTATCGTCACGAATCTAACACTCCGGCATCTAGGAGGTGGAGCTGTCGGTGAATGACGTCACAGCCGAGTTCCAAGGCCTCTTTCACCGAGCAAGCACTATGTTTTGTTGGAATGCCACTATGCACTATTAAGTTTGTTGTTTTGAAGACTCGTTCAACCCCCCCCCCCCCCCCCCCAGAAAAACAAAAAAAACTGTGTTTTTTTTATTTTGATGGAAGAATTTCCACTCTGCTGAAAAGGCTCCTAGCCTTTCCTCCAGACCCCATAAACCCCTTCCCGACCTCAAGTCGGCAAGCCAGAGTGGAAAGGCTTGGAAAGGTTGCCGCCGTCGCTCATAGATGGCGGTAGCTCTCCGGAGTTTTGTGTCGACATTTGTTGGCCTGCGGACACGATAGTAGGAAACCTAACCCTTAACAACTCCGCTGTAAAAAAAAAAAAAGAAAAAATAACATTTTGGTTTTCAAATTTGGTGAAACTTGCGGACAAGTCAAAAATGAAACAGCGACAGCTTCGTCTGCGAACAACATATGTCGTGGTGGTTTTGGGGCGATCCAAAAAAGCACCATGCTCACGCCTTTAATGTGCGCGAGCTTAGACGCCGAACAAGATACCGACAAGCAATGGCCCGATAACCGCTCCGTCGTCGTCGAGGGATTTCCCCAGTAGTTTCCTTGACATTTAGGGTTACCCCTTGGAAGTCATAGCCCGCTCAAAATTGGAGTTTGCTTTTACTGCCTGTATTCTAAGCGTTTTGAAAGCGTCTAGGAACACTTCATTCGTTTAATTATGAGCGATACATCCGAAAGAACTATAATTATGACTACGATCGCCTGCTGAGTATAATAGGCATGGACACACTTTCTAAAAAACAATATCTTCGAGATCTTTTTTTTTTCTTTTTTTGCGTAAGCTTTTTAGCAGCAAAGTGTCACGCTCAAGTTTATTATCCACCGTAATCTTTTGTTTGTCTTCTCGCTCTGTGAGGTCAATGGAACTGTTTTATTTTGGTGGGTGCTTCCGGATATTGTCACCTTCAGTTGATACGTTCTTGCCTTCGAGCTGTTTTAAAAACTTGGCAATATCAAAACTATAACAAAATACGTCATTTTTTATTCGGTATTCTGTATGTATAATGTTAGTGTATTTGATGTGTGTACGTATGTTTCCTCTTCGTCTGTATTATGATGCACTACCGGGAAGGCACGTTTCTGTTGGTGGGCACCAACAAATAAACATAAGCATAAACACAGTGTATTTCTTAAACACACATTTTTTTTTCTCGAAAAGTATATATATATATTTTTTAACTTTTGTTTTCGATTGTTTACAATGTTTTATTCTAGGGGGGAGGAGGGGGGAAAGGGGGGTAAAAGAACTTCCTTATTATGGTCGGTAGGCGGCTGAGATAAACACACAAATGAAAGTGTGGTTGCCATAGTTTCTTCCCATGCAGGTTTGTTCGCTGCAAGTGCGCGCGTAATGCGTTCAGTAGGGCAACCCCCCACGTGGGGCCGCGAAAAGTGTCACGGAGAAATGCTACGCGGAGTCACCGTTGCTCTGGTTTCTTGCCAGGCTCCGCCCTTTCCTCCTCCAGCCCGTACGCGACATCCATGAACGGTTATTCGTCGCGGATTAGATTGGGGGCTAACCCCTTTATATCGGGTGATCTCTGCATTTCCTGCGATTTGACATAAAGCGTCAGACAACTGGCAACAATGATTTTAAGAACCAAGATGACCCAAGGGCCGTGACCAAGGGAGGGGGGCGGGAAGAAGACGAAGAGGAGGAGAAGGCGGAGGAAAAAGCGAACGCAGCGCAGCGTGTCGCTACTGTGACGTATGAAGAACAGGGAGTAAGGAGGACAAAGGGCACACACATCTCTAAACACAGCTAGGTGACTGGTGTGCGACTGAAAAACTCCGCCTGCTCCTGGTATCGAACCAGGGACCTCCCCATTTCCAGTGAAGAGCTCTACCAACTGAGCGCTGCCACCAGTCAGCCGTCCACCAATAATGGTGGACGGCCTGCATTTGCTCGCACCTCTGCATTAATTACATTATCATCATAACGCATATGTTGTTGGACTGCACGTAGGCCTGGGGTAGATCTCGTCAGTTTTGCAGAAACACGTCTTTTTTTTTTATCTTGAGGAAACGTCACTACATTTAATTTTTCAAGCATGAAACAAATTTAGAACTTTATTTTATGCGTGACCAAGGGCACATTCTTCAGATTTGTAATGAGTTGTTTAGGGACCTATGCACTTTCTTTCGAGCTCATTTGTTTGGATTCGGTTTGCCCCGTCATAGGATCGCGTACAGCTGCTTGTCTGTGGCATTGTTTACATCGGCCAGCTCCTCTGCGAAGTGCGACTGAGGCGCTCGTTGACGCTCCTCTCAAGTACCTTATGCAACACGAATATCAGAAAACACACGAGAATCGGCGTGTCGGTAAGTTTTCGTTTTAATCTTTTTTTGCACCTACACACCTAAACTCGAGCTGCAACCTAACAGCGACCAGTGTTGGGTAAAGTACATCTAAAAAGTATTTACAAAGTAAGAGAGGTTATGTACTTCAAGTAAAATATTAAGTACACCGGGTGCAATGTACTTGACGTAAAGTACTATAAATGCGATATATTTTGAAAGGAAACTTCAATTACTTTTTAAGAAAATCTTTCATGATGTCCTTTCATTCCCATATACAGTGTTCTTTTTTTTTAACTGATATGCATTGCCCCAGGCAGTGGCGTACCAACTTGTTTTTGAGGGGGGGTGAGGGGGGGGGGGGCAAACCAGATCCCCCCCCTCCCAGAACCGGAGGGCCGTGCCCTTGGTATCCCTTGGGCGCTGCCGGCCAGTGTTTGCCCTGCCCAGCGGCGGCTGTTTCAGGGGGGCAACACACATGCCTTGCCCCCCACTCTGAAAACTGGGGGGGGGGGGGGGGGGGCAGGCGTCCCCCTTGCCGCCCCCCCCCCCCCCCCCCCCGGTTGGTACGCCCATGGCCCCAGGGGTAATCGGGGGTGCATCAGCTTTTTTTCGGAAATGGCTGGCGGCAAATATTAGATAAAGTCAAGTGGCTTCAGAGTTGACAAAGAATCATTTTGGTATATAAATTTAACAAGATCAAATTTGGGGAATGTACTTTGAAGTCAGGAGTCGTACTTCCCTCGGAAAGTACCAAAAAAAAAAAAAACCTTAAGTAAAGTACAAGTACATACTCAGAGAATGTACTTCATAATAAAGTACAAGTATTTTAAGACACCTTGAGGTAGTACTTTAAGTACAATGTACCTAAAGTACTTCCCAGCACTGAAAAGAAACTCCCCACTTATGTGTTTCTAGTACGAGTACGCTGCTTTTATTTTGCTGAGCTACAAACACAAGCCAATAGACGTACTCCCGTCGCTCGAGTGCGATGCAGCCGGGGCTCATTCTAAAACAGGAGCTCACGCAGGCTCCAAATTCACGCGATGACTCGCGCTAAAGTCGGGACAGCTAAAAGACCCCCCCCCCCCCCCCCCCCCCCGTTGGGACTGTATTTCTTTTTCGAACTGATGGGTGTTCGAGAATTTTTAAAACATTTAGCAAGCTGCAGTCATGAGCTCAATCCCGACAGGGCTTCAAAGCAGGCGGCGATCAGCCAAGGGGAGTTCATTTCGTCTTAAGGTTACTAATGTTTTCTAGACTCCCTCAAATATTTTCTTGTCCCTGATTTACGAGACTTTTTCAGCCCACCTGATTAACCAACCAGTTCTGTTCGGCTAGGGTAAAGCGACAAGTGTAATCATCCAGCCACTATAACAACAACGTACTCTCACGGCTACTATATCTTGAGCTTCCTGCAGAGGCCATTAAGAACTTCTAGGGCCGAGTATCCTCGAAAAATGTAGGCAAAACGAGAGATTTTAGCTGAGCAGTTTTAAACGTATACGTTCATTTTATCCCTGAAGCATCTTACTTAAGCCAAGGCAACGTTCAGGACTGTTTTGGCAATAAGACTATACACGTGTGGATAGCATTTGAAAAAAAAAAAAAAAAAGGATTTGATCCCTATAGTGCCTTAAATGTATCATTAAATGACTGCGTTTCTTTTACAGGTTTTTATCGGAAGGTGCGACCGTACTATTCTGGCTTATTCACACAAAGCAATTACAAAGCACAAGCGTACATGATGTAGAAGGTCCCCATTGGGACCTTCTACCGATGGATTAGAGAAGGTCCCCATTGCTCTAATCCATCGGATACTGTCGTGCGAGAACGCTATTTTCGATTTCAGGTTTCCGACCAATCGGGCACGGCCAGTACGTGGATGCTAGGATTGATTCTTCAAAGAAGACAATCGGAGCTGCATTCGATCCTCTTCATCTGGAATCCCGTTGATAAAAGCAGTGTTGGAATGTGCCAGGGACATGTCCAGTGTCTTCAGTGTATTGATGAGCCTACCTCATTGTTCCTAAAGCATAGTTGTCTAAGATGATGGGCTATATTTCTGTTACTATGATGCGGGAACTGCACTTTGATGATTTAGTGTGCCACGATAATTTGAAGGTGATTGTTAGTTGAAGCACAGTTGGCCCATAACGTATACGTAGGACTTGATTTATTCTGATAATTGGTTTCAGGTATTATGTCGAATACTGTAACCCTCTAGTAAATGTGATTTTATGACTTAATAAAATTATTCTGATGAGTTTTAATCCTGAAACTATTAAAGTCTGTCAAAACATTTTTTCATTTGTGTTATTGTTTTTTAATTAATATTCTGAGTGCTAGAGGTCTTTCCATCTGTTACTAAATCCTGAGCTTGCCATCGAAGAGTCTTCTCGGCAATTGACAATCAAATGTGTTGCAAGAGTACCATGATGCAGAGCCAGTGAATGAATTAACACGATCATATTATTACTACTACGAACTATGTGAATGGCCTGCATTCTAACACTGGAGTACGGGCAGGGACATCACAAATTAAAAACTCCAAAGCTGTGTTCTGAGTTTTGTTTGTGTTGTCCCTCCCTGTCCTTTACACATGCAATGTCTATAGTCAATAGGCTTGCTTGGATGCTCGTTTTGACTCTGGATCTACAGTTGTTGAATCAAAATACATATTTTACCTGAATGACATACTCACTTTCGCTCAACGGTGGCACTTTGCATTTACGATGACAACCCATGATCAGAGAAAAGCAGAAAAAGACGGGTAACACAGAGGTCTCAAAACGCAGTAAGCACCCTTACAAAAAAATTAAATGAGTTTCACTTGAAAGTCATTCAACTGAATTGAAACTCACTGATCATTTTTGTAAGGGCAGCCATTAGGTTTCTCTGAATACTTCCAGCTTACCTTCACTTCGCCTGAGGTAATTACATGAAATAAAAAAAAAAAAGAAACACATTTGTTCGACGTTAGAATAATGTGTCTCTACCTTAGAGCGCTCGCATGTTGCACAAGATGCGCCAGAAAGACGACTTGGGTCCAAGGACAGTGCCGGAGAGTGATCGAGGATGCAAAGTTTGGAGACATCAAAATAAATTCGGCATAGCTCGATCAAATTATACGAACTGTCACACAGTACTTCTAACATTCTTTCACACTCAACCAATTATCGTGAGCCGTCAGTTGACGATGACTTGCATAAACGGTTTCAACCTCAACAACCGAGGCGCGCTACTTTTCGATGTGGGTTTCTGCCAACCAATGCTGCACTCGGATCGCCGAAGCCTGTTGTTGACGGAGAACAAATCCTGGTTTGTAGTTGCTTTTTCGAGTGGATCCACGCGCCCTTGTTGCCGTTCGAGCTCTGCGTGACGGATTCAGAAATACTCTTCCGTCTTTCAGCCAGTTCACGGAAACAGTTTTAGCGTTTTAGCTCTTTTTCGACAGATGAGCGCGCAAAGCGAGGAGCATCGCACGTCCCGCACAACTAAACAGACGGCGGGGAAAAACAAAACAAAAAAACGCCGTTGCCAGTGTTGTCAGGCGCTCTCGCGATTCAAGCAAAACTAAATTAATAAAAAAAAATCGAACAGCCGCAGCGCAGCAGAAGGCAGCGAGCGCCATTTAAAAAGTGGCACACGTGGCTAGATTTTTCCGTCAACTCTAACTTGAAAAGCTAACCAATATTGGTTTTATACCAATATCCGTACTGTTGCAATATTGGTTTTATACCAGTACGCGAGTACGGCGCGCCGCAAAAGTGGAGGAGGGCGTGTTGAAAACGACGGCACCCCCCCCCCCCCCCCCCCAATCTTCAGTCACCTTGCAACCCGTTACTAAGAAGCTCTAACGCGTTACTTCAGAGTTATGACACGTTCACACTAGGACTCAACACGCCTATCTTTCATAACACACGCAAACGTAAGCGCAAGAAGCGGAACGATTTCAATCAAACTACAAACAATCGTGGCCCGAACGAACCCGTTCCACTTCCTGCGCCTACCTTTGCGTGTGTTATGCAAGACAGGCGCCTTGCGTCCGTAGTGTGAACGTAGCATAACTCTAAGACGTAGCTTATTTCGCTGCCCTAGATCTATCCCCTCGGATTGCTTTCCTCTGGGGGACAGTGGTTGGAGTCGACCGGCCGTCGGTCTGTTCCCTCAATCCGACGAACCGATAGAAGGCCGAGATCGTCCTCGCCATCTCCGGCCGGCCGATCCAACCGCCGAGAAGAACGGTCCCTTTTTCTCGGCGTCTCCAAGGGTGGCGTTCCAGGGACGAGCGGCGGCGACTGTCAAAAGCGGGGGGGATGCTCCCGAAAGGTGCGCATCGGGGTCGTTTCTGAAGAGCGAAGGAGAAGCGAGAAATCGGTCAGGCCGGAAAGTGGTGGGAGAGACAAAAGGGGTCGCCACAACAATCGGTGGCCCAACTTCCGACTCAGGAAGAGGCCAACTTCCGGGTGCCGGCCGAGAAGGAACAACCGCGACAAAGGAGGCGAGGGCTCCCCGGTGCGACCTAGAAAAATGGCTGCTGCCCCTTTCTCCTCGCCTTCCGCCGGCACACCGGAGTCCGACCGGCTATTTTCGATAGGCGCACTTGCCCAGCTGCCAGCCCCACAACCAGTTGCTTGGCGCGTCCGAATAAAAACGCATCCGCGCGGGCCACTTTCGCGCCGAGTGCCGGCAGAGCGCGCCGCTCGAGAAAAAAAAACAAAAAAAAAAAGAACGACGAAACCAAAAGCGAAACCGAAACGTGACCCAGATCGGAGACGCGCTCCCTCCGCCGGCAGAAAACCCGGCGAAATGCGCGCCTTCCGAATCCGAAAACGAAACCAAGCGCGTGATTGGAGGATAATGCGCGTGACCAGAACACGTGATGTGACGTCATCCAACTTACAGCCAATCCTCGCTGGTCGCGACCCAGATCGTACGCTCCTCTCCTCCGTCATCGCGCAGAAAAAAGCGCGCGTCAAGTTTGAAAACGAAACCGAGCGCGGGATTGGCGGATACTATCACGTGGGATCGTTACGTAACCGAACGTTTTGGTTTGAACCGGCCAATGGGAGGCGCACTCATGGCGGCGCCCAGCGCGCGCGCGCTCGCACGCGTGCGGTGTGTGTGTGTTCCGTCGGAACTTGACTGGTTCCGTTTTGGAGCGCGGCGGCTCGCTGTGGCTTCCGGCAAAGAGTGATCGACGCAAACTCGCGAAAGTGGTTCACGTCGCGCGCGCCTTGCTCGGGTCCTACGGGCCGCGTGCTTCGACGCAGCGACCGGCCGCTGCTTCTTCCACGCTGCTCTGGATTAATTCCGACGCAACTTGGTCGTTTACCGCGAAAAAAAAGTTCCAAACTGCGTTGAATTTTCGCGGGGCTCCGTGTGTGTGTTTGTGAGTGCCATTCGACGTCGGAGGATTACACTGCCCCTACTGCGAGCACTGGTGGCAAGTGAGTAAGTAGTCGGAGCGAATTTTCAATCTCCTCTCATATTTTTTGGCGTTGGCAACACGGGACGTGCTATCTGGTGCTGTGCTACCGTTTTCGGCCAGAGACCGTGTGGCTGGTGCGTGACCAACGGCGACAGTTCCTTGTTGGAACTCTGTGACTATGCAACGTAGTTATTATCGGGACTGAAATGGAGGAAAGGGTAAGATAGTGACGGCCGTTGGGCGCGACGAAGAACTCCCCCATCAAACAGACGCGCTTCTCTGGGGTTTTCTGAAAATAAAATTCTTCGCGGCTATGCAAAAAAGGAAGAAAGAGATCAGATTAGTGCACTGCGCCTACTAACCTTCTTTCTGGCGCAATTTTCACTTGGCCAATGAAGCGTGTGAGGGAATAATCGTTGGTCTTCTGGAGCTAATCTTGCGGTGTTTCTGTCTAGATATTGCTTCGGGATTTCGTCGTAAATATAACGCAAGAAAGTGAGCGTGCTTCACTTTATTCTTGTACTAAACAGTGCGCGAGCTAAATAAAATATGACGGGCGGAGTTCCATCTTCATAAGGTGCCACACGTGTCTCGTGTACCCGGTGTGTATCTCATAATACTCAGGGTTTATATTAATTTTACAAAATGAACTTCCGCGGGCCCATTGACTCGAACGAATTTCAAAACAAACACTGTACCGGCTGTTTTTTTTTTTTTTTTTTGCTTACAATTGCGCATTGTGTAAATAATTTTTTACTATTTTATATATAGCGAGAGCACGGATTCAAAATCTAAAATCAATCACTCACACAACCTTGAAGAAAAACTCGATTTCAAACCATTGCGCGCAGATCGTTCGGAAGTTTCGGAAGGGCTTCTCCCGCGCGAGTTCGCACGCAGACGTTCGCTTCAGCGTCTCGCCCGTGCCGAATTTGACAGCGCTTGCACGCACCTTGTAACCTGGAGTTAGCTACATTGTGCACCGATCTTTCCGTGTTCCTCTGGCGGAATGAGAAACTCTTTGACGGAGTGCACACCAACTGGATCCTCTGACGTCACTCCCCTTGGCACTTGCGTCGGCACTGCGCATGCGTAGACACGCAAACCTGATTTCTGCGCACGCGCAAGACGGCAAAAGCGGACTTGTTTGTAAGCAACGGCGTATACACGTCATATTCTGTTTGAAAATATGAAACAAAATAACGATTATTATTATTATTATTATTATTATTATTATTATTATTAGTAGTAGTAGTAGTAGTAGTAATATCATGAAAGCCGCGGTCGCACTATTAATATATCGCACAAAAGACAGTTTGCAGTCACAATTTGAAGCATGTTTCTTCCCTTTATCATATTGCCATTCGTAATAGAAGAACTGTTATCTTAGAAGCATATGAAGCAAAGGGGCTTCGAACATGCTTCATCAGGTGTACCCGCGGATAACTTCGTCATTGGCGTCTTTCGTACGATGTCTTCTGAGCATTGTGACGGGGGCTTGCAATTTGGGGACATCGTAAAGACGCCATATTGAATCTATGAAGCGATCGGTTGTAACAGCGGGGATTCGTGTTCGAGTGTTATCCAACAAGAACCGTTTACTCGAATGGACAACGTGGAAAGAAAATGATCAAATCGGACCGAAAAGAAAGGTAAGGGAGAGGGAGTGGGATCCGAGTGGGGAGAGTGCAGTTAACTGGACGTATTTAGGACTGGGTCAGCGGCGGCAATAAAGATCTCGCAACTAGGAAGTGAGGCACAATTAGCCGTTGCGCAACGCCGTTCTCGATCTTCGCAAATCGGGGCCCGAGGAGAACCCTCGAAGCAGCTAAACAAAAAGGGAACAAAAAGGGCCAGCGTCGACTGCGCGTGTCATGCAAGGGCGAAATGGAACGCTGGTCGTCACGGCCCGAACTTCGAGAATAACGTTGGCCCAAACTGCACGCTGCAGCCGGCCATTTTGCCCTTCTTCTTTTCGGCGTTAAAGACTCGTTCACCACATTTTACACGAGGGGATAGATGGCCTGGCATGATTCGTCGCTACCGCAACGTCTTTTTTTTTTTTTTTTTAATATTATTACTTCGTGTCAGTTTAAGTCAAGACGCAGCCGATGGTACAAGCGCGAGCTTAAGGCTGTCAGCGTCCTTGCCAAGCACGCGCGCTCGTGCAGAGCAGGCACTGTTCGGGGCCACATGCTCGAGCCTGTAGCGTCGGCTGCACGTGGACTTAAGCTGAAACAAAGTGTGAAGAAACTTTACACCTACAGTTTTTTTTTTTCTTTTTAAGTACCTGGATAGGGCAGTGGAAAATCACTAAATTTAGAGTAATTATGCTCGAGCCGTCTCGGTGCTAAAAATCATTGTTGCCAGGTATCTCGAGCTTATCTGAAACTGCAGGAAACGGTCTGTCGTCCCCCTAGAAACGTCGGCACAGTCCGCGAAAACCGAGCAAAACGATATCTCCTGGGCATCCTGACACCGTATTCAAAACTCGGGAAGCGGAATTTTTTTTTTGTTTTTTTGATCGTATTAATCGCAAATCCATCCTTTTCCAAATATGTGCTGCCATCTATCGGGACATCTGGGTTCGAGATTAAGTGGCACCAAATCAGATGCGCCATCTGGTCGTTCGCGAGGGACTCATTTGTCCGCGATATTTCGGTACCTTTATTTATTTATTTATTTACGTACAATACCCTCAGGGCCGTGAGGCGTTAGAGAGGAGAGTGGGTATTACAATCTTGTCGAATCACTTCGCGAAGTGCGGCGGAGTCCTCGATGGCAGCGATGCTCGGTGCTTCGTAGCATTTCGAGGATTTCTGGTCTTCGGGATGAGCAAATCTGGCTCGCGTTTGAGGCGGAACACTGAGTCGTCGATCCCCCGAATGGTGCGAACCCGTCCCACGACCGCGCGGTGTACTTTCAAACAAGGCCTGTACATTGCTGCGGCACAAATTCGTGCCACTAACCTCGCAAAAAAAAAAACAACAAAAAAACATTGTTGCGATAGAAGGTGACAGCCGACAGCGAACGGACGAAGACTATTTAATACCACGAATTAAATAAAAAAGCAAAAACAAAACAAAAAAACAACATACAGTTGAAACAGAGAGGCTCCCGAAGTGACGACGCCACGAGTAATTATGTTGCTTCGTTCTTTCCACCAATAAAAATTGAACGTCTTCTCTTTTTTCTCTTTCAATATATTTGCATGTGGTACCTCGTTATACATTTGACGAGGCTGAACGGCTGGTTTAAAAACAGATTGACTCACGCAAAACAAGAAAAGCAGACTCGGGAAACGAGGCTCGTGCTCAATGTACAAGATGGCGGATCTGTTTTGGCAGCACGTAATCTCGAGCCCAGGAGCGTCGAGAAGTGTGGGCAGGCGCAGTGCGCATATCGAAAAAAAGGTCCATGGCGTCGGCTCTCCATAAGCGCCCACGTGGCGGCGCCCACGAGCAAAGAGGGGAGTGAGAGGCCCCGATACTCTAGTGGCCCCAGAACACGTGCATACGCCACAAAATGGAAGTTTTCCACGGCAGGGAAATGGTAGCATGTACTCCCGCGAGGCGCATTGGGCGTTCTTCTGTTTCGGGCGTTCTCTCAGAAGTACACTCTCCGGCAATATGAAAGACCCACTGGGAGCGCGTGGCCGAGGCGGTGGCTGGCGGGGGCGCTGCGAGCCCTCCGGGCAATTCCATTCTGCTTCGAGGGGAGGACGCTCACTCGGGCTGAGATAAAGCGAAACGCGCTTATCAGTTTGTGCCGAGTGCCGAATGAGCGTCCTCCCCTCGAAGCAGAATGGAACTGCCCGGAGCGCTCGCAGCGCCCCCACCAGCCACCGCCTCGGCCACGCGCTCCCAGTGGGTCTTTCATATCGCCGGAGACTGTACAAGTATCTTTCGGAATCATTCGAATGAGTCTCGCGACGTAAAATTGCGATGGATACATTTTGCTTTGGGAAAAATTTATTTTGCTACATACTTGTCATCCTAGGGACTTAACGAAGTTTTTTGGGAGGTCGGTGTGCTTTTAGGAGGCTTCGTGTCCGTTGAGACTTGACCTTAGCGGGCTGTTTTACGCTTGCATTTATTTAGACTAGATCGCTCGATGACGTAAGCCTTCAGATAAAAATTCATGCTTTGAATGGAGTCACTATCTTTCACTATTCGTGACTAAATATTAAGGATAGAAAAAAAAAAGAGGGGGTGATCGGTGGCCGAGTACAGTAAAGAAACAAGAAGTGATCGGTGGCCGAGTGGTCTAGCGCACACCAGCTCGGAGCACGTGGAGCGAAAGCTCTCGGTGCAGAGGATCCTGGGCTCAATCCCCACCCCTGCCCGTTTCGGTCTGGATGAGCACCGTTCCGGCGTGCGGTCGTGTATCACTACTGCGTGGTGCACGTTAAAGACTCCAGGCCAGCAGTCGTAATGCTGCTGGCTAAAGTTTTCATCTACAGCCGAGACAGCAGACGCTCATTGAGGCTAGTTAACTCCGGATGCATAAACATACACATAACATTATTATTATTGTTATTTTTGTTGTACAAAAAAGAGGACACGCCCGCTGCTGTGTCTAGATTGCCGGCTATCCGTAGGCGTACGTAAGGCTTTTACAATTTCAAGATGTGTGCGATACGCATTGTATAGAAAGCGTTTTATTTTCTTTCATCAGAAAATAAAGTGCAATTTATGTTCTACCACCTCAGCATATAAAAGGTATCTTTACACTGAATGAATTTTTGTTTTAATACTTTACTCTTAAATCCGTTTTTTTCTTGAATATGTGCTCCATTGTTGACATGAGGATAGTGGCGACACCTTGTTGCAAAATTTCATTAAATCTTCTGCGCCGAATTGAACTCTTTCTAACAAAGGGCAGGTGGCATACCACCAACCTGCTCGGACACGTGACTTCAGGCCTTGTTCGAGCATTCCTTGTAATCCGAAACACAAATGTGGCGGGTGTACATGCGAAAAGAGACAATGGGCTTACAGCTCTACACGTTATAGCTTGTAGGAGCCAGCTCCACCGAAATCGACTTCCACGGCACGCTTGAAGTGCTGTTTTTGTTTTTCCCATGCCGAACGCAAATTTTGGTCTCTGTTATACACAGCAGCACTATTGTAGCACGCTCTGTGAAAAATATTTATTTATAAGATACGCACTATTTAAAGGGCACAAGGCTAATTGATTTCCGAATTCCTCCAATCTACGACATATTTCTTGAATTCTACGTTTCGAGACATCGTCCTATATGCTTCTAGACCTCGCACCCTGAGGACACTCTTTGTAGCGGCCTTAATCGGCCTTTGTAACTTCCTTGTTTTCACACCTGTCGAATACCGAGTTAATTCAACGAAACAAGAAGAACAAAAGCCCGCCAATGCCGCCTATCTGGGGACAGGTCTATCTCCCTCTGATCTTCCCAAACAAATCCCCGCAGAACCGATAGTTCAGTCTACACGTTTTGAGAACAATTAACAAAAATGCAAAATATAACGTTCTTTGTGTGTGTGTGTGTGTTCGTGGTTTCCGGGTCGTTTAAGATTAAGTTCCGAGGAACGAAGTCAGCTCACCTCGGGCGAGAAAGACAAACTAGCTACCAAAGCACCCAGAGTTAACCTCAAAGCGTCTTCCAGAAATCCCCGGGTCTCCAGTAATCCAAAAGACCAAAATGAGAACGAATCCTTCAATTCCCGAAAATCAAGCCCAGATACACTCGGCATAAATCCAAACCCAAACACACTGTGTGCATACTATGTCGAGCTTGAAGATCAAGTGTTATTGCCGTTTGCCAACAGAGCTGCTACCAACACTTTTTGTATCGCTACGCTGCTTTCCCCGATGATGGCAGGACTTTTGCCAAACTTTAAACAAACTTATCTTTTTTATTTATTTAGTTTATTTGAACATGCTGATATCCTCTACTCCTTGGAAATACTGATGTATTCGTTTACTGATGTACGCTACTCGTATCTTGATCCCTTACGAGACCAAGATGGGAGTATAGGATACATCAGTAAACGGTATGTGTAACAGCCCAACAATCACAGTCCGCGCTACCCTGCACCAAAGCTAACACAATACATAAATCAAGCAGATGCAAAGCGCACAATATTGACTCAACAAACACAACCCTTGTTACTATTAAGAGCTAAGAAATAAGAGACGCGAATTCCTCCCGGCTACGTGCACTTACAACCTTCCCCGGTAATTGTATCGAAACCCTCGCTGTTTGCAAGAAAATTGAATATCTAAAGCATTCCTTACAAAAAAACTTTCTTTCCTTTCAAATGCCTTTCGTGCTTGTTCCTCGTTATTTGCGACATGTCTTCACTTATATATTGGTGCTTGTTGACAAGGATCAAGTTAACAAGAACAGCGCGCTCACACCATGAACGCGCTCGCTGTCCGTGACACAGCGAGCTGCAGCGTGCAAAGGTACTAGATGCCAGACGAACGTTATATCAGTGTTTCCCCAATCAGGTTGATATTTTGATACTCTCCTTTCTTTCAGCTTGGTCACCTTTTTAGCTATTCATTACGGGCCACATGAAACGTCAACATTATTGAGTATTGCCTTAAAGTCTTCTCTTTTTTACTTTTTTTTTCATTTTACCAGGTGAGCGCTGCCATACGTTTTGTTGTGTCATGGACATGTTATTGTGTGCCTTTCAATAATGTATTCGATCTTCCGACATACTATGAAGCCGCGTTCGTTCTTCCGAGCTTCACGCTGCTTGACACAAGCAGGTGTGAGTCGAAGCTCCTGTCGAATTTCGCGGTATCTTTCTCGGCAAGCGCGAAGCTCATTTCACGGACGACGCGCTCACCCCCAGTGTATCGTAGTTCTAACTCTCCGACTCTCTCAGCGTGTATTCGGAAAGTATATCTCCACACACCCGAAACCAACACCTCTTGGGAGACAATGCCTGGGCGTGACGTCATCATGAGTGGTTCCCCGACCAGCAGACAACGGATGAGAGGAGAGCCACGTGACGGGTGCCCCGCTGCGGTGAAACTCGGAAACACACTTCTCCCGAGCGATGGAATGTCCGCTCATGCTCCTGGCGTTCCTCGCACTACCGCTTCTTTTCTCGTCGGGTTTGAAAACCATGTTTGGACTCCTCGCCACTGCAAAAGCTGTGCGCTGACGTCCCGATTCTCTGAGAAATGCTCTGTGCTACCAGATCCTCGCGCTCCAAATCTGCGACCGGGTACTCTATGGCTACGGTGTACTAGAATACTAGTACACTGTACTATGGCTCCGTCATCGAACTGCCAGGCTTTGTGAGTATAGAGTAGGCTATGACTGATACTGCAGCCAAAGCTGCAAGCGCGTGCTAGCCCGCGCTCCTGGCTTTGAAACGTGCATTTCTAGCGCGAATGCTCGTTCTCCAGAAGAGCGCTTCGAAGCAGCGACCTCGGGGGATTGGTGCTTGTGGCATTCGCACGTTTGCAAACGTTGGTTCCCGACTGGTGCCTCATGCTGCAAGCACGTGCGGCACGCGCGTGAATGTAGCTTGGGCGGGCTTGCACTTCCACGTGCTTGCTCACGCGAGCAAGTATACATGGCGGCGGCGAGATGCCTTGTTCGCAATCGTGTTGCGCGACATTGACGCCAACCAGGCTGCGTTGTCTGGATCCACAAGTGATGACGTCTTGGTAGGAAAGGAGCCGGCCTTGTCTTGTAGATGGTATTGCCTGAACCCCTGGGTATTCTCATTAGATAAACACGGTCCTCCCACTCGAAATGGAATTAACTGTACCCTACATTCTAAGAAATCCGGAGTGTGCACGTGTGCTTTCCCGTGAAGCATTTGGGCGAGCCACCTAAAAAACTGCTAAACACGATAGCTTTATGGTGGCCCCGTTCGCAAAGCCTTCTCCTATAAACTCGCGCCAGTTTGCAAACCGTGCAGCGTGTGTGCCGGGTATTGTCGGTTGCGTCATGTGACGTCACATCACGTCACATGCGACGTCAATTTACGTCACGCGTGACGTCGCACGTGAATGTGACGTCATGACCTTATCGACCCGCTTTATTTGGTGGAAGTTTTCTGCTAAATTTGTCAGGAAAAGTTTCCGCTAAATTTAGCGGGAAACTTTTTCGCTAAATTTACTTGAAAATTTTTGTGTGGCGTGACACGTGGCTGCGCGCGTTTCATTATGGGATTTCTTGGTTTCACTGAGGCCGGATTTTCTTTGACACGATCTCCTAAACGCCATCGCGTTAAAAGACGCCATGGACAGTCAGCATGACGAAAAGCCCGAGCTTCACAGCGCGGGCTTTTTTCTAGGTCTAAGCGTAATTTCTTCCTCGCCATTCTGCCTCGGCAGGGTGTAGCGAGTGGCTGTGCCAAGTGCTTAGTGGGAAAGCAGACGCTCCAGGGTGTACCAGGAAGAAGGAAAAGGCGGCGTCGGGTCATCAATTGTCCGTCTCAGAGCGAGACGTGTCAGTGTGGCCCACATGTTCGATTGACAGAAGGGAGCACTCGGACCGGGCGGGTTCTTCGCTTCCCAGGGCAATCTCCCTCACTTCCGGACGCCGGTCGTCAAGCAGAATGGGACCAGGCCGATACACCATCACCAATCACCGACTCCCCTCCACTGGCACCCGAAAAAAAAAACAAAAAAAACACGACGCTTTATGTTTTTGGTCTTTTCATTTTAGCGCAGAGATGTTTTCTCTAATAGGCGATCAAGATGAGCAACAACCCGCGTAAATTCTCAGAAAAGACAAGTTAAAAGAAGTATTTCTTACTTTTTATCGATGCTGCCCAGAAGCAATCAAAAGGGAACACAGACAGCGCGCAGGGAACGCACGATGACCAGGCAGCGAAGCACGCGCCGTCCTTCCGATAACGTTCCGATAACCATTTTAACTGAATAGAGAGTTTTAGTAGATCGTTCCGATACCTCCGATAGCCCCGATAACGATACTATGCATGCTCAAGGGAGGCGGTGGCGGAGTATCGGGTATCGTTATCGGAGGTATCGGAACGATCTACTAAAACTCTCTAATCTTTCCGCCGGCGCTTTCACGCGAGCACGATCTCCTTATCGGATGTCGTTACCATAGTTAGTATGCGAAGCATTGAGGTAGGAAGACGAGGAGGAGACATATCGGCTCAAGCCAATACAAGATCCATGCGGTGCAACCATATTCAATTGGAATGTTTTTCTCTCTACACGAACTTATTAACACACCTGGGACTCAAGGATACTCACACGCAACGCCATTGGCTAAGAAACTCCTTTCTTGCGGTGTAATTTCAAGGACAAAAGCGATCATTTTCATTCAATCTCTCTTTTGCAAAATTTGATGACGTAACGTGGGGATCGCAGTACACCCCAATGACGATATTTGATTGCGGTTCATTGATTGGACCCGAGCATTGCGTGGGCACTCGATTTGGGCTCGTGATACTTACTGGCTCGAGAAGCATTCGGGTAGTGGCCCGTGTCCAATCGCTGCAACGACGACAATAGCCGAGCCATAACAATGTCTGGAACTCAGCGCGTGCCCTGTGCTTTGCCAACCCCAGCGCGTGGCTATGATCAACATTGGCGGCATATAATCGGCTCCAGATCACGTGGCCGCTTGTTCTGGCTGCGAGTTGAGGGGGTGAACGCTACTCGTTTTTCTTTAATTTTTTTTTTTTTCTGGGACTTCTATTGCATGGGGTGAAAAACGAACGCGTGTTTCATAGGTTATTAACGTCAGGGATTCGTTTTAAGCGGTATTTGCGCAAAGCACAAAAATTGTTGCATCGCCCCATTAAATGAGCTGCACTTAGAGTATCGGCCTTCCGTTCCTCGACATTGTTGTGGGTGCCGCCATTTTGGTTCGTACGCAGAGCCGACGCAACTGCCGATTGTCATGATTCAAAAGTGCGACTTCCTCAGCATTAGATTCGATGTTAGGAAGCTCATGTGATATTGCTCTGCTCTGTCGCGAACTGTTTAAACATTTGTGGAGGACGGAAAAGCGTTTCCTGTGATTTCAGATAAAGCTTCAGATAACTGGCAACCATGATTTTAAGACACAATATGGCCGAGTGTCGTTACTGTGCTCAAGCCAGCCAAACGAAAAAATCTCGAGTGAAGACGGAAGTAGATGTCGCATTCGGTGGGAACGCTCCAGAGCCGTTCATACTGAGAGATTTTGGTCTTTTTAAAGAAATTTTGACAGTCCGGCATCGAGTTCCTATGAGTAAGAGCCCCAAAATGGCGGGCGGAAGTAGTCATCCCCCAGTTTTCAGACTACGCTGCAGCGTAGTCTGAAAACTGGGGGATGACTACTTCCGTCCGCCATTTTGGGGCTCTTACTCATAAGGGGTATTCACACGAGGGAGAAATCCCGGGGATTTCTCCCCGGCACGCGCGCATCACGAGATAAAAACGCGAGGCTTTTGCACATCGCAAAGCCTGACGTTTTCGTCGTTGGATGCGCGTGCCGGGGAGAAATGCCCGGGATTTCTCCCTCGTGTGAATACCCCTATAGGAACTCGATGCGATTTCGTAGGAATAAAGAAGAGAAAGAAGTAACGCCATTTTGTGTTATCGCGAAAGCCGCTGGTTCTAGCTGGCAGCGAGCCCCGTCCATTGGCCCAAACTATCTCAGTATAAAAGGCTCTGGAATGCTGCAGACTTCCAAGTGTGACCGAAACAGCTGTTAACGTAAAGTCAGTCGGCCTTTCCGTTCAATAGCGTATTTTTGTTTTCCTCGTCGTTGGGGCAGGTCCCTCCAAACCGGAAGTCTGGCCCAGCTTCACCTCTGGGGGCGACATATCGCCTCCGTAAGCTTCTTACCTCCATGATTCGGAGGATCTACTAGGTGCACATGGAGCCAGTGAACTGGCACTCCGTTACCATTAATCCGCGGGTTACTTGCGCTCCAATCATCATACCAGAACATCAAGTAAAATAATTATCTAAAAAAAAAAAAAACTAAAAACGCAATAAAAAAATAACAGATTAATATGTACCGCGCCAATCACCGGAACATCCAGAGAGGGCGCGTCGACGCAGCACCTCATATACTTTTTGTCACATCAAGAAAAAGGAAGTTTTGCGCACAATTCATGCGTTACGCGAAGTAGTTCTTAGACAATTTGGTTGGTGAAGAAAGAAATGATGCTTTTAGCGTTTGAAACGTGTACCTCTTGATAAAATAATGTTAAGCTTTTCTAAGATACACCTACGTATATCTTAATCCAACACAGTGCTGCGCACGTTCTTCTTCTTCAAAAAAAAAAAAAAAAGGAACGAAAGTTTGTTTTTCGTTCCTTCTGATTTTTGGAACGTGTTCCCATTACAAGTTTCATTTGGGAGAAAGGAACTCGTTCCAGTTACCGTTAAAAACATGGAGCGTATCTTTACAGACACGTTACTTTTGTATTGTGCTATTACCATATTTAGTTAGATCAAACTACGTTTTTTTAATGCAGTATGTATTCTATCAAATGGCAACATACGAATTTGAATGCCGTGATGAAAGGGTACCAGGACAAGAAAACAACCAAAAGCAAGGTTTCATTTGCTCATATATTCACCTTTAAAAATCTCAGCGTTTTACCATATTCTTGTGCCACATGTACTGTGAGCCGAGAAGAAGGAGCGGGGTTAATTTTATTATTCTTTATTAAAGGGTTACCCCACATTGAACGAGCGTTTTACCACAGCCTCACACGTTTCAATCTAACTTCCTTGTTTGAACTTAACAGCCCTTGCTTCTCGAAGTTGCTGTCCGCAAGACGAGCAAGTAAATACAAGGGTGCGCTCGATGTCTGCTAACCTGTTCTTTTGTTGTAACTGTATAGGTCTCCTTGTGGAAGTTCAGTGATGGCTGTAGCCGGCCTTAGATTTCTGGTTGTATGACGATTCGGGGAAGCAAAGGAAGTGGCTGAGCTAGAAAGGTCCCTCTTACTGTGTTTTTTGTTTTTTCGACTAGAAGGTTCGTTATTTATTCCACAATCTAGGGCACTAAAAAAAAAAAAATTAATGCCTACTAGCTTTCCTGCACTCGACTGTTACCGAGCGAGGACCCCACAAAATAAACTCTGAAGTAAGTAACAAAAACTTAACGAGATCCCACTCTTCGTAAAGTTGTTGTTTTTATTCATTCTATGGTTTCCCCCTCATAAATAAAATTTTAAAAAAAATTACCTCAGTGGACAAAAAGAACAACAAAAGGAACGCCGCTTATTTTTCCGTTCCAGTAAAAACGTAACGAGATCCCATTCCAGTTCCACCAATTCAAGATAGAACGGCGGCGTTCCTTCGTTTCTCCCTAAAAGGAAGGCGTTTCAGGAACGCAGTTTCTGGGAACACTGTTCCGTACAAAACTGATTCAACACATCAGGAGAAAAATTGGTCACATCCTGCGAGGAGCCGGAGTTTCTTTACTACAGTTCTTGAGCTGAAAACGAGCACAGATTGGAAAATATTGGGCGTCACCCAAAAGAAGGCTGGCGGGGCATAGACTGCACACGGGTGTTTCGTCTGACTCGTGTTCTCCTGGGTTGAGCACGAGTCCCAGCCCAAGGCTAATGCAGCGCTCGTGTACAACCTGTACTCGTGCCATCACGGCTTCGTTGTATAGGAGGTGCTGACAGGAGAGAGGGGGGAGGAAGACATACGCTCGTAAAAGAGAGATGCTGTCCTTAGTTATTGTCGACTGCTTTGCGTTGGAAGGAGAGGGAAATGACAACGCGGCGATACGTGAAAACGATACAATGAGATATGAGACAGCATCTCGTAGTATGGCTAGTGGATGACGTCAAAAGTCGCACTAACATTGTTTACAAAATTACAGACTGCGTGCAAGTCGCTCTAATAACAGTACCAAGCCCAGTTTGGCCTTGAAAGATTAGTCAGTTCCCTCTCAAGCACCCCTCAAAGCACCAGGTGGGCACCTCTAACCAACGCGGGGTGTGGGCCGAGCATTTTCGCTCCACAGTCAATGAGATTACTGCATTAAGAATGCCGAAAAACGGAAAAAGAATAGTTAGCGGAATAAGGCCCAGACTGCTTTTAAGTCTCACTGATTTCCCCAGGTTTTTCTCGAGTAATGTGAACTATACTCACTGACGCGGTGAGTACGACAAGAAGGAGTTTCAGTTCTCCCGTCTCCGGTACTAGCTTCCTATTCGCGATGAAAAGCCCGCCAGGGGCGCTTTTGTTTTCCTCACTATGGGCAGTGCACGTGCTATATACCCACGCGGTTATTTTTCAATTGTCATAGTGCATAGAAGCTTGGCATTGCACGTGCTTGCACCATCAGAGGAAGTTTAAGTATCCTCACTCTGGGTTAGGAAAAAATTCCACCAGGCGGCGATACCCATACTTCTCGCCCAGGGCCGTTTATGCTGAGAAAGTTTGGGCTTCTTAAGGAGATTTAGACAGCCTGGCAACCACAGCAGCGTAGTCTGACAACCGGGGGATGACTACTTCCGTCCGCCTTTTTGTGGCTCTGACTCCTAGGAACTCTATGCGATCTGTCAGGAATAAACGAGACAAAGAAGTAACGTCATTTTGTGTTATCGCGAAATCCGCTGATTCTAGCGGGCAACAAGCTCCGCCCATGGGCCAAACTCTCTCAGTATAAACGGCGAATACCTTCGAAAACGCTTCGGCATCACGTGCAACTCGCATACGCAGCCAAAGCACGCGGGGGAAGGCATGGAGCGCCTGCTTTCGAAAGACAGGCCCTGCCGTTCTTACTCTGTCAGTGCCTGCTCCCAGATAAGGTACGCTTCACAATAAGAATACTTCAGTAATATCACCACGTCAAATGAATGTTGCCGTTTTCTGTTTTTTTTCAGCCTTTGCTCAAATGATTGACTGAAAACAGAAGTGCATTCCGCCGTCCTGAGTGCAGCAGTGCACGACGGAGGAAAACGATCCCTCGATCATTTGCTAACACCGTGTCTACCGCTCAAAGTGTTCCGCTTCGTAATCATAATCAACGCTTTCCAAATCCCGTCAAGCAACATTGCCGGTCATTATTTGTCGTGGGCAGACTGGCACTGGGGGCGCGGGAAAACACACCAAACGAAGGAGTGCAGGGAGAAATGGGCATCTTTTGAGACTAGGAAGGCGATCGGTCAGTTGAAATTCGAACAAAGACAGGACACAATTGAGGATACACGATTGGCGAGAAAGCTATGTAAGCATCGATACATGAATAGTTTGAACACAAAATGGACTAACCGGACCCGACAACTAAAATTCACGTACCATTAGTCAAGTGCGGGGCCAGAACTACCTCTGTAAAAAAGGAAGTAAAATCAGCCGAGAGAAAGACCTGGGAGGAAAGAATGCAGGGAAAATCAGCCTTAACTATGTAGGGGACGAAAACAGAAAATGAGGAAGGAATATTGGTACGATAATTCACGGGGAGCTCGTTGTTATTCGAGGCTAGAACAAGAGCATTGAGGACTATACTCCGTTTCACCTTATGTTGTACCGCAGCGGAGGTTAGAAGCGCGAGCTCATAGCGTTGGCAGCTGCGCTTGGTGCACGAGAGCTTGTGCTGCTGAGATGTGCCCTAGAGCAAGGATCTCGCGCTTGTAGCCTTTCCTATACTCTGTTTCACCACAAGGTGAAACAGAGTATAGGAATACGGCGGTGTGCCAAAGGAAAGAGGAGACAAAAGAACATGTTGTGTTGATGTGCACAGGGCTTGCTTCCGCCCTCCGGGAGGGGGGGACCGATTTAGCCGGAGCGTTGGTGTTTGCAGAGGAGAATGGAAGAATGCGTGATAAGTGCATTTTAAGATCAAAGAGAAGATTGGAAGACTGGTGTAAACTATTTAGGGAGAATCGAATGACGTACAACTAACGGACACAGCTGGGGACGGGCCGGACAGAGGAAAATTGGGACTCCCTCTTCGCGTGACTGCGGCCCAAAGTCTCCACTCCATCTCCTAGTGGGCCCAGTGCAGGGGTAACGCGGACGAGATTTACTCCCCTCGCCGGCGGGAAGATGCGGGGTGTGAAGCTTTTAGTTTCTTTGCCCGATCCCCTAAACGTCGTCCTGGTAATATTCCACACCGCCTGGTGATAGCTGCAGAGGGTAAGCAAATTGTCGAAAGATGGAAATTATATTTTTGGTTCTTAATTTCTAAGCTAGGTGGTGCAAGCTACCACCCAATATAAAGGGTACAGCCGTTAGCATTCATCCATCCATCCATCCATCGGGTACGAAACGTGCGATTGGATCCGAGTCATCGCCGAATGCATCCGCAGTAGTAGTTCGCGCCGAACGCCGGTGGAGTCCTCGTGTCCAATAAATGCTCAGAGTACGTGTCCGAACAGTGGCCGACATTGGCCCTCCCCCCCTTTTATTCTCTTCCAACATAACAACGCTTAGTAGTAGTAGTCGGATAATTGCCGCAGCAGCTACTAAGTGGCGCGGACTTTTCAAAAGGGTACATACTGGACATATAGTAGTCGGGAACGTCGCCTGTGCGACTCGGGCAACGAAATGACGGCATGCGGTCGAGACGAAGAGAAGAGAGTGCCGTTACTCTTATTAGCGTAACTTCCCTGGTGACTCTGTCGGGAGCGTATCTGGTGAGCGGCCCTTGGAGGTCACCGTAGCAACGACCGCACTTCCCCCTCTTTCCGCCGCGTCGTTCCGCCAGCGGCACGACCTTTCCTTCGGCGCTTTCTCGTCCGGCCACTTTCCTCGAGGCTGCCTCTTCGAGCGTCTCGGAACTCTCTCGGCGTTCCGAGCGTTTCCGAAGGAAAGTGCGCGCCTCGGTGGGAACGCTTGCGTAACATATCGGTCGTCGCTTCTCAGACGTAGAATGAAAGCAGTTTTCGCGAGGTCTCAATATTTATCAAAATAGGCTTTTGTTTTTATACGCCGATGCATTTATGCATATTCGCTCACATTTACAAAAAGAAAAAAAAAAAAAAGGAAAGAAGACAAGTAGTTTTAGTTGGAAAAGTACTAGGTAATTTGACTTTATATCAGTTACAAAGAGCGTTTCAGTGAATGGCGCTTGACGAAAGAGTTGGAATTAACTTTCGGGCCTAAGCATAATGGCGACTGCCATTGTTTCTCGATGTGGTTTTGAAAAGGGTCAATTCTTTTAGAGGCTCAGGTTCATTGAACCAGCTTATAATAAATATGTTATGTATAATAAAACTAAAACGATAAAAAAATATATATTTAGAAAGAGTTATCTATATTAAATAATGATATTTCTTTTATATACATATATATTTCTAAGAGCTTGTGAACTATTCTGACTGGCCACTTGCCATGGTGGCAGACGCTCAGGTGACTCTGGAGCACGTTGTAAGATGATACTCTTCAGGTGAGGACAGCGCGCTCCTCGCGACGTGCAGATAAAGTTCGCTTTTTATTCTCTCTCTTTTTCTCGCTCTCACTATGGTTTCAAGCGGCGCCGCCAGATGACTCGTCGACCTGTGGGCACGGTGTAGATGCAGGAGGCAGGCAGCAGTGCACAAGACGGCTCGTGCCCGCGCAGAGCTCCAGCGAGGTTGTCGCACGTGCAGAAAGACCACGGTGTATACCGGGGTGTCATGGCAACGAGATCATTTGTTTCGCTCTCACACAGTTTCGCCGTTTGGCCGCCGGGGACACTGTCAGCTGCGGGCACGGTGGCCGCGGAATGAGGCAGCCTTTCGGATGCCCGTCGAACGAACGCTATCTGGTTCCTCGCGCCGCGCGTTCAGCCCCGCCGTGTCCTCGCCTAAAGAGTGTATCTTACACCGTGCTGCGGGCCGGACATGTGTTGATTTTTTCAGTCTTTAGGTATACGGTGTAGATAGTCTTCTGAGCTTAAAATCGTCACTAAATAACGCGAAGCAGAAGCCAGGGCCACTACATCATACAAACGATACTCTGCAAGCAACAGTCACCGCGTGCCAAGTTTTATCTTGAACTGCGACAGCTGAAAGACGGACCTCGTGGTGACTTAATTGCGCTCGAATCTTTTTGCAGACTGTCTTTTGGATGGCGCCGGCTTTATGGCCTGCTTTGATGACGGTAAAGAAATATCAGATGAAAATATAGCAGTCAGGCCAAATAATATTAAAGATAAGTGGGGTTGAGAGAGGGGGCAAGCATGAATTTATTGAGAACAGTGAGGTCAAGCAGTGCGTTGTGCCGGCGGCTTGGTAAGTTGTGAAAGAAAACAGACACGCGCACGCACGCACACACACGCAAGCACAACACACACACGCACACACACAAACGGCAGTATAGACGAAGGCAGCGAAAATAGAGAGGGAAAAGAAAAAACGACTACATTACAGAATAATAATTAAAAAAAACGCACACAGACGGTGGCGCGCGCACAGACATACAACTGTTGCATCGGCAAGTGTCATCCCTCTTTCCAGCGTCCTACAGTGCCTTAAAGTGATTTTTTGTAGTTGCATCGTCATTATGAAGTGTAATAGAGCTTTCGTAGACGTGTAACCATCTGCTGCAGAAGACAAAGGTCCAGACAGAATTTTTAAGTCCATTTGGCGGTCTCTTTCTATCCAGGTGAGTCTTTCGTGCGGCCCTTACGACTGTACTCCCCTCCGGCACAGAGTACACGTTTAGGGATCTTAGTTAATGATGCGTTTGCTAATCACCACTTGAAATGTATTGTGCAACGATATTGGGTTAAAATGTTTTTCACTTTACACAAGGTGACGGGCGCTATGGTCGGTGAGAGGCTAAGAATCCGCTTCCAACACGCGCCTGTTGCCTTCCGCCGAACTTTGACTGCGCGTGCGACAAAGTATTATTGAGGGCAGAGAGAAAAAAAATTGGTTTATTGAAAGACGGAGAGGTTAACCAAGCTTAATGATGCTGACTTGCTACTCGCATTACTTGCAACTCGCACGGGAAGACGAGCATCTGCTGCATTTTTAACTTGTCACCAACTGTGAGATTCAAGCGCAGTTGCACACGAAGTCACTCATAAAGACGCCTATTTGTCGTAGTGTAGCTTCGAGGATAAAAGTAATTTTTTTTTCCATTCTATTCTCAAAATTTGGCGATGTAGTTACGGGAATAGCTACAATCCAAGTAGTCACAATTAAGGATTATCCCATGATGACAATATTCAAACGTGGCTTATAGATAAAAAAAAAAACCTGATTGAGCGCTTGGTTTGGGCTCGTGACGAGGAACATCTTGGCCATCATTCGGGTACTGGCTGGTGTCCAATCTATGACAAAAATAGCCTAATGCGAGCAATGTTTGAAACTTAGTCCGTGTCCCGTGGTTAGACAACCCCAGTGCATGGCTACGATGAACATTGGTGGCATCTTATTGGCACCAGATCACGTGGCAGCTTGCTCTTTCTGCGAGTTGAGGAGTATTCCCTAATTGTTTTCTGCGAGTTGTATTGCGTGTCGATAAAAAAACAATAATACTATCGTGTGTTTCCTAGGTTATGAACATCAATAATGAATTCTATGGAGCATTTCCCTGAGTATATAAATCGTCACAACATTCGTTATTTGACGTCTGATGCGGCCGATGATGGTATGTCAAAGGATCGTTTTTCTTTCTCGGGCATTCAACATTATTTTTATGAATATGTGAAATATCCTACATAATGACGTATACAGGCGCTAGCTCCTTTCCCAAGGACGCACCTCGCCCGCGCGCGAACTTTCAGGCAGCAGAAACAACTGTCAAGCTATGAGCTCGGGCTTCTAGCCTTAGCATAATTGAGAAATTTAGAACAGGGGTTCGCGACGCTCTTGGTTTCCGAGGAGCTTCGCACTGCGCAAGCGCAGAGCTAGTGAAGCAGCCTAATCCTCTCGGAAGACCCAAAGCGTTGCCCCCCAGCCCCCCCCCCCCCCCCTCCCCCCCCACCCCTTTTTTTTTTTTTCTAAAATTCTCCAATAGTTTATTGCTCTCTCGCGAAGAAAAACAAATTTCGGTGGTGTGAAGTGTATGCTGCAAGAGGTACGTGCTCAGCAGCAAAGCGACCACCATTACCGCGGACTTGGCTCACTGCAATCCATGGCTTAAAAACACACCGCGTGCAACTTGTCAAACACATATCGTGGCGTGACTTACTTCATACAGCAGGTTTCGGTCGCTTTGGACCTATCAACTGCGCTCGCCGTTTGCTTTGTAGTACGTAATCTTTTTCACTGGTTCCCCCACAATCAGAAGTCGTTTAAGGGATGTGTTGCCATTTTTTGTGACTAGTTTCGTGGTCTCGCTACAAAAAAGGTGACCGTTAGGTTTGGCTTGGCTTGAAATTCCGTTGCTCCCATATTTCATTCTCTTGCGCGTTTCTGCGTTCTATGCGAGAGAAAGTCGTCTGTTTCTTTTGCAGGAGTTCCGGTGACGTCAGAAAGACGCCGCGCTCTGATTGGCTCATAGTAGAATATTGGGTAGACCTCAAACAACGTTACTAAAACACTCAGTTGGGAAACTCCCATAAAGACAGCCCTAAAAGTATGGCCCCAATCTGTCTCCGAGCACCGAGCTAATGACGAACACAACGCCACCACTCGAGAAACTGCACGTGACTTCTATTTTTGGCTTTGACAGGGGTGACCCCCCGTCTCCCCGGCGGACGCGCCGCGCCTAACTACTGAAGTTAAAATGCACCTAGGTCGGGACGCGCTACCTGAAAGGCCCGCTGAGGCATGGTTTTATAAAAACAATATTAATTGTTCCGTAAAACCTTGCGAACTAAAGATGATAAAAACATCACGCGCCCATCATTTGGTACTAAACTCCAATAAATTTCATACAAAAAGAGTCTTTTCCGTTTGTTTTTACGCAAAAAACAGGCTTTCAAAAAGCTCAAGGTGACCACAGTACAGACAAACGATAAAGAGTGGCGCTGTTGTCGCATTTAGCTCGGTCTCGGTGGACGCCAGCGGCCCAGGTTTCGACGGCGAGTTTCCCAACTGAGTGTTTTAGTAACGTTGACCTCAAAGCAAGCTGCCGTCGAGGTCTATCTACTATCCTTCAATCAGAGCCAATCACAGATCGGCGTTCTGACGTCACCACAACCCCTACTAAAAGAAGCAGACGAACTTGCGTTCCGCATTGGTGCGTGGACTGCGTCTCGATTATATTTCCGCCATCGAAAGGCGCCAAACTTGTACCAAAAGATTGATCGTTCCGCCCTCCGAAATAAACGCGGCCGTTGTATCTAATTCGTGCGTCGTACTGCATACTGACGTTCCGAAAGTCCTCCTATACCCCCATTTGGTAGTATCTTCAACTTCTTCCTTCATCAGCCTCAAGAAGGTTGCCATTAGTTTGACAGAAATGTCATACACTGAGATGATCATAGTGATCAAAGTTGCCAGACCGAACTTTGAAAACGGTCTTTTGTCCTAAAAAAGTGTGCTCGTGGCTTTGTATAAAAAGAAAGCGAGTGTTCGGTAAAAGGGACACCTTACAAGCAGTGGTACGGGAAGGCGAGCTGTATTTTTGGGTTGCTCGAGATTTTCAAATGACCTAGCCTCGTAAAGTCAGCGTCATTGTGGCCAGTGGTGGCCAGCTGATCTTTTTTTTTTTTTCCTAGTTGCTTTTTAAGACACGCGGGAGTACGGAGTACTAAGCAATAATGAAAAATCAAACTCTAAGTTGTTTTTTTATTGATTCTCCCAAAGAACTTATTTGGTGCGCATTTTTAGGCGATGCTCTCGAACTAGTTCGTTATTTCTTTTTTTGTGGTATCTCGGTGTTACAATATACAAAGTTTCCCCCCAAAAACATCGTTTTTTTTTTTATTCAAAAGTAAAATAACGCTTTTTTTCCGCCACGAGGTAGCGCCAGAGTTACAAACCAGAAGCCAAAGCTTCAGCCCGAACCGATATATTATTCGAAAGTTTTAAGTGATTTTCTGAAAATTTGAATGGGGAAATGGCGGCCGACAGAACTCTCGAATACATGGAGCTCTATGGCGCGAGAAACCGAAACCGGGCGAAAACGGGCCCCATTTCCTCATCGACATTTTCAAAAAATCACTTAAAATTTTTGAATAAGATATCGGTTCGGGCTGAAACTTTGGGATCTATTTCGGACCTCTAGTGCTACATTTGAGCGGAGAAAAAATAATTTTTCTATCGCCGAACGCTGCGTTCGGCAATAGAAAAATTATTTTTTCGCAAAAAAAAAAAAAAAAGTATTTTTTTAGAACATTTTGTGCTTATTGAAAAAATACCATAATAATTCTTCGCATGATTACTTTATTTTATAATGAACGGTTCCTAGGAAGCTGTTCAAATAATTTAGGAGGGAGGGAATGTTGAGAACTGAAACGTCCAGGTAAACCGCGAATGTCCAAGAAACAAATTGCCTTTCTTGGTTCTTGGTGTTGACACTATGCGGAGTCGTCTGCTTTTTGAGCAGGGGTTGCGATGATGTCAGAACAACGCCGAGCTTTTATTGGCTAATTGAAAAAAATAGTGGGTAGACTTGGAGGCATCTAGCGTTTACGTCTACCCACTATTTTGTTTTTCAATCAGCCAATGAGAGCTCGGCGTCGTTCTGACGTCACCGCAACCCCTGAGCAAGAAGCAGACGATCTTGTTCTCCGCATAAAGCCGCACTCACACCGCCCGCGCATCGTACAAAAGACTGTGTGTTCTCGGCAGGCGTAGTGACGCAACCGTCTTTGGACACGCCCCAAGCATGCTCGAAGCCCGTCTGCTTCGTTCATGCTTCGGACAGGTCTGCAGACAGTGTGACCCATGTGACCGTCGTACAAAGAACGCCTCAGAAAGTGTCTGCGCACGGTTTTTCGAATGAATGTGGGAGCGATGTTACCTCGGTCCAAGACGTTTACGGCACCGTCTACTAGCGTGTCTAGTGGACGGTGTCGTAAACGTAAGTCGTGAGCAAAATCAAAGAATTTGGTAGGAACATTTTTTAGTGTCTGTAATTATACAATTCTATCAAGTTTTGATCTTTTTTTTTTAGACAGGTTTTTATATTGTGTCTTTAGGCTCGGGTTTCATTTCATTCAGCGGTATTGAGATATACAAATTGTGCCCGGTACGTGTACGCAAATGGGGAAAACAAAAAAGAAGCACAGTTTGGTCCGGTCGGCTTTGTCGCCGTCGCGTCATGACACGCGCGCAGGTGCTTTTAACTCGTATACGAGAAAAAAAAAAAGGCAATAAGTACTGCACGCGCGAATGACGTACATGTTTTATACGGAGTGGTTTTAATAAATGCGGACGTATACACTGTATACTTTCTTTCTTCGTTAGTCTGGGAAGGAAAGTTGAAATGAAATTATGTCCAATGTAATTGCGACGGCGTAGACATCACGTGGGCATTATGCTTTGGATCAACCTGTTGCCAAGAGGCCCGAAAATTTTAAAGTTCGGATAACTACACTCGTAAACTCCTCACGAACCACCGGGAGGGGGGGAGGGGGCGGGGAAGAGAATGTCTCGCTCATCGCGAAACACTATACTATTTTTCGCGCTTTATGTGGTGAATACAGATATATGTAAGTGTATGTGAGGTTAGCTATATGTTTATGTTTTCTTCAGTCATACGCGTTTCCAACGCCAAAAGCATCGTCTTTTCCCGGACTACCAAATCTTGTAAGGATTTCGCGCTGCGTAGGAACTATGCGCAAAACTTGCTTTTTCTCAATATGACAACGTGTCTAGTTATATTGAATTAAAAAAAAAGAAAAAAAAACAGTCCATCGTGTTCGAAGAATGCTGATTTGAAAGTTGACAGTTGGTAAAAACGAATTGCGCTTCTGCCAAGCGAACAGATTCGCTTCCCGCCGCATGAAACGCCGAATTCTTTTCTAAAATCGGCCGAAAGCGCGCAGTCAGACGCTCTTGATAAGGGGTCTGTTGCTCCTCAAAGGAACATTTATTAATTCTGTAATTCGTTTACTTATTTACTTACCCTGAATGTGCGGAGTGTACTACAGAAGAAAGTGGACGCACGAGATAAATGGTAACTCAATTCAACTAAATATAGTGACACTAAAAGTTCATTTAAAATGAACCACGCGTGTAATTTGTGCAATGGAACCGGGATTTTGGTTTCAGTCACATGCGGGGTGCGAATGAGACGCTATCAAAACTTGCCATGCCGACCTTACTGACGTCATCGAGACGGGGTAATCCATAAAGCATAAGCAAGCACGTTTACGGCAGGAAGACAAGTAATGCTAAGGCTGCTTTCACGTGAATGGCACTGGCCGAACGATGATAGAATCGGGTAAGATAAAGCGAGATGCTTTCTTTCGCATTCTTTTCATGTAGTGGTAAGACCGAAGACTGAAATGTAATATTAATTAGGCATACTGCATTTAAAGATTGAAGCAACTAAAACCTGCGCAATATATTTTTTTTTAATAAAGTGGCATGGAAGAAATTTTACTTCAAAGCAACCTAGCACGCGGTTATCAGTATATGCAACCTACTTTACGCAGGGATTTCAGGAAAGTTGACCAGTCACAATCTAGACGTCAATGTATTTCTATACAGAAACAAATGCCAGGGTTTTGTTGTTAATGCGGTAAATTGAGCAGGCAGCATTACTGTCACTGACTTACATTCATTGGTATTTAGTTTTATTGCGTAAGGATTTCACTTGTGGGTGACGTGTTTAGATTCGTTTGAGCTTCAACAGTTTCAGTTGTGTCAACAGGATTCCGGTAAAGATAGCAGTTTTCAGAGACCAAGCAAATTCACAAAAAAAAAAAAAAAAAAAAAAAACAACGTTAATTGCTATGTTGTCTATATATATGTATGTGACAGTAAAAATATTAAAATAAAAAGATCAATTACTTATCTCTGTGGTACGTTCAGAGATTTTTTTTTTTACTTCCAAACGAGTAAGTAGTTAGTGAAAGACGGAACTGTTCAACGTAGTATTGAGGTATAATAGCCTGGATATCTGAGGCGCAAAGCGTGCGGATCTGTATAAAATGCGGAGATTCATTGAATGCCGTTGAACAATATAAGTAAAGACACAATCAAGGAAACGATGAAGGTCATGGGTGAAGGTTCCAGGTCGAATATCAGACGAAAATTCCTCTCTTAATCTCTGCTTGGCTGATGTAACAATATTTTAGCGGTATTTTGATATATCAATGAATCCGCCGTATAGGAAAATGCGTTTCATGATAAACAAAAAAACTCGCCGCAGTGTTTTTTTTTTTTTTTTTTTTCCCGAAGCGTTGCCTCGTCCGCTTCTGCTACATTCTTTTTTCTTTCTTGTCTCGGGAGAATTTTGACGGCTCTCCAACTTTGCTACCTTACACTGTACCATGGTCTCCTCTATACGCACAAAACCTGGCAGTTCGATGACGGAGCCATGGAGTGTCCGGTCGTAGATTTGGAGCGCAAATATCTGGTAGCAGAAAGCATTTCTCGGGGAATCTAGTATTAAGCGCACAGCTATTGGTGTGGCGAGGACCCGAAACAGGGTTTTCAAACAGAAAAGAAGCGGTAGTGCGAAAAACGCGAAGAACACGAGCGGACATTCCATCGCTCGGGAGAAGTGTGTTTCGGCGTCTCGCCGCAGCGGGGCGCCCGTTACATGCCTCTTGTAGCCTCTTGTCTGCCGCTCTACCTTTTCACTTTAAGCGGCCGCGTCTCGTGGCCATCTGCCAGGCTTTGTCAGTATAGTGGAGGCTATGGCTGTATACATTTTCGAAGCATCGTCTGCCGTCCCTTCTTTCTTTTTTCTCAAAGCTTTTGGCATCTGGCCAACTCTTCTGCTGCATAACTAACGCTTCGGTCCCACTTTGGACGGTGCGCATAAACCCGGTTCTTCACGTATCACGCTAGGATTTACTACAGAGGTGCCCGAATGTAGTGAAAGCTTTCACTAAAATAGTAGAAATATTGGCTCACCTGAGAAAATTACAAAAAAGAAAAGCTATCCTTTCCCTATGCTTTGCATGTACACTTAAATAATATTTCGTGTCACTGTGGCGCTTATTCGGACAAAATTAAGTGAAGAATTGGTAAGCCAATCATAATTTCTTTCTATTTAACCCATTTTTTATTCGTCTTAAACGACAGAAACACCGAGATAAATTTTTTCTCGTAATTTCATAGATAAAAAATTTCTTTTTAATTTCTTTTTTTTATTTTGGTTTTAGAGGTTTCATGTAATCCTCTAGTGTGGCACCTCTAGTAAATCCAAGCGCTATACAATGTGAAGCCTATTTTTGCGGACCGTTCAAAGTGTGATCCAAGCGTTACTGTACATGCGGTAGTTATTACAGCGCGTCTTTTTTACGTATCGCCCTGACTCCCCCTCCTTTTCCTTGTCATTGTTTCTAAAAGCTTTCGTCAGGTGGCTAACTCTTCAACTTACCGCCGTGCGTCTTTTTGAACAGTCTTCTCGACTGCTTATTTTTTCTAAAAGCTTTTGGCAGAACGTAAATTCTTCTACTTACCACTACACGTCTTTTGAAGTATCGCCTTTACTCCCTTTTTTTCGTTGTTTCTGGAAGCTTCCGGCAGCTGGCCAACTCTGCTACTTATTTCCGTGTGTCTCTTTAAAGTGTCTTTTCGACTCCACTTTTTTTTATTGTTTCTAAGAGATTTTGGCAAGTGGTAAACTCTTCTCCTTACAAGTGCTTCTTTTTAAGTATCACCCTGACTCCCTCTTTTTCTCATTAGTTCTAAAAAGATTTTGGCAGCTGGCCAACTCTGCTGCTTACTGTACACTGCGTCCTTTTGAAGGGCCTCTTCGACTCCCCCCCCCCCCCCCCCCCCCCCTTTTTTTTTTAGTGATAGCTTTGCGGGGGACACTTTACAAAGATTTCGACCTCATCTTTTGTCGTCGCCTCTGCGAAAAAAATCCTCCTCTCCGCTCTTGGCGCGAGGCCCTGGAGGTCGAGTTTTCCCGCCTTCCCTGACGCGACGAAAAGAGTCTTCCGTGTCGTCGGCTTGAAAGACGTGTTTTCAGACATTACTCGCGTTTTGCGAAATCCCACTTTGGCAGTATCCAGTTGCTACACGTAATGTGGGATGGTCTTAGATACTTCCACCGCGCTTACCCACTTACTTGACGGATCACCGAGCACTGGTGGCAGCGTCAGTGGCATCCACGACGCCATAACACGACGGCTATAATAATTCACCACGTCACACCTTTGTCCTCAGGGACCTGACGGTACCATTTCAGCCGCCTTTCGCGAACGTGCTACAGATATCGCTTTCGTCTCTTCGCACATTGTGGGCAGAAAACACGACTTTTTATTGTTTCAAAAAGCTTTTGACAGCTGGTCAACCTTTCTACTTACTGGGCGTCCTTTCGAAGTATCGTCTCGACTACTCCTGTTGTTGTTTTTTCTTTCTCAAAGCCTTTGACAGCTGGCCAACTCTGCTACTTTTCGAAGTGTCACCTTAACTCCCTTTTTTTCTCTATTGTCTCTAAAAGCTGCCAGCTGGCCACCTCTGCTGGTTATCACTGTGCGTACTTACGAAGTGCCTCCTCGACTAAACTTTTTTATTGGTCCAAAAAGGGTTTGGCAGCTGGCCAACCCTTCTACTTGCCACTGGGCGTCTTTTTGAAGTGTCGCTTAGACTCCCCTTTTTTGTTTCTAAAAGTTTTTGGCAGCTGGCCAACTCAGCTACTTACCATTGTGCGTATTTTTGAAGTGCCTCGTCGACTCCACTTTTTTTATTGTTCTAAAAACTTTTTGGCAGCTGACCAAGTTTTTTCTCACCCTGGGCGTTGTTTTGAAGAATCGCCGTGACTCCTCTTTTTTCTTGTTTCTAACAGGTTTTGGCATCTGAACAATTCTGCTACCTTATCCACTGTGCCCTGGCTCGCTTCGCTTTACGGGGCCGTAAAATCTGTGTTACCTTTCGTCAGAATGCAATCTTATATAACTTTCTTTTTTTGAGAAGGACGGTAAGTGAGTGTAACTGACACGTTCGTCTTCTACGCGGCAATGTTAGCCCGTTAAGTTCTAGGCCCACCGATTTGGGGCTGGACGATCAGCTTCCTTGGCCTACTCCCAACAGTGCACTCTTCCGTTGTCCTCCGATGCACGGCGGAGGACCGCACTGCCGTGCGGGCAAATATTCAGACCCCATCGAGGCCGCAAGAAGAAAACAGCGGAAGACCCGGCGACGAGCGGCCGAGAAAGAACGCGGTCGGCGGCACGGGCGGCGCGCGACCTCTTCGTCGACGTCGTCGCCGGCTCGGAGCAAAAGCAAAAGTAATCCGTTTCGTATCTGGCGCGCGCACACCGCGAGCGCGGCCAACGCGAGCAGCAGCGCTGCCTGCTCAAGTGAACCAGAGCACTGGACCCCGAGCAAGAAAAATCACGCGGCGTAGAAGGCTGCTGTTGCTGCGTCAGCCGTTTTGGAGAAAGTGCACGGACCGGTTCCGTTTGCCTTTTTTCTTCTTTCCGATTCGGCGCTGGTCGAGTCGACGGCCGTTGTTCGTCCCGGCGGTGGGCCGTTGGCCTGGTTCCCAGGGCGCACTCTCGCTGCCGACCCGGCGCGCGGGGGGTCAGCTGCGAGCGCGGGCCGGACGGCGAACGGATACGGCTCGCCCGCCCGCCCACGGCCCGCCGGGGCGGCTGCTGCACGCTTCTTAGCCAGACTCGCACGTTACGCGTTATAGGTAACGGGTTACTTTCTCCTAGTCCCTTTTTTTACGGTAGCGATGTAACGACCTAGTTACCCTCTAAGAGAAAAAAAGGAGTTACGTGTTTTTGTTACTTTGATATAGAGTAACGAGTAGCTGTATTTAACAACTTCTGGAGGGAACCGCACGAGAACGCGACCTTGTTTTGAACCCAGTTCATACCTGTAATTTGTACGGGGAGAGAACACTCGTTTTATCATAAAAAAAAAAAAGGATGTTCGCAACGAGTGTCTATCCACAATTATCGCTAAATGAACGCGCTAAAAAGCGAGGCGACAAATATTAGAAGCGGCTACCGCTTCATATAAAGGACATTCGAAGTAACGAGAAAATAACGACTTACTTTCAAGCCGACCAAGCCGACCAAACTTGTTTCTTTTGATCGCTATAACGAGTGAGATGCTTATTTACTTTTTAAGCGAGTAACGAGTGGCGGTATTCAGTTATTTACGTCAGAAACGTGTGCACGTCTTCTCTTGACGGCAGCCACCAGGAGAGACGTTCCTTTCTCCCCACGGTGTGAATCAACCTGAGATTTAAGTAAGCAAAAAATAAAAGACAAAAAAAAAATGTGAAGAGAGAGAGACACACACACAACGCCTCAAGCAGGAGGCACACTGCTCATGCGCCATATAAAAGACACGGTGTCAGACATGTTGAAAGAATTATCTGCGGAGTCACGTATAACCAATGTGACCGTCATGCAGGGAAAAAAACACGCATAGTCTCCGCACACTGTCTTTTGTATCAGCAGCCTGACCGCAACTTAAGTGTTGTCCACCGATGCCGTCCGCTTTTTTTCTTTCTACAACTTTTTTAATTGTAGTAGTTTTCCTTGTTTCAGTCCCTGGTCAATTTACAACGAAATATAATTGCAACCTGTTTTTTTCTTTTTCATTTAATGCCAAGCAACGTGCTTCCACCTATTTCTGAAATTGCGCGACCTACGTGCAAGTTAGTGTATCGGTCACTAACAACCTGAGAAATTTTAACGAAGATCTCAGGCTTTTATAATGTAATGTGTTAAATAGGTTCAAAGACTTTTTACAATCTCGTCTTTGGTAGTGAGGCAGTTCAAGTAGTCCAATACTAGAAGGTGTTCACGTGTCGTCATCAGCACGAACTCTGGGTCAAGCAGTGTACCGTCGCCCACGAAGAACTGTAACGGTGTGAAAGGATTCTGGCAAACGCTCGCTGTCCAAACGCGCTGAACATCGAACCGCACAGCTATGACCGCCAGTTGCATCCAGTGTCGCTGGATCCTAGGAAAGATGCGTCAAGCTCCGTGTTGGGTCGCTTAGAACCACTAAATAAGCTACACTTCAGAGTAACCACACTTCAACCGTCTTTGTGCTTAAAATCATGGCGACCCTAGAGGTGCCAAAAGGGCACCTCTAGGGTCGCCCTTTTGGTCCATGGAACGAGCAGGTTCTCCTTGACTTCTCCACTCTTGGCGAGCCGATCTGCATTTCCGGTGGCAGGTTGCTTTATAAGGACATTTCTTGTGTTCCCAGATTTTGTTATGCACACACCGGCAAAACAAGTGCGCATATTTGCACCGTCACCCCATAAAACCACGGTGCTCGAAGGCATTGAACAACAAGTTGCTTGCCTCGAAATACACAAGGAGAACAATAACATTGTAAAAGATCTGTATACGAATAAGCTTGATTGAGAAGTTGATCGCAATCACAATACAAAAGACGCTTATATTGTCGCGAAACGCTTTCAGCACGACGACGCTCCAAAGCGATCTTGGCGCGGATGATTCGGAATGGCTTCTATGACGCTTCTAATATTTGAAAGAAATATATTTAAAAACACATACCGATCTGCATACCTCCTTGCGAGGTTTTGGTCGTCTGTGTGTTAGTATCTGTTTGTGTCCTGCCGGAAGGCGGGGAATTGGCAATGACGCTACTTTCCTAGAGAGTGACTTCAGTTTCACCGAGCCATAAGGACGTAGGTGACCTGATTTACTGGTATCTAAGGCGAAAATGTGGGCGAGAATCACGTGTTCGAGAACACCAGAAAAGGTCACGTGCACTTTTTAAACCAGTCCGGCCTCTCGATGACATGGTCGTCACTGTCCCAAGCCCTCTATCGAAGCAAATCAGCATTACTAAGCCCGCCTCTGCAGTCTACGCACCGTAAAACTCTACATCCTGAAGTTTATGTTAAAAAAAAGAAGAAAAAAAAAACTGGTTTTTAGCTACACTTTTTTAGCACCCTTTTTCGAGTATGAGACTCTTTTAAATCGTAAAATATGGTGTTTTTGCTTGGAACACCCTTTATATTTAAAGGCTGTAAAATGGTTGTGGCAAGGGGTGTTACGGTGAAGTGAGGTGAATAGGCTTTTTTAAGGATGTTCGCCAACTGGCACCCGCTTCGAAAAGGTTTAGCGGAGACTGTTTTATGGACTATTGCGAATAATGATTGTTGGCACCTTTGATTTTTACTTGGAAATGTACATTTTCTAGGCTTATATGTATAGCTTACATTGCGTGAAATACTGACGAAAGCAAATCACCTTTGTAATTGTGGAGATGGTCACCTACGAAGGAGCGTGTTTGAAATGTCGTACATGTTTAAGGAACAAAAGGTCGTTCTACCTACCTGAACAATAAATACGATTTATCGGGGGGGCCATGTGTGTGTGTGTATTTGGGGGGAAGGGAGACGGGGTACAGCAAAAGCATCTTTTCTGCGCGATCTCATCTGAAGTAAAAACATCGGTTTCCCGGAAGTTTCAAGCCGTGCACTTATTTAGGAACTATATTTAGCCACAAAAGTTTTTTTTTTCTTGGTCGCACGCGTTTTACGATTTATCAGGCAACCTCTTACTCCTTGGAGTCGGATTTATGATGACTGGATTCAGTTGAAAAACCACAAACCCTTTGTACTCGAATACGAACAAGTCCTGTATAAAACGAGACTTTCCAAATACTGATACACCGAAAGTATTCTGTCTACATACATATTTAAAGTTCAAGAAGTTGATTTTCTGCATTCAAAATATATAACGTCAAAAAGAAATAAACAATCCCCTAATACTGCCTGCTTTATGAAAATGGCCTTTTGAACGACGCTAGCCTTTGTCAATCATTCCAGACAACTGCCAACCAGCCAAACATGCCTCTAGGTTGAGGAAGGACTGCCTTCGAAGGCGAGTGCATCGTTCTGACGAGTATGTTCTCCAACTTGTTTGCTACACAGATCAGTCAATCGAGCAATATCGGATGACTCCTTGTAAGCCTTGTACCGGCCCTAGCGCTTGGATATCTGCACTTCTTTTATCACGTACGAAACATGTGAAAATAATTATTGATTTTTTTTCCGGGTGTAGATTTCAAGAGGGGAAAAGGTCACGAAGACTGGCGAGGCCTCTGCAACCAAACAAAATACTTGATGCGGGACAGCCCATGACATTATTCAGACATTAAAATATTAAGAGAATTGTACTGTCCTGCGGCTCATCACATTTCTCCTCGTACAGACCATTCTCAGAAAGTTCATCTGGTAACACCAAGGACAAACCTTTTTAAATTCTCTCCACTGCAATTATCACTTTCAGAATGGAACTCTCTGCCAGAGCATATTGTTACAATTCAAGACTCATCTGGATTCAGAGCTGCTCTTGCTACTTTTTTCGATATTTAGCAACCTTTAACCCTGTGTTTTTCCTTTCTTTGTTTGTTTTTGTTTGCTGTCAAAGCCCCCCCCCCCCCCCCCCTTATGTAAAGCCCTACGGGCGCTTTAAGGGAACAATAAATGAAATAATAAATAATAAAGCTTAACGCACGAAAGGAAAAATATTTTGAGCAAAATTGGCATTCTCTAGGAAACAAAAAGAGAGAATACCTCTTTCCATGCCATATATGTTTTAAAAAAAGTGGAAAAAAATTGGAAGCAATATTTTTTGCTATTACAAGTTTCCTAGTATTTTTTTAATTTAGAAATAAACATCGCAGATTTCTTTTTGTCGTTTGTTTTTAACAATAAAATGACTTATTCACCGTTAATTATTTTCCGATCGTTAATTGTAACCTCAAGGGCTTTTAAACACTGCTCAAAGCTGTAACCCTTTGGGTATAGGTATAGCTTTTCTAGTATATCAGATGAATCAATGATAACTAAAATATTTTTTCAGAATTTTATATAATATATTTAAAATAAAAGTGGATCCGTGCGTATAAGTTTCACGGATTTCCCCCAAAATTGTCCAACCTACGAGATATGTTTTCTCGCAGAACTTGTAGCTACCTTACCATAGCTGTTATAGCCCATAATAATGCATCCTATGCTATTTTTGAATGGTATAACGACTAGTATAGTAACTTTTTCAATCATACAGGAAAATACAGGGAGTAGCTTATGAATTCTATACATACATCTTATTGTATCAGATAATCCGGAATACTGAACTGTTCGTTAAACCACGCGCCTCGGAATTTTGTTTCTCTGACGTCGCTGGACGAGGCATCTTGTCAACGCTAATAGTTCAAGGAGTTTTGTCTTGCTTATAAATTGGTTGAAATATTATATTTGACAGTTAGGCTGCTGGTGGCACTTGAGCCAACTTGCCAATTAAACACACACACACACAGAGACACACGCACTCACACACACACACACATACACACACTGAACTCTCCAGACATCTTTTAAAAGCATGTTTAGGACAAATACGTAAAAAAAGAAAAAAAAACACCCCCCATTTTCAGACATAAAAACAAAGGAAAAAAGCTTTAGCGCAATATTCACGTTGTGAGACACATTCGGAGTTAAAAGCTATTCCGCAACATGCTTCTATTTTGAGATGTTGACTCCGCAAGAAATGAAAGTTTTATGCCTTTATTTCGTGCATTTATTTTATGCATTTATTTCCTATACAATGAGTTTCGTAACGTAAATATTGGGCTTTTCATTTTTTTTTTAATCTTGCGAAAAATGCATTTGGGGAAGTACGTACCCTATGAAGTCACTAAAAAAAAACTTAGGGGGGGGGGGATACTTTTGTGACCATTTAGCCGGATACTTTTTGGCTATCCTTTAAGTGATTGGTTTATATTAGTGTTTTGTGTGTATGTTTCTACAGCCGGGAGTTAGTCTGCCTCAGTGGGCGTCTGGTGTCTCATCTGTACATGAGCAATTTAGCCAGTGCAGTACAACCGCTAGCCTGGGGTCTGTAACGTGCATCACGCAGTAGTGATACACGACCGCACGCCGGTACGATGCTCATCCAGATCGAAACGGGCAGGGGTGGGGCTCGAACCCAGGATCCCTGAGTTCTGCAGCCCAAGCTTTCGCTCCACGTACTCCGAGCTGGTGTGCGCTGGCCCACTCGGCCACCGATCCCCCAGTAGATTAGTGTCACTGAATAGTGCGTCCGAGCACCGAATTTCCTGCCAGCAACCCCAAAATTGCTGAGAAAGTTGCTCTGCCTGAAGCGAGGCTGAGCCTCCACGGCGTCCATAAAAAAGGGGCGATATGAGCAGGTGTTTGAATCGCGATTCTCGCGCTTGATTGCTTCATAAGAATGTGCATTATATGTCATTATGCAGAATAGAAAATGGTCTTTATCTTGATATAAAAATTATGTGAGTATATTAGAAATTCTGCTCGCTAGGAACATGTGAAAAGGGACGTTTTTGGCCGTACATGGTTTGGTAGTACAAATGAACAGAGTTTAATGTCGTACCGAATTGGTTAAAATTCTCAGGATGTGTAGATGAAAGGTGCCTGCTTCGCATATCGTGGCCCTTTTTTCATTCTCATCTTGTATTGAGAGCTATATTTTCTTGAAACCTAAGCTTCATGGGAGTAAATTTACGATCAATTTCCACGAGAACTGCTCGGTTTTTACGTCTCAAGCTTCTACCAGTTATTAATGGTGATTACTTCAAAATGTGTGCCAGATGTCATTAAAATTGATGCTCAACCTTTGTTCTAGGGCTCGCGTAAAAACGAATAAAAATGTCAAATATATATAAACCTTGCTTCGTAGTACAAATGCTCCTCCGTTTGCTTTCAACACAAGATATCCGAACTTCTGTCAGCCAAACGTAATAATATGCTCGTTTGCATATTGTGGATCTTTTTTTATTTAATTTTGCGTATCGTGTTTCTAAAAAAAGGAAGAGGTTGAACTGCAGAGTTCAACATTTTCTTTAGACACAAAAAAGTAATTTAAATATTTAAATATAAACACATTTGTTAAAAAAAAGCAATGAAAGCTACTCTTGTGCGGTTTGTGCGAGTGAGTTATACGGCCAGGGGGACATTTTGTGGGTGGATAATGTTTGCGATAAGTCGGCTAATTAATTAAACTTCGCGAGTTAACTTTTTAATTTGCGAAAATAGACATATGGTTCCAATTAGAAGCTTACTGAGCGTCATCGAAAACCACTAAATCAACTCTTTTTAGAACGACTTGAAGCTCGTGAAACACTCGGGAACGCGCCACTCGTGCTGCAGGCGCAAAGCTAGCAGTGGCGGAGCACGATGATAGTCTAATCATCCACGTTTTGCCGCTGCCAGCTTTGCGCCTGCAGCACGAGTGGTAACTTTGGTGCGCCCCCGAGTTTCCTACGAGCTTCAAATCGTTCTAAAAAGAATTGATTTAGTGGTTTTCGATGACGCTCAGTAAGCTTCTAATTGAAACCATATGTCTACCGTATTTACTCGAGTAATAGCCGTACTATAGTTACGAACAAGGCCCTTGCGTCTACTTTCCCACAGAACACATATACAACCAATCATTGCGTTGTACATAAATGAAATAGCGAATAACCAGATCGAGAAAACGATTCTCCATACAAATGCAATCTTCACAGATGGTATCTTTGCACGAAAACGTTATCTCTGCCCTGTAAACAGCTGGAATAATGCTGTCGAACGCGGTGATTGGCAATCTGCGGGCTCCGCGGAAAAGCGAACCCTCAGGCTTTCTTCATAAACAGTGCGGTTATTACTCGAGTAAATACGTTAGTTTCAATAGTTAAAAATTTAATTAACAAACTTTAATTATCTAGCCGATTTATTGCAAAGATTAGCCACCCGCATGATGTCCCCGTGGCCGTATAACTCACTCGCACAAACTGCATAGGTGTAGCTTTCATCGATTTTTAAAACACACCTAAAGAATTAAAAAAAAACAAAAAAAACCTGTGTATGTTTTACCGCTTGTAAGGTAATATTACGGTAACCAGGATAGGTTATTACCGCGTATTCAACTTAGCAGCTTTTGATTTCAGTAAACATATATCAGTTTTGTCTAAAGTCAACAAAAAACATAATAGCAGTTTCTCTCGGAGTTTTTATGACCGATTGTGCCATCTGTTGGGTTGTGACCAGAATTAAACAAGTGCGTGTTCAAGAAAATTCCTAGGGTGGCGCTGATTTTGTCCTTGACATGTAGGCGCTTTTAAAGAGGTGTGCGTGGGCGCAGCCATGACTGCCCTGCACTTTCTCTTCCTCATTTGGTACGCTTCACTTCATTCCTGGGGTCACGGGAGAGGTTATTGAGTTTTCTACACAGCAGCGTAACTTCATAAAAGTTGTGTTGAGTTTAACTCGTTATCACCCTGTTTAGTGGCCGGATATTTCAATGAGGTAACAAAAAACTAGTTGTTGCCACTCAAATCTGACGCTCAGGAAAAAGGTCTAATCATTAAATCCCTAGCCGTAAGGTGCGTATACTAAAAACCAGGGTGTCGAACCGGAACCGAACCGAACCGAAAACCGGAACCGAACCGGTATTTTTTCCGGAATTGAACCCGAACTCGAACCTTTATATTGTTATCGCGATGAACCCGAACCGGAACTGAACCGGAAAAAAAATAACGGTTACCGGCTCATGTCAAAACGGTTCGGCCACGCGCTGTTGACAATGAATGTGCTATCAATGCCATTTGTTTTTTAAGTGCCGTCAACTGACACACACCTCGCTTACATATTTTTCTTCTCCACTCAGTCTTAGGAATATAAACGCTGCATCCATGAATCTTGACAAACGCTGCATCCATGAATCTTGACATAGGAACCAGGATTGCGCTGGTCGCGGCTTGCACGGAAGAAAGAGATATGGAAGGCTGTGCAAAAAAAAAAAAAAAAAAATCGCGTCACGGGATTTCATTTTCCTACAATCTCGTAAATCCTAAATGCAGCTGTGCGCTCATTTCATAACACGTTTCTAGAACGCGCGAGTTCTTGAAGCTTGCTTCCGTCGGAATGAGAAAAGAAAAGGCCGTGGAGTTTGATAATAATGCATCCGGTTTCGTATAGGCACTTAGAAGCTAACATATTTATGAGACAGCGAACTCTTCTATTTTAATATTTACCCCATTACGTCCTTCTGGCGTTGCGTTCGGTGAAGTGTTTTTCATATTCCGTATCTTGTTTAATGAAAACCTCTTTAAGGGTCTAATTTGAGTTACCGAAGGCTAGTTCAAATAAAGAAAGCTGTATTTTCTCCCCACTGTTCCTTCAATTGCTTACACGCCGAGGTGGCGGGATAGTTAGCGAGTTCTACTTGTAAGTGGGTTTGTAAGGAAGTCGCGGATTTTACAGCTACTGCGTCGGACCCAACTAGATGAAGTCCGAATGCGTAAATGTCGGTGAGGTAACCTTTGAGTGCACATAAAGAAACCATTCCTGGTAGAAATCCCTGAGCCTTACACTAGGATGTATTCCGTTTCGTATGTGCTGATTTCAGATGTTTTATTTGTAATTTATTTTGATGTTGCAATATGTCATTTATAATTTCCGAACCGGTTCGCGAACCGGTTCGGTTCGGTTCGCTCTAGCGCGGTGAAGCCTAGACAGTTACCATGGTTACCGCGTGTAAGTCACGTGAAAACAGAGGCAAAGGTCACGTGACCGCCGCCTTGACAACGCTTCAGCGGAACTCGTAAGATGGCCGACCGGTGCCCTCAATCGCGCAGTGGGCTCGAAGCGGCGAAGCGCGATCCAGCAATTGTCATTGAGATTAGTGCGCCCTTCCATGTTCCTCTATGGCCGGCTAGAGAGCGGCTTCTCTCGCGGCCTTCACTCTCGCCTAAGGGCAATGGAACTTTTTTTAGCCGCGTAGGGGTGCGAACACGCTACCTTGCCCAACACGGCCAGAGCCATTCAAAACAACTGTTTTCTGATCCCTGCGATTGCTAATTTGTGCCAATATGTTTATCTAAAACGATTGTAGTGAGGCGGTTGAATTATGTTTTGGCTGACGATAATAAACGCTCGTCTATAGAAACTCGTTTCTTGCGGAGACGAAGAGGAAGATGTGTTCCGCATAAGTCCCTGCAGGCAGACGGCATCATGACCTGTGTCACTAACGACCCTAAAAACTTTTTACACTCAACCCCGTAGCAAAGAGGCCAATACTGTGATGTGTACGTGACTCTCAAAACGAATTAAAGCGCTGTAGGAAAGGTATTGTTACAGCGACCTCTTAAGGCCTTAAGAGATCGCACCTGTCCACTCTACCCCGGCCCTGGTCCTTCCAACTGCTGCACGAGGCAAGTGCTTGTTCAATAGCACGCTTTGGCTTCAAACCTAGGCACGTCAGGAGAATAGCGCGGTGGGAAAACTTGCTCTGCAGAAGCCAGGAATCCTCGACTCGAACCACACCGTCGGTACGGCGTGCTCTCGTCCACATCGGAGACAGCAGGCGCGTCTTGTGGTAACTTTCCGCTGCCTAAACATCAAATAGGAAATTACGGTGTATTCGCGCAAAAAGAGTTTTCTTCACTGAAAGGGGCAGACCACATCGCGCTTCGAGGTCACTTGCGTGGCCTTACGAATGCTTGATAATCCCCGTATTACGTCACCCCGCCGAGAGCTGTGGATTGTCCACCGTTCCGGCGAGAAAATAACGTGCCGTCGAACGACAAGTTCGATGTGATATGAAAAAAGCAGGGTCGGAGTTTGAAGTCGTCGCCTTCCTGCACCAACAGCGCCGAAGTTCACAGTCTGACACTGGGACTAAGTTTTCTTTCCTAAACGGAAAAAGAGCAGCGTCGGACTGTTAACTTTGACGTTTTTGGTTTAAGAATGCAGCGACCTGAAGCATCCACCATGCTTTGCGCGCATCGTCAAACGAATTGAACTCATCGTTCGGCGCCATCTTTCTTTCTCGCCGGAGCGCTGGGACAATCTGTAGGGAGAGAACCCTGGGCTCCCTGCAGAATACGGGGATTAGCAAGCGTCCGTGACGTGACCCACGTAGCCTCAAAACACGGTGACGTATACTCCTCTACTTGAAGAAAATCTCTGTCGTGTGAGTACGCCACAAGAGCGATGTCAGACAACTTTGACGCTGTTGGTGTAAGAATGCGACGACTTCAAGCTTGCCACATGCTTTTTTCACACGCCATCGACCTTGTCGTTCCACGCCATCTTCTTTTCTTGCCTGAACTACAGTCCTGAACGATGGGGCACTCGTCGACTCTCGGCGGAGTGCGAAGATAATCACGCATCCGTGATGTGACGCACGTGACCTCGAAGCGCAATGACGTTCGCTTCTCTCTGCGGAAAAAAATCTCCGTATTGTGAATACACCACTAGAAGCTTCACCATGAGAGATACAACGCGGCGTGGGAAAGCCGATTCTCGCATGCAGTGCTGCGCAAAACTAACTTCGACCTTCACAAGAAATAGCGAGACATTCCCGTGAACCTACCGTATTCACACGCCGACATTGTTCGGAAAAAAAAGTTGGCTTTCATTCAGAAAAGTCCCCGAAAACGAACCATCTCGTTGCGGCGTTAAAATAACAGAGAACTGTACTTTCCCAGGGTGTATGTAAGTTTTCATTTTCAAAAAGATGAAACCAAGATCTGAAGTCTTAAACGAGCCATTAGGCTTGGCGTGCGTGGAGAAGGGGCAGTATAGAATAAGTACAAACTTCTGCGCTAGGTTTATCAGAGCGTCGATAATAACGTGTTTGCCCCAGTGTCCTGGTATCCCGCATAAAACGTTCAGAGGCTAATATTTATCAGCTCTTTATTCTCATAAGGCACTTTTAGTAGGTAGAATTTTTATCTCAATTCAAGCCCGGGTTCGGAGCCGAATTTTTAATTTTCACAAAAAAACAACATTTTCTTGGGGCGTTCTTCAAATGAACGAACGTGCAAATGGTCGTTACTACCACCACCAGCTCCTTTGCACCCTAACCTTCTGTTCAAACGGCAAGCTTGGCGAATTTTTCGTTTTAAAGTTATATTCATCATTGAAGCGGCCAAGGCGAAAACGGATCTTTCTTCCAGTTGTCGCAGATCTCATGTTTCAGCGATCGGTCTCTTTCAGTTCTCACGCTACGGCTGTAGACCTCTTCTGGGAAACTTTAGAAATAGAGTTTATGACGCTTCACAAATTAAAAAAAAAAGTATGTTAGAGTAATTTCTAGAGAAAAGCAGTCCAACTTTTTTTTTTAGTCACTTGTCAAACTTTGGCAAGTTCTTACATATTACCTACATAAGGTATTTGAAGAACCTTGATATCATCAAAAAGCTCTAACTAGCTCTTCTAGTGCATCTAAAATCAATAATTTATGTACAAAATAAAATTCGTTATAATCATAAGGCACCCCCTCCCCAAACCACCACCACCAGTGTTGTACTCGTTCCTCGTTCCTACTGATTTTTGGAACGCGTTCCCGTTACAAGTTCCATCTGTGAGAAAGGAACTCGTTCCCGTTACAGTTAAAAAAAGGGAACGTATCGTTACATATACGTTACATTCGCATTTTTGAATTAGCATAGCTAGTTAGATCAATCAAAGTTTTTTTTAATCTATCCCATTGAATAGCAACATACGAATTTGAATACAGTGATGGCAGGGCAACAGGAGAAGACATACGACAGCAGGGTTATTTTTTTTTAATATATATTCACCTTTAAAAATCTCAGCGTTTTAACATATTCGTGTTTGGGATGGGCGATTAAGACGAGCCAGACGTACTGTTACCCAACATTGCACGAGCGTTTTACAACAACCTCACACGTTTCAATATAACGAGTTACCTTGTTCGAACTTAACGGTTGTTCCTCGATGTTGGCGTCGGCAAGACGAGCAAGTAAAGAAGAGGGTATACGGCTTTTGAAGGTCAGTCTTGAAAAATGCAAGTCCTTCTTCGTGAAGTGTAGATTCGTTGTTCTGTTTGAAGGTTGGGGACAAGGGGAGAAGTAAAGATTAATTTATTGTATCATTTAAGTGACCAATATTCGGGATACAAGGGTGCGTTCGATGTCAGGTAACCTGTCCTTTTGTTGTAACTGTAGGTCTGTTTATAGAGGTTGAGTGATGGCTGTAGTCGCCCTTGAATTTCTAGAAGTATCAGTATTCGTGGAAGAAAAGAAAGTGGCTAAGTTTGAAACGTCCCTCTTTTTGTGTCTTTTCCATCGACTAAACATTTTGCGTTTCGTACCGCACTCTCGGGCACTGCAAAAATAATAAATGTCCACTGGCTCTCCTGCACCCGACTGTTACCGAGCGAGGAATACACAAAATAAATCCTAAGTAACCAAATATTTATCGAGACCCTGCTCTTTGTAAAGATATGGTTTTTATACTTTTAGAATTTCCCTCTTGGAAATAAAATACAAATTACCCCACTGAACGAAAAAAAGGAACGCCGTTCCTTTTTCCGTTGCAGTAAAAATGTAACGCGTTCCCGTTCCAGTTCCAGCGATACAAAATGGAACGGCGGCGTTCCTTCGTTCCTCCTAAAAGGAACGCGTTCCAGGAACGCCGTTCCTTGGAACGCCGTTCCGTACAACACTGCCCCACACACACACACCCAAGCGCGCGCACACACACACACATACACACACAAATTCACAGGGTATTTTTCACCCTAAAAAAAGTACAGTCTCGAGCGCTCATTTTTCGCCCAAATGTAGCACTATCAGTCCGAACAACATGCCATACTTTCAGCACTAACCGTTACTGCATTCAACAGTTTTACGAGATTTTCTAGAATTTTTACTGGGAATATAGCGGCCGACACAGCTCTCGAATGCATGGAGCCCTATGGCGCCAGTTACAGAAAACGGGTAAAAATGAACCCCATTTTCCCATTGCAGTTTTCAAGAAAGTCACTTCGTAACTTTTAACTAAGATAACGGTTAGTACTAAAATTTTGACAATGGTTGGGATCGGTAGCGCTATATTTGGGCGGAGAATAAACGCTTGACGATGCGTACTGTATTTTTGCTGCGAAAATAACTAAATAATTTCTGGAGACACGCTGTAAGCAAATAGTTCAAAAACCAAATTTGAAACCTTTTTTCTTAAAAACATTTTTTATTTGCTTCGTGTTTTACTAGTAACAGCGTATGACTCTGTTCTATCCGGAAATATAAATAGAAATAAGGGTATTTTTTGTATGACTGTAATTGAAACTCGAAGCTTATCAGTAATGCTTCGTGACAGGGTCCTCGCATAAATGATATTCTGGCGAATACTTTGGCATTAATATAGATAATTACCTTAAATAATACTTGACACATAAGTGTAAAAGTACCCCAAATAATGCGCAATGCGAAGGCAAAAGTTATTTTACTTTGCAACAGAGCTTGCTGCTTTCCAACGCACATTTAACGAGATTCAAGCTTTATTTCCTGTTAATACACAAAACACTATAAAAAACAAAAACTTTGATATCAATAAAAAAACGTAAGCAAACGTATACAGCAAATTCTAATTAGTACTTACAATATCGAAATTATATAACACATAAATAGCTACATTTGAGCTTTCTGGTGATACCAAGATCCTTAAAATATATTAGATAGGCCTGACGTAAGAACCATGCAAAAGCCAGAAATCACCAACGGAAGATTATCAGACCTTTTGTTTTATTATTTTAAAATACAATTATTTCGTTTTGTTCATATAGCATAAAAGATCTATTTTGAAAGTGTCAGAGAACAGTCCTAGCGCTACTGCTTGAGAAGTGACTAAATAGGGAGCGGTCAAATTATAGCGAGCCTGCAGGTGCATTGGAGAAAGGACAGTTCTGGCCTGTGCATCTTCAATGATAATAATTATGAAAACAAAACAAAACAAGACAAAAATCCAGTCAAGGATTCCGTCTGCGTTCTCTCTCATTAGAAGGATGAACCTTAAAATTGTATATATTTGTAAAATATCAAATAATTGACGCAAAAACCCTGCCTGAATCGTGATGAAAACATTCATATATTTTTACACTTTTATATCGATATGGTATGCATACGCAAAGGTACGGCGATGTAACGAGTGTAGTTGTCGGAAAAGTTCTACTCAGCCTAACTTACACCCGTGCCACACGGGCAACTCGAATGCCATTTACAACGAATGACATTTGTGTGGTCGGCGAATCAGCTCGCAATCTGTCTCGTGTGGAATGCGCCACACCCGGAGTGTCGCGCGCTGATTGGCCGTCCGCTCAAATGTCATTCGTTGTAAATGGCATTCGAGTTGCCCGTGTGGCACGGGTATTCGTCAGCACCTTAAGAAATAGCGTTCTCTGTAGGCACATCTTTTATCTAGTCACTTTAATTTAACAAATATCCAGCGCCTTCCTGTGAAACAGTATTTTAAGACAAAACCCTAAAACAGATTAAAAAAAAAAAAAAAAAACGAAGGACGACACAACAGTCATTTGTTTTTTCTCCAGTCACGGGGTTTTTGCCTTAAAATACGTTCAACACTCACCAGCTGGTTTGAGCCCTACCTTTCAGTTAATTGAAACGGTATTCTGTAACATCCAGTCGCTTTTAAATTTTTATCGTATTGATCCTACAAATCAATCAACAAGCGTCGCTATACCTATCTTGCGGATGTCCTCATCGACATGTGTCTTCCAAGAAGGGGCCTGCTGAACGTTCATGCCCAGAAAATTATCTCTTTTAATTCACAAAAAAATTAACAAGTCAAGCCTCGAGATCTTTTTCCTCATTTCGTGTTGTCTTGCACAAAAGCACGTAGAAATTACTGCACCGCAGGTCAGAAGCCTACATCAGAGAGCACCTAGCTTGGCATCATCCGATAGATGAGCTGTCGCTAAACTCGTCAAACACAAAGTTTGGGGCCGAAGATCGTGTTGCGTGCTGATTGGATCCTAACGAAGATGCCGTCACGCGGGACGAGATGTCAATCAAAAATCCAAACTTTCCCGATGCTCAAGTTCAAGCGAGATTGGGAAACACGAAGTCGCAGCTAGCTTCATCAGAGCGCGGGCGAGCAACACCGTGGGTCCAACCGATTGAACGGCTGCACTGATGACGTCGTGCCCGCGTGTCCCTACATCCCTACGTCGCGTTAGGGATTTGTTAGAGTGAATGATGTCTAGATTGTCCCTAGGCGGACTGTGACTACTATAAACTTTCTCGTCGAAAGATCGTCGTTTGTGGAAGTTATCGGTGACGACGAAGTGACGTTTCACATCTTTGGGAAGGAGTTATTTGAGACCGAAATCTTCGGAATCGAGGCGAAGGTTGAACCTCATGGTATTGTGGGGCCGTGCGCAGACTACGCGGGTTTAGAGTTCATCTTCCGCCACTGTCAACAACGTTGACAGTGGCGGAAAAATCTACCGACATATCACTACACACACCGCCTTTCAGTGTGGGTAGTGACGTCATACACTTCCTACCATTGACGTCAGGCTCAGGATTATCAGCTGGGAACGACAAATTCGACGATGAGTGTTCAAATGGAAGGTGAAAAATTTGATTGTGTGCTATAGAAGCATGAAGTCATCGTGCTCTTAAAACATCACCGTCGATATTAACAACCTGACATTACTCTTATTTATACGTATACCAGAGCGCGTTGGTTAAACTAAAGTCACTGGATTCTAGGAAAGTAGGGTCAAGCTTCCCGCATGGTCGCCATTTTGGTGCGTGAAATGGGAAATTTTTCCTTGACCCCTCCGTTCTTGGTGAGCCAGTCTAAATTCGCTGGTGACGAGTAGTTTTATGGAGATGTTTCTTAAGGTACCGAGATTTTGCTTCCCGCACACGGCGAAACAAGAGTAGATCTTCGTATACCGCCACCGCATGCTGTGTCGGTGTTTACTGTTTATTGTGTCAAAATACGCGAGAAGGACAATATAATTGTGAGAGATCCGTGGAGGTGGGATTGAAAAGTTGATTGCATACACAGCGCCAAAGACGCTTATATTGGCGAGGAACGCTTCCAGTACGATGATGCTCCATGATGATCTTGGCGCGACTGGTTTAGAAACACCTTCTGGAAGCTTCGAAGCTTTGAATGGAGTGAGATGGCGATTTCTATGGCAACGTAGACAAATTAGCCAATCGTCTTGCGAGCTGTTGGTCGTCTGTATCTTAGTATCCGTTTGTGTCCGGCTAGCAGGTAGGGAAGGCAATGGCGCTACTTTCCCAGGATCCAGTGACTTTAAGTTAAACTAGAGTTCATACAGAAACAATAAAACACTGGGATAGGACGAATAACAGACACTCACAGTTTTTTTAAAAAGAAAAAAAGAACCGTACAAGAACTGTGAGTATTTGCCCTTCGTCCATTTCAGTGTTTTATCCTTTCAGTGTGAACCATTGCTCGTGTTCCCTTTGATGAAGTCAGAATTAATCCCAGTTTGACTAATCTTGGAAAGCCAACTACACCGACGTTCTTGGTAGACAACGTAGCCAATAGTCAGTGCTTAGAAAAATAAAGCAGTAAAATGATTTTATCCCATCGATGGGGGGACAACTCACCAAAGGCAAAATCCGCCAGTAGGCGGGCAGCTCTACTCACCTGGTTCTGACCTAGCCACGTCGGGCTACACTTTGATCCTACCCGAAAGGCCGAGATGAAGGGAAGGAACGGCAGGGACATTTATAAGTAAATTCTGATTTATCGGCGGAAATCAGAACGATATCAGACTGTCAACTTTGGCAGTGTTGATTTTAAAATGGAACTGCCCCAAGCTTCCGCCGTGTTTTTTAGAGGCCATCAAACATATTGGTCGCAGCTGATAATCTTTGTCGTGACGTCACACGCATGAACGACGGTCGACTACGCGCGCTCTCTCGTGCCGCTCTTGTTCGTCGCCTAGGGAGTGCTAAGGATTTTTCGCCCCTTTTAGTGAAAAACGTCACCAAGATAGACGCATCTGCGGATTTGTGAGAAAACACAACTTTGCAGCGTTCTTTCGACCGCTCCCCTCGCTACGTCATAACGCGAAGAATCTTTGTGTTCCACGAGTTTAGCGACCTTGGCTGGGCTAGCGGAGCAAACTGGGCAGCGCTGCAGCACCGGGTGACGCGGGCGAGAGCACGCGGTGAACGCGCAACGTGCACAGGTGACTAGCCGGAACACTGGTGCCACGAGCCATACCACAGTTTTTCGGCCACACTAGATTGCCTTCATACATGCGCGCGCTTTTGCTTGAGTGGTGACATCTCAGCCTTTTTTCCGCCCAATCGATTTTTTATGCCTTTTGAAGCGCGCGCAATCTGGTGTCACTCAGCTCGAGCGCGTAGCTCTAGCTAATGCATAGACGCCATTTTACCGCCCAAGCCACGTACCGAGTGCGCGAGAGCGCCACGCGCTGGCACATTCGGGGCAACAATGGATGTCTTCACCCTCAGAAAGACAGACATGTAAGCACCCTAGGTCACACGGATTGGTGTCGCTGTCTAGGAGTCATATTTTAAGCTTTTTAAAAATGGCCGCCGTGGGCTACCATTGATGAATATGTACCAGATTTTATCCGACATTAGCATACAACAATTTGAACTGATATTTCAGCCACTAGATATAGGGCACTGAATTTATGAAAGGGTTTATTATCCGAGAAGTTCTAAACTTAGGAGTTCGTTGTTACGGGGTAGTTTGTACTGTCGAGCTCTGCGTGCAGCACAAGTGAGGAATACAGTTCGACACGAAAATGGGCTATCTTGTGCTAAGAAGCCTTGAGGCAGAACATTTAGATATGTTAGATCTTTCTTCGGGAAAGAGAACGTGCTTTTATGGTACAAGAATAAACTGAAAGAAACGTCTCGTCTCCATTTTATTTTGTTGGTATTGCGCAGTTTGTTTAAAAATTTTGGTAAGTGATTCGTACGCTTCATAGTTTTCTATTAAATGACACTTTTTTTTTACAGACCTCACTAAAAACGACCGCCAAACGTTCCGTGTTTTCTGTTACAACGGGGAATTTTCGAAACACTGTCGAAGGTAAACATCTTGTCAACACGAATTTTATCCGTAAAAACGCAAAATTTAAGGCTACAGTGAAAGAAAAAAAAAGGGCCTGGAATGTTTTATTTTTGTTTATTCTTAGCAGGGGTCAGCAACCCACGGCCCGCGAGGCAGTTTTATGCGGGCCCCGGCACGACACCAAAAAGTACGAAGCAGCCGTCAGCCGCCCGTTTCCGGGTTGAGCGGCGTCGGCGTTGCCGTCGGCGTCGGCGTAACCACGCACTTTGCATTATGAGACGTTTTCCCGCTAAATTTAACGAGTTAATTTTCCCGCTGAATTTAGCGGAAAAATTTACCCGCTAACTTTTGCGGGTCAAGTTTCCCCGCTAAATTTAGCAGGGAAGTCGACGTCACAAGTCCTCAACGCCAATTCAGTTTCCGCGCTAAATTTAGCGCGGAAAATGATGTCACGACTTCGTGTACGCCACCAAAGAACAAATTGAGCAGAAGGAGGATAGCAGGAAAAGGGGAGGAGGAGGGGCGTACCCTCCCCTCCATACCCTCTCCTCCTCCTCCTCAAAAGCTGCGCTCTAGTTTTGCATTCCAGAGACTTGTAAACGTCGTTCATTTATTTTTATATAGTAAATTATTTTCAGCACGCAATCGTACAGCAGACCTTGAAATTGAAGTCAGATAACTGAACTCCAGCAGACCAACAAACAAAATCTAAAACGATATAATACAAATGTAGAAACACGAGAATTTTAATTTATATCTCTCAAATGGATGGAATGTGGGGACTATGCTATGCACTTCCTTTTAAACCTAGATCCGGAGAAATTTCCCTTTAGGAAAGGTACAGCACGCGAACGCAGACGCACACGAGATCTGGTACACTCACCGCGGCTCTTTGAGTAACGATAGATATTCCGAGTCGTCAAACTGCTCCTCGAATACCTCCCAGAATTAATCGCAAATACGAGTCGATTTTTTTTTCTTCTTTCTTTTTACGTCCCATATGATTTGTTTTAGTACACAACTTACGGCACGTACGAGAGTTGGTGCCTATGATGCATGCTTCTCTCGCTTTCCGAAGCGACGAACGTGCGTTTGCTGGGCTGTGCAAATCGCACGCTGTGCGGTGCCAACACCACCCAGAACAATGAATCGAAACCCCTGAACCCCCCCCCCCCCCCCCCCCCCCGAACGTGACGTCATCCCACTCGTCCGACGCCAACTCAAACGAGCCCGACGCCGAGGCACTCTCGACGCACTGACGACAGGACGCTGACGCATTTCTGGCGTCCCGTCTCTGTCTGCGTTCCATCTCCCCGCGATGACATCAAAATGCCAGTGCACATATTCTAGCTGCCGTTGGCAGTGTAGTGGCAAAATATATACGACGAGGAGACGAGTGCTACTCAGACGCTATTTTTCGCTCAAAGCGGCTGCCACCAGCACACCGGCCTCCTCAGTATACGAGCAAACCAGAGGTCTCGCCTAAATATACCCGGGTCTGCCGGACAGCGTCCGCCAAATTCAATATCCCTCCGGGAGATGGACTCCGCGGCCGGCGCAAGGAGTGGCGCCATCGCTTCCGGCGCAACCCAGTTCGCGGGAGGAGACCACTTCCGCTTGGGCGATCGCTCCGTGCGGGGAAGGCCCCCCACTTCCGACAAGCGGCGGAGGCCGAAAGCCGGCGAGCGAGCCAATTGAAGCCCCTCGCCGATCCAGGCCAGTGACGTAACGGAGCCCCGTTACATAACGGCCGCGCGTGACACCTGCCACGGAGAGGGGGAAAAAAGCTAGTCCTCGCTCGCCGGGAGTGCCGCCGTAGTGTACATTTATTTCGCCGGACCTTATAAGCTGACAGTGCCTGGAAAGCGACTCGCTCGTTGCTCCAGTCACGCGTGTTTTTTCACACCACGTGATCGCGCTCTCTTCCGTACCCACACGCGGAAAGCGGGGTCGGCTTTGTTTATTCATTTATTAGAATATCCTCAGGCCCACAGTTAAAGGGGCGACCAGACAACTACACTTCCAAATAGACAAACTATTAGTAAAAAACAGACACGGGACAGTTGCGCAAAAATAATTACTAACGGCAGTTAAAGAAAAAATCGAGCGAGGGTATTGACATTAATGTTGCGGTCACGTGGTTCGACTTTGACGACATTCTAGATATGAGGGAACCGCTATGAGGAGAGCAAGTCCTCTGCTTCCTGCGCCGGAGTTGAGGTGACGTCAGACTAATGCCGAGTGCTGATTGGCTTTGGTTGGAAGGATAGTGGGTAGACCTCAATGCTAGATGCCTCGAGGTCTACCCACTATTTTTTTCCAATGAGCTCATAAGAGCTCGGCGTTCTGACATGATCGCCCCTCCTGCGCAAGAGCAGACGAGCTTGCGCATAGGCTGAGGTTCAACAATGCGGGATGATGAAGAAGAGGCGGCTGATTGGTCTGGCGACCTCGTAGCCTACCCCGTACTGTCAGCTTCGGTATGAACGCGGTACACGGTATACAGTTTACTTTTCAGCGTCGCTCGGCAAAGAGCGAAAGGCTACGGCCTGCTTAAAGCCAATCAGAACGATGACGTGACGACGCCTCGTAGGGAGCGCGCTGCGGCCGAGAAGAGGTGTCACGTGGCTCTCTCCGACACGCTGATTGGCTCGCTGGGGTTTGTATAGCCGTTTGCAAAGTGGCGAGGGAGTTTCGCTTCGAACGAGTCTTTGTCGGTCTTTTGCCGTCCTGGATACCCCCCGCAGCCCCGCTTGCTCGCTTTGGTTTCCTCGGCGTTCTCGCCAACTGTTTTTTCTCTCACTGCGTGGGTTGCCCGAGATCGCCACCGGTCCCCGCGATAGGTCGTGTCAAAGATTGCCGATTGCGCCGGCACGGCTATACCCGTAGTTTTTTTGTTTTTTTTTTCGAGGCGATCCGTTGAAACAAATAACAAAATGAATAAAGTGTGTCAGGACTATCGGGGGGTGTGCGCGGCCAGCGCGACGCCTTTCCGCCAAGGGGGATCGAACCTGGATATTTAGGCTCTTTTTTTTACACTCGCAGCGTTCATCCACAGTTAAGTGTGGTCAGTCTTGAAATTGCGGCTAAAAGCTGATTCACACATTTGCAACGGTTACGTTCGCATGCAACTAAAACGACCGTAACGACCAAAACACCTTAAAAACCGTGACTCATGGATGGCTTCGCGAAGCTACCTCTTGCATCGCTTGCCATGCTGTGTACGGCGAACACTTGCCCCGGTGACTTTGTCGTTACAGTTGCTTCGGTTGCATGTGAACGCAACCGTTGCAAATGTGTGAATTAGCCTTAAGGGTTTCGGACGGGCATCTTAAACCGCGGTCACGCTTAAGTGTTCTTATCCGTTACTACCAACTATACCAGCCGGTCACCCATACCCGCAGCCACACTTAAGTGCGGTGGTTAATGGTGCCCCTTTAACTTGGGTATGAGTAACGCCCGGTCCATAACCGCATTTTTTGTTCTACCTTAAACTATGAAGCAAGAAGGGAAAATGAGGGTGTGCCGACACGTTTGCTGGAACAGGTTGGGAGGCGAGCAGATGCGTGTGGGAACTGCACTGGGGGGATCGGTGGCCGAGTGGGCTAGCGCACACCAGCTCGGAGCACGTGGAGCGAAAGCTCGCGCTGCAGAACCCGGGAATCCTCGGTTCAATCCCCACCCTTGCCCGTTTCGATCTGGACGAGCATCGTTCCGGCGTGCGGTCGTGTATCACTACTGCGTGGTGCACGTCAAAGACCCCAGGCTAGCGGTTGTGCTGCACCGGCTAAATTGCTCATGTACAGCCAGTGACTCGTCGCAACTCTGGAAATGGCTGACCAACTACTCGCTGTATAGATATCCGCAATACCCCAATTAGTATGGACTGCACTGAAGCGTGCAGTGCTAAAGTCGCGCTCCCAAATACATCATACGAAAGGCAACCTGGAGACATTTTGCAGCACGCAATACAAGCATGACGCTTTGCGTTGCGTAATGCCACAGCGCAGACTTCATTTTTAGGTCTAAACAGATGTTCCGCCTCACCATTCGCTGAGCTGATTTCGTAGATCGCAGAGATTGGCTCTTTGAGTGTTTTGCGGGTAAGTGGACGCGCAGGCATTTTTTAGAGTGTATAGTGGGAACCAAGGATACTCGCACGGAACGCCACTGGCCAAGAAACTCTTCTGTTGCGACGTAATTTCAGGGACAAAAGCGAGTGTTTTCTTTCAATCTTTCCTTCGAAAAACTTGACGACGTACTATAGCTAGGGTATCACAGTGACGATATTTGTATGCGGCTTATAGATTGGACTCGATCATTGCTTGAGTATCCGATTTGGGCTCGCGAAAATCTATAGCTTGACAATCATTCAGACAACGGCCCGTGTCCAATCGCTGCAATGACAACAGCCGAACCATAACAATGTCTGGAACTCAGCGCGTGTCTTGTGCTTTGCTAACTCCAGCGCGTGGCTAGGATAAACATTGGCGCCTTATAATCGGCTTCAGATCACGTCGCCGCTTGTTCTGCCTATAAGCTAAAAAAGGTGAACGCTGCTCGTTTTTATTATTTTTTTTTTTTTTTTTTTCTGCGACTTTTATTGTTCGTGGCGTAAAACGTACGCGCGTTTCGTAGGTCATTAACGTCAGCGATTCGTTCCAACCGATATTGGCGCAATGTACGAGAAATCATTGCATCGCCCCTTTAATAAAAAGTTACGGCGATGAATGCGTCAGCGTGGCATCAACTGATCTGGCCGATAAGATAGACCGTTCTTGCGAGCAGCATCGGGGTATGGTATTCGCTGAGTGGCGTGATGGCGCGGGGCAAATATTCGCGTGTGTTTCCGAAAATTATAAACAGTTAAAGTGAGCGAATTGCATTGTCCGTTCTTTCCTCTTGTTCCTGTCTACAAGCGCAACCATATTTACAGCGAAGCTATTACGTGCTAAGATCTGGATCAAAATGCGTCCATGGATGTTAACAAAAAACCTCACGTTAAACGGCGCTCCTACGTTCCGATTGGTCGCGGCAAGTACAAATAAAAAGACATTTTTCCTCGGCATTAATGGATATCGAGCTCCTGATTCCTTGTTATCATCTGTGGTCACCGACTTATCTCAGCTAAGAGTGCACTGTGACGAGGTTGAGGGCAGAAGGCGCTGATCTAACATTCTTTTCTTTCGCTTCCGCTATGTTGATAAAACAATTTGGGCTCTTTATCAGCATCGCTGATAAAGAACCCAAGTCGCTGTAGAACCTAAAATACTCCTATACAAACGCGTATACATATATCAATGATCCACAATAGAACGTGCATCGACCTCACGTTTAGCAAGAACGTATCCCAAGTCAAAATTAATACAACCAATAGCGGCTTACCATAGTGGCCATAAGGCATTGATCACTTTAGTCACTAAAAATTAAATAAAGTTAATTAAACAACCAAGTCTTGTACATGTCTTCATAGCAATCGTATGTAAATCTGTAAATCGTACACAGATGTCGTACAGCTGTCGTAAAGTTGTCGTAAAGATAACAGCTTCGCTGGTCCTCCATCTTCACGTGAAGTGCATTGGGTCTACAATTTTTTGTTTCTTTATTAAAGCGGGCGTTTTCTTTTAGTTTTTCTTTCGCAAACCTTGATGACGTAGTTGTGGGGATCCCATGGATGGTGTTGTCGATATCCTCAGGACTTCATCTTCAGGCTGTGCGGTTTCCGCAGTGGCGATATTTAAACCGGCTTAAGGCTGGTTCAGACATATGCAACTAGCGCGTTAGCTACGACTAGAGCCACTCTATATGGCAGCGTAGCTGCCAGAGTAGCGACACGACGCAAAATTATCTAGATGCACGACGTCAGAAGCGCTGATAGTGATCTCCATTTTGGGCCTGGGAGGTTGCCATGGTAACCGTGCTTCTAGCGACGCCGGGCGGCAACCTTTGTAGTCTAGTTGATATCTCCATTCGTTCATTGAAAAGTGGTATAAGACGCTTGGCATCGCTGTACGGCAAGAACCTCTGGAGGAACAGTGCCTGTTTTTTTCTGAAAAGTGAGACGATTTGCAGCCCGGGGACTGTCGGGCGACGAAAGCTGCTATGGTATCGTACGTGCACGGACAAGGCGAGTGGTTTTCGGCGCCGCCGGGTTGGCGGCCGCTTCGTGGGACGAACGTACCGTCCTATAGTCGGTTACAAGCCAAGAAGGTAGGAGAAGCTCCTCCCACAAGTGTGATGCGCCCGTTTCAAATCCCTCCGCAGTCGAAAGAAGAGTTCACCGGAAACGCTCCTTGTTCCGCTTCAATGGATTCCAACTTATCTCCGATACCAATCTTTTTAAGAAAGCGACCTTTGTATTCATCGGAGAGGGAACCGAGCCCCTAAAAGCAGCCTTTGTATCCATCGGGAGGGAAGCTAATCCCCGAAAGTCGTATTTGTTTCCGTCGGTGGGGGAGAACTCTAATCTCCCTCTCGTGGCTTCCACAATGCTAAGTCAAAGTTGAAAGATAAAGCAAATATGTACAGAAAGGCAAGACACTCCTCGCGCGTTGGCCGCGACGCCACGGAAACGGTGGGACGCTATTGGATGCGGAGGTGGCGGAGGGATATCTGATTCCCTTTGAGGGGAATTTGCCGCTACCTTCTTAACCTGTAACTGACTATAGTACATTCGGACTTGGCTCCGATGGAACAAAATCTGATTACGCCGGCAACAACAGGACGATTGGCTCGGGACATGACTGCTGCTCGACTGCCCCATAGTGAGCGAGTATATGTTTAGCATCATACTTCTTCAAGATCCGATCATCCTTTCAAGATGAGATTTTCTCACCGACTGGTGAGGAGCGACGTCGACGGGGTTCAACCAAGAAGGACGGCATGGTGGTCTCTAGGGAATCGTTGAAGCCATCAAAAGAGACGGACGCCGGATATGAGGTGTTCTTGCGGACAGGCCAAATGGTCGTTCGGAAGTTTCCCGGCATTCAAAAAGTCAATATTTTTATCTGGTGTAGCACGTACATATCCGTGTTAAAGGGGCCACAAAATTATTTTTAAAGTTCTTCTTCCTTACTTGTAATCCTCACCTCAAAAGAGAACTGTGAAATCACGCAGTCGTGACATGCTAGAGCACCGGTGCGATGACCCCAAGCTTTCACCGTGCTTTTTAAGCACACCGTAGAACTTGGCATTCGCAAGTGATGATAATTTTTGTCAGGACACTCATTGGCCAGGAAAGCGAATTCAAAAATCCATGGACGAATTGATTGCTGACGAGCGCATCCATCCGAGCGACGCAGTTTTCGTGTCCAATGCGTGAGTTGGGGTCGGCTGACGTCATTTCGGCCTTTGTAGGCATTGTAAAGAGGATATTTTGAACCAAGCACACTGACATTAAGGAGCACAAAACGGGCCCAGCTACAGAAAATAAATATTACACTAGTAATAAATAAATACGTCTGTAACAATTGTTAATTACAAAGACGAACACACCTCTTAGCATCTAAGTTTAATAGTATGTGTTGATGCAGTGTTATATAGCAGGACATTTCATATACGTCACTTAAGCAAACGCCAGTTTTTCACTTGAAAAGCAAACCAAAAAACACTGCGATCAAATGCCAGCTATTGCAACGAAAGCAAGTTATATCAAAATCTTCAGAACTGCCGATTCGTAAAATTGGCGATTAGTAAAAAAGGTTAAAGATCGCAGGAGCTTCCTCGCTAAAAAAATGCTGTAATTATTCGGTGACCGAGGGGTGAAACAATTTCCCCTAGGCCCTACACGCGCCGTATACCTTTCGTTATGATTCTCAGAAATTAAGACTTTCAAAGGAAGCTAGAAAAATGCGAAAATTTTATCCTAAAAGCTATGTGGAGTGCAAGTTCGCCTGCATCTTTTTGCAGGGGTTGTGGTTACGTCAGAACACCAAGATCTGAGTGGCTCCGATTGAAGGAGAGTGGGTAGACCTAAAAGCAAGCTGCCTTGAGGCCTACCCACTATTCTTTATTCAGAACCAATCAGAGCTCGGCGATCTGACGTCACCACAACCCCTACTAAAAGGAGCAGACGAACTTGCGCTGCGCATATCGTAAAATCGTTGATTAGTATGCTTGGGAGTTGTGTGAATATTTATTCAGCCTGTAGTTGATCAGCCATTTCAAAGTTGCGACGAGTCACTCTCTGTAGATAAGCAATTTAGCCAATGCAGTATAACCGCAAGCCTGGGGTCTATAGGTCTTTAACGTGCACCACGCAGTAGAGATATACAACCGCAGGCCGGTACGATGCTCATCCAGATCGAAACGGGCAGGGGTGGGGATTGAACCCAGGTTCCCTGATTGATTAGTACAAAACAAAAACATCGGAGGAGCTTCCTCGCTAAAAGTTTGTGATCATGCGGTTACCTGGGGCGAAACAAATTCCCCAAGGCCCAACATGCGACGCATAGATTTCGCATCGATTCTCAGACACTCCAACGTTCAAATAAACCTAAGAAAATGCGAAAATTGCATGCTAAATGTCTCATCGATCCTCAAACACATCCGGAAACCCGAGCACCGCTAATGCGATATTACTGATGCTGTCGCACAGGTGCTAATATCCAGAGCGATCTTGCACAGAAAGGGTATAAAGTATCATTCTTTCAGATCTTCACGTTATACCTACGTCAGAAAGCACGAAGAAGCCCTAAATCGTCGGCAAGCTGCGGCACATGACGACTCCGCGCACCGAACAAACTCGCATCCACTAGCTCTGGGCGCTGCCATCTTACCGATGACATCACGGCTCTTGAGAGGTCACGTGACGAGTCGTCACTCGGTTGCTACGGGAACCGAGCCAGCTCAGCTCGTTGCTATGGTACCGCGTGTGACCAATCGCGGTGAGAGGCGGCACAGGGAAAAGCGTGGCGCTACTCTGGCAGCTACGCTGCCATATCGAGTGGCTCTAGCTACGACTACGTCCGTTGTGAGGGGAGCGACCGGAACGACCGATCTGCGCTGCGCGTACACACTCCTGCAACCACTGCAACAAGCGCAGCGGATCGACAGCACGGCTGCTGCTTCTCAGCCGCCGTGAGCTGTTTCCGCGATGCCTCAATAAAAGGAGGCGGCGCACTGACACTCACTAGCGTAACTGGAAACAGACAGAAAGTTTTCTATAGCCTCGAGCTTTATTATTTTTTTTTCGGGATAGGATACAAGTTAAGTGAATAGGAAAAGAAGAAAAAGATCATGATTTAAGACAACTCTGAGACTGGCGAAGACAAAAAAAGGTCAAACATGACGAAATCTCAAAACATAGCTGTGTTTGGCGCATGCAGCTGTGTTTCGAGATTTTGTCGTGTTTGTCCTTTTTGTTTTCCCCAGTCTCATGGTTGTCTTAAACTTCAATCATGAACGTAAACCAGCTCGCCTGCGCCCTATAACTCATTTAAGAAAAAGGCAGTAGGGTGTCTTGGACGATCACGACTTTAACACACGACTTTACCAATAATGCAAAACTTCCCACACGTATTTTTTTTTTTTTTTACATTTTCAAAAGACGATGTAATTTTAGCAGAGACATAGCGACGTAGAGATATGATTTCGTTATCCCATAGACATTGCAAGCGTTCCGGAATGCTAAAACTAATCCCTTTTCTCGGGTGATGAAAACGCGTAAAAATTCCATCCTTCGTGCACGCCTTTAAATACGGTACGCAAAAGTAATACCTTGCGTACACTAGGAAACACTGAGAAATTTGGCACGATTTTTGGGCCTCCATATCGTGTGAACGCGTCTTAGTGGGGTCACCTAGCATTCGACTCCTGCCCTGTTTTTAAACTTGTTTTCCGAGTTCCTTGTTTAGTTTAAATATTCTTTTTGTTTCGTCTATAACGAGTGGGTTAACTACGAAACGATCGGAATGTTAAATAAAAAGTTGGGAATGCAAACATTGCCTCCTCGATGTTACTTCAAAGGTGCGAAGGAACAAAAGTTTAGGCGCGGTGGTACAAGATACACGCATTTTCCTATCAACTGCAAACTTTATGACACGACATTCGGCACTTTTGTCTATTTAAAACACGAAATAAATCATGAAAAGCAACGGTGCCGCATTCTATAATGCTGGGCGCAACGAAGCAAACGTTACCCGTGTTTCGCGACGTCGGCGTAACCGCGCTATATCTAGCGGGGAAATTGACCTCACGTGACCTCAACACCAATTCAATTGCCAGCTAAATTTAGCCAGGGGTTGAAGTGCTGTTGAGGTCACGTGGCGTCAATTTCCCCGCTGAATCTAACGGAGAAAGTGAATTTATTCATAGATGACGTGGCACAAATTCATGCGACGTCATTTTCCTGGCTAAATTTAGCGGGGAAACTGAATATTTGTTGAGGTTATGTGGCGTAAATTTTTCAGCTAAATTTAGCAGGAAAACTGTGGGAGGAGGGAAGGGTAGGGAGGAGGAGGTGGAGAGGGTACGGAGGAGGAGGATGGGTAGGTACATAGGAGAAGGGGGGAGGGTACAGAGAAGGGGAGGAAAAGAGGAGGAAGGGAGAAGAAGGAGGGGAGAGGACGGAGGAAAGGGAGGAGGAGGGGAGAGGAGGAAAGGAGGGTAGGATGACGGGAGTAGGAGAAGAGGAGAGAGGGTACGGAGGAGAAGGCGGGGCATACCCTCCACTTCGTACCCTCCCCTCCACCTCTTCAAGAGCTACGCTCTAATTTCGCATTACAGAGATTTGTAAACGTCTTTCAGTTTTTGTTTTGCTTTCCATATCACACCACAACATAAAAACTGCAGTCCACTGCGTGTTGAACCGCGACGCCGCCTACAAGCAGAATATTTGTTCGACCGTCACTTTCGATCAGTTTCCAGTCCGAACTCCGAGGCTCCAAAGTCCGAGACGTCAAAATAAGGAGAAACAAATATTTTGGCGTCACGGACGTCAAACTAAATCTTAAAAGTGGACGTCGAGATAGTCATTACGGTCACTACCAAAATGAAAACGAACTGAGAAAATGGCGGGAAGGGAGGAGGGGGGGGGGGGGGTATGTAGCTGGTTGGAATGATTAGGGGGTAGAAGCGAAGCTAGCCACTTTTGTCTCTACTCACTCTTCGAACGCATGCGAACGCCGAACGACGACGTTCGGCATTCGAACGCATTCGAAGAGTGAGTAAAAAAAAAGGCAGTTAGTCTCATGTCTACCCCCTAATCATCCCAACCAGATTTGGCTCGGTGTTCCGACGACACCTCTCGTGTCCTCCTCTCCCTCAAATTCTACCCGCATAGCGGGCCCCAGATCACGTGGTCGCTTGTTCTGGCTGCAAGTCGAAGAACTGAACTCTGCTCGTTTTTCCTCGATTTTTACTGTGCCTACCATTGCGCAGAAAAAAAGAAGAAACAACAACGCGTGTTTCATCTGTTCTGAATGTCCAGGAATCCTTCCCAAGTGGTATCTACTCAAAACTACAAAATTGTCGCATCACCCTTTTAATGGGCCCTTTGGGCTCCTTTAACCCAAAGTTTCCCCTTTGCTCTTATTTAAGAAAATGGTTCCCATAACGGCGTTGACCCTACTGGGTGTTCGTTAGCAAACGCTGATCGATTCCGCGATTCTACTCTGAACTTTTAGAGACGCTGGACACGCCTTATTATGTTCTCGCTTTCTGATTGGTTCTTCGCCGTTCTTGTCGGCTGATGACGGAACCTTATTGGCTGCGGAAAGATAATGAGATGCACTCCCCGCCCTTTAGACTAGTCGGTGACATTAGTGGGGTTAAAGACGGAATAGACATTTCCGAAAAATCTCACAAGGCCTTTCGACGCAAGGAATTGTGGGTCCGTTTTCGATGTATACGCGACTCCACATTGCACCGCGCGGCGCAAGGCATTGTGGGTCCGTTTCGTACGTTGCGTACAGTCTCCCACAATATGAAAGACCCATTCGCATAGGCAGTTTATGCGGCGGCTCTGAGCATACTCTGGCCAGGGACACTCTGTTTTTTAGAGGGAATATAGAACAAAGGTTAATTTCTTTCCTCACCGCGATCGATGTGAGCCCGGTAAATGCGAATTGAGCGCAAACGCTGGAAATTGCCTCGTCGAATGGGTCTTTCATATTGCTGGACCCTTACAAAAATCTGTAGTTAAATTCTTTTGAATTTTTGTTGAAAATTTTCTGGAGTCGTATACAATTTCTTTTTAAACTTTTTTGATTTTTTTAGACTTTGTTTTGACAACTTATTTAACTCCTAGTTAAAATTGGCCACTTAAATTTTTTAGAATTCCTTCTTACATACATTCTTTTGAATTCCTTTTGACAAAACCGCAGATTAACGTTTAAAAAAATACTAAATTTTTTAATATATTTTTTAATTTCGTTAGGAACTAGTGTCTTTTTGATACATACACATCCCACAAATAAGCAAACACCATGAAGCACTCAACACCAGAAACACAGTTCTGTTGACAGCACCAGAGCCTTATATAGCCTACATATCGAAGGTAATCATTTGGCCGGTGACCACCTCAGCACTTACTAAGTTTCCAAGTCGCCAGTCTCCTTCTCGAAAGTCTGTCAAAGGAAAGACAGTGTTTCGAAGTTCGTCGACTCTATCTCTTACTAAAAAGCATTGGTACAACTAATAATAATTTCGTGTAGTCGCTAAAACAACATCCACAAAAACGGCTCATAGAACAAATGTTATCGTTTCTCTGCATAGCACCGCTCGGGACGAAGCCAGTCAAGGCGGTTGCTCCATTTTAAAATAGTTATTTTGCTCTTCTTTACTAGTTGAATAGGGTCAATAATGCAACGATAGTCATTTACAAAGTGAGAACGGCAGGGCGTGTTTGTCGAACGCCTGGCCTGCAGCCCGCGCCCCATGCCTTCCGTCGTGCTTTGACTGCGCAGTCGAGCTCGAGGGGCGCGAGACGTCGAAGAGTTGTCAAGGATAGAAGGCTGGCGCTGGAGGCAGGAGAACGGAAGCTCCTCCCTACGGTTCTCAACTTGTCAGAGACTGTTGAGAAACTTAGTGACTTTTGACATTTAGTCAAGATGTATTATGTTCAATAAAAAGTCAACAGAAAGTCTGTAGCTTTTCTTTTGACACTGGCTACAGAAAGACAACTGAATAATTTAAACACGAAGTAAATAGAACGTCTGCAGTATTTCTGATAACACTTTCAACAGGAAGTCAACAGAAAAAGATCCAACGTAGAGTTATTAGAAAGTCAATAGCTTTTCTTTTGACTCAGGCAGAAGAAAATCATAAAAAAAAAGTTTCAACACAAAATCAACAAACTTTTTGTTGACCATGTCAACAGGAAGTCAGTCAAAATAAAGTACTCAAAGTGAACAAGAAGTCAACCCATTTTCAATAAAAAGTAAAAAAAACAACAAAAAAAAACATCCGTCATATCGGACCCCGCACACGACCGCAGACCAAATAAAATAATAAAAAAAAATGTCTCTTTTTATAAAATATTATAAAGAAATAATGTCAATAGGTTTTCTTTTTATTTTTTAGAAAATAACCTACAGAAAACGTCACAACTTCTTTTTATTTTTTTATAAATAAGTCTACAAAACATAATCTATTGTTTTTCCTTTTGATTTTTTTAGAAAATAATCTACAGAAAAACGTCTTTACAAGTTCTTTTTAATTCTTTTTATAAATAAGTCTACAAAACAAAATGTATTGTTTTTTGTTTTGAATTTTTTTAGAAAATATCATATAGAAAAACGTCTTTACAAGTTCTTTTTAATATTTTTATAAATAAGTCTACAAAAAAATTCAATATTTTTTCTTTTGAAAGTTTTTTGACAATAGTCAAAACAAAGTGCGTTTATAAAGGAATTCAGTAGGATCGCGGAAAGTCAATAAGAAGTCTAAAAAAATTAAAAAGAATGTTGAGACCCGTTTTTGTAAGGGGAGGAGGACGGAGGAAAAACTTTATTTGTCTTAGCGTGATTGTTGGGAGGCTTTAGATCTTGGGAGCGGCGCAATATCAATCCCTGACCAGCGTAAGTTCGGAACGGAAAGAAACCAGAAGGAATGCATCGCAAAGCCGGTACGCGCATCCCGTTTTGTTATCGGCGTGACTTCTTTGAATCCGAAACTCGCAGAATGCTGAGCCAACATGAACATGCAACTTCTTGTATTCACTCCTTCATGCGCCGTGCATCGGATTTCCGTAGTGCGCCGGGAAGACGATTGGGGGCGCTGCGTATTTCCAGAGTGGTTTCTTTTTTAAAAAGTAGGCGCAAAAGCTAAGGACGTAATACCCGGAGCATATATCCCCAGTATGCTAATATCAATGGCGTAGCCAGGCTATTTATTTCTGAAAGGGGGAGGGGGGAGGGGGTTAAAGTGCTTGTGTATATTATAGTGTCGGCTAGATTTGGGGGGTGGAGGGGTTGGCTGAAGTTCCCCCCTGGCTAGGCCACTGGGTGATACAAACAATAATTCTTATTTTTTTATAAAGTTCTTTTTTTTGTATTTTGCAGGGTTGTATGTGTTTTGTCCATTTAATATAACACGTGAGCGACATTGTCCGTATTAGTTCAGAGGAAACATTTGTCAAGTATACCACGGCCTCCCGATTCCTAGGAGTCGCGCGGTCAGAACTACGCTGACTGGTACACTTCAATCCTGCAAAAAATGCTCTTATTTAACGAGGTAAATTTGACTTTGTTTAGAAGCGTTGAGTCGCCTTAAGCGACTACAAATAATATTTAAAAAAAAGGACTACTTTGGCGCAGAGAAGAAAAACCTGCCAGTACCAGAAAAAAAGCTCGCTTTGAAGTTCAGAACTTATCCGGAATCGATAGTGTCAATTTTTCCAAGAGTCTAGGTTTCAAGATTTCCGAGAATATGTCGTTGGTTAATAATATTCATTTATTTCATTATTTGTAAGATATCGTAAGTTGTGTGTGTGCTGAACTGTCACAGCTGTACATCGAACAACAACGTTAAGTTACCGATATTGAATTATTTAGCCTACTTGCCCTGATAATTGAGGTACCGCGACGTCAAAGGATCTGGAAAAAGTGCTCATGTTCCAGAGAAAAAAAAAAAAAAAAAGAAAAGAAAGTTGAGTGCAACATATTTTTTTTTCTTGTTTGTTTCGCCTTCGACCATCTGTTTAATTAATTCCGCCTTACCAACAGACATAATTTATTTGATAACAAACTTTTCACTACACTTCGTTTTAGCTCAAGTCCACAGCCGGCGCTATATGGGCTATATAATGGGACAAATCAAGCCGCTTCAAAAGCGCAAATCTCTAGACCTTTCTCCGTTCATGATCGGTTTGGCGATGATAGACCACTTACAAAACCATGACGAACACCATGATATTTCGCTTTTGAAGCTGTCTGATTGGTCCCGTCAAATCGTAGCGTCGGTTGCGTCAGGACTTAAGCTGAAACGGAGTTATAGCCTAAAAAGTATGGTGCCTGGAACGCGTCTCCGACTGGTCTACCTACCGCGTCCAAAAAAGTGGTCCCTCGATTTCCGCCTCATGACGTCATAAAAGTGTCGTGCGGTCGCCGGTCGCGATCCTGGCGGCGTTCCAACAGCTGCGGTAGATGTGGCAGGCGCCTGTTCTGCTGCAGGTCGCTCTCTTGGGTGACAGTTCACGGAAACTGAGGCAGCCAGACGTTGGGACGCCATGACGACAGCGACACTCGCGTTCGCTCGCGCATTTTTTATTTTTTTTTTTTGACGGAGCTTGATATTCTTTTTGATGCACGCGCGGAGTAGAAGGCTAAACACGCCACTCGGGGATCCGTTGCACAGTAATAAAAGTAGAACGAGTCCGTTAAATAAAAATAGTGCTCATTTTGATAAAAAAAAAAAAAAGAAAAAACTTTCTATAGCGCTGGGTGTTGGGTAGTCGTTAAGCCTACAGCACGTTGTACTGATATTCGAAACTACGCCATACAGATATTAATGATTAATTAATGTGTTGCCAAAAGAAATATGAAAAAGAGTAAACCGTCCATGCGAGAAATTTGATCTTCTCTTTCAGACGTGAAAAAGAGCTATACGTAATAATCTGCACCCTGAGACGAGGATTTTATTTCATTTCTCAGAGTGGTCGGGGTTAAGATTATGATGATGTCTACTTTCGCTTCTCGCATTATTTACATTTATTTTGACTTCCTGGAAACTTTTCTTAACTAAAAATAGTCGCAGCATCTTTCTCACGTCTTGTGATAAAAAAAAAAAATCATGCTAGGAGCATGTTTCGTGAATTTTTTCAAAGTGGATGTGTATTTTGTTTTCTTTCGTGTTTTAATTTTTTTTTTTAATTTTCTGCTGCGTCGTGCTTCTTATTCATCATAGCCGGTCAAGGTACACCTCAAACTGCGACCTGTAGCTTTTTTTCCTGATCACCACCATCAAACTACGATGGGATTAAAATAATATGTTATTACTGGTATTAGTAGTAGTTGTAGTAGCAGTGGTAGGAGTAATGGTAGTGGCGGTGGTAGTAGTAATTGTAGTAGTAGTAGTGGTAGTAGTAATTTTAGTAGTAGTAGTACTACTAGTAGTAGTAGTTGTAGTGGTAGCAGGGGTAACACTCTAAAAAATTCCTGCGCGTCTACTTAACCGCATAACACTCGATGAGCCAATCTCTGCATTCTACGAAATCAGCTCAGCGAATGATGAGGCGAAACATAAGTTTAGACCTCGAAATTAAGTCTGTGCTCTGGCATTACGCGAGGCAAGAATGACGCTTTGCATTGCGTAATGCTACAGAGCAAACTTCATTCACGCCTGCCCTCGGTGCGATGCTCATCTAGATTAAAGCGGACTCGGGTAGGCATTGAACCCAGGATCCCTGAACCGGCTTGCTAGAAACAGCGTCTTGGCTGCAACTGGGTGAATGAAAGCACTGGCCAAAGCCAGCGCTCGAGCTGAGCGGGACTCAAACCGCGTCTCAAGACGCTCACGTGCCCCAGCTAGTGCTTGCTTTCACCCAGGCAGTCTCAGCTGAGACGCTGTTCTAGCAAGCCGGCCTGGGTTCTAGAGCGTGAGTTTTTACTCCCCGTGCTAGAAGTTGCGGTACATTTATAGATTTATAGCACATCGTCCCGATACATCCGCTACCTCCGATAACGATAGCCGATAACGACACGATGCATGCGCAAAGACGGCGGCGGGGGTGTACCGGGGATCGTTATCAAAGTCATCGAAAAGATCTACTAAAACTCTCTAAGCGCTCATTCACACTGGAAGCGGATCCGCGTTCGCAAAGCGGTTGCGAACGCGGTTGTATAAAGATCCGGTGCAATGTCACGCGCATCTGATGTCATGGAGTGCGCGTGCAATTGTACCTTTTCCGAGAAGCGTTCTGCGCACGCGCGAGCGCCCGATGCCAAGCGGTGGAAGTCGGCACGAAAAAATCGAGGAAATTCGGAATGAGGCTGTAAATCGACGAGTAGAACACGTAATTGCAGCATATAAATAATTGTGTTACACAAAAAAAGAAAGTGGACGGAAAGAAAAACACGACGTTTGGGTGGACGCTACGGATTTCCTTCTTTAAAGTCGCGCTAGGCCTACCTCGTTGCGTTGGGCACGCGCAAGGCACGCGACGCTGCTCAGAGAGCGAAGCAACTGGTGACGTAGCTCCCATTATCGATGGTAGCGCAGGTAGGTCACTTCCTTGATTTTTAGTTCGTGCAGCCACCGCCTGGTGCCGTCGGTATTTGGAAAAGGTCCATTGTACTGGATCTTTATACAACCGCGCTCGCAACCGTTTTGCGAACGCGGATCCGCTGTGAATGAGCGGTAACACCATTTACACACTCGGCCACCGATCCGCCGCCTAGATGCGAAGGACAGTATAAACGTGAAATCGAAAAAATGGGTTCGTGCTTTCAACAGGGAACTGTGGGTTACGCAAATCGCTTCGGGAAAGGATGGAATGATTGGAAATGGATGCTCGACTAAGATAAACTATCACAAAGTACCGAGTGTGGCGGAAGAGACCGAGACACAACGCAGGAACACAGGATAAATGTCGTATCTGGCTATTGCACGGAGGCCGACAATTGCTATTTAACTTTCAAAAGCGTGGATGTTGTCGTCACATTTCCTGGGCAGAATGTTGAAATGGCTGGATGTTGAAAGGAAATTGATATCGGCCAATACGACAAGAAGGAAACCTCGAGGTACGACATCAAGCTTGTTGAGGCAGCCGAATATCCATAGCATTTTGTTTATGACGGACAGAAAAGGGTTCCCATCACCTTGTTTTGGGCGCCTTCGTGAAGTTTCTTTTTCTTTTCTTTCCTTTTTAGTCAGCATTTTTTTTTTTTTTTTTTTTAACTTTTATGAAGAGTATGTTGTTTCAGTCGTTTGTTCTTCCGATGAGAGTTGACCGAGCTAAGCCTCGGGCCCTCAGACCACTGTCTTCAAAACTCTTAAAAAAAAAAAAAAATAATAATAATAAAAAAAAAAAACGGGACACTGACAGGGTATTTATGCTCGCCGAGGTTTTTAGTTGTACGTGACATATGAGAGCTCAACTACCCAAAACAGAATTTGCGGCTCGAAATTCGGTTTCTTTCCGCCCGAAAACCGCCGATCAAGAACTGGCCGGTTCGAGTCTCGCTCACTCTCTTTTCCGCGGTCACGGGCAGTTTTCTAAGGTATCGATGCGACCACCAAATTTAATCAAAGTCGTGGGTCACTGAAGGCACACACTCAGTATTAAAAATAGAAAAAAAATATGAAACCCATTTTTTTTGTGGCTTCTAAAAAGCTGCAAATACGTTGATTGAAAAAAAGTTTCACAGACAACCGGAAGCATTCTGTGCGTGCGTCGTTTCGCGTATCGTGGGTCTCGCAGGGACGGCGATGGCAGCGGACGACGGGCGTGGGACCTCTATTTCAGAACTGTCGTTCGCGGTACTGGCGAATTCTGTCTACCTTTAAAAGAGAAATTTGGGACTGATCAAAAGAATTGGTATTCGTCCCGTACGACACGCCCGACCACCAAGCCGATTTGCACGAAGACGTCGCCGAGCCGTCGCTCCCTTCTCGTGGCTGAAGACATCGCTCGCGCAAACGTCAAGCACGACGTGTCTACTTCGAGTTGAATATGCACGCGTACGATTTCTTTAGAAGGTGAGAATGTCGCCAATGCTTGGTGCATCCCGACTTCAACCCGGGAGTGCTTTTGCTAGAGGAAATTCAACAGCAAACTTTCCAACTTACAGTTTATCGGCTGAATTATTACTAAGGAAACAGATCCCCTAGCTGCGATATGCCCCAGTAGCGTAGTGGGAAAGACGTCCGCTTCACACGCCGCAGGACCGGGTTCGATCCCCCGTGAAATTTTTTTTTTTTTTTACAGTTATCACTGAAGAAACAAAAAAAAAACGAAAAAAAAATAAACAAATGTTGTGGACGACACGTCGCTGAATTAAATGGTATCGGATTTCCTTTTTGACACCTGCGAACTCAATGTAATCACTTTTCACAAAATGCAAGGAGCATATAAATCAGGTAGCGTCCGCTTTCCGAGGTGCCCGTAAATGTTCTACAGGAATTGCAGCCAGCCATTGGTCCCGATCCCGTTGATCTTTCGGAAACTCTGTCGCACAATGCCACTTCTGTTTCGGACGCAGGACATGTGAGCCAGCTCTTCACGCAACATCTTGGGTGTATTCTTTTCGAAGCCGATCAAGATTCACCACGGGCACTCACTACTCATCTCCAACTCCTCAATGTACAAAACAACTCATCTTGGAGTACAGAACAACGAGCGGAACATACATAACTGCAAAAGAATCCCACGGCGAACAGTTCCCATACGCCGCATGTCGTCTGCTACGGAAAGGAGAAAAAAAAAAAAAAACACGGTCGGGTGTAGCCACGTGACTTCCGCCACTCGCTCTCTTCTCTCCACTTCTCCGACCTCCGTCGAGTTTCGGTTTCGGTTTCGAGCAGTTGCGTCTTTTGGCTTTATTAAAAAAATACGCTACTCTATTGCAAAATATTAATTGGGTAGTCCTCCGACACCATAATAAAGCGCCTGGCAAAAAATTAAAAAAAAAAAATTTGGGGGGGGGGGGGGGGGGTGTCAGTGTCCCTTTAATGGCTGATTGAAAGAAATAGTGGGCAGACATCAAGGCATCTAGCATTGACGTCTACCTACTAACCTTTGGGTCAAAGCCAGTCAGCTCGGCGTCGTTCTGACGTCACCGTACCTTCTGCACAGGAAGCAGACGATTTGCACCCCTCATGGGCTGTGTTCCAAAATTTACTCGATCCGACTCCGGAGTAAAAGTTTCGTACCGTGGCGTTCCAAAACTTACTCGAGCTTACTCGATGACGTCAGAACTCGCGTTCCAGAAGCGGGTTGTTTACTCCGGAGTAATTACTCGCGCTACCCTCCTCGATCGGGGGGTAAAGTCGGATCAAATCGAGTAAATACGTCACGTGATCTGTTCGTCGTCTGCTTTCTGCGCCGACAGTCGTCAAAGCTCGCTTGCTCCGTTGGTTTTGGTGGCGGACGTTCGAAATGACAAAGAATTAGGTGCAGCATGTGTGGTTATTGCGATTTGCTGTTGTCAACGCAGGAATTGACTGCATTACATCCAGACCGTCCACCTTCCCCGGCAACGTGTACTTGTTATTATCTGAGTGCGAGCGTAAACAGGAGCTTCTCCGCATCCTCGTCCTCGGCATTGGGGGAATGCCGTATTTTCACGTTCAAGGCCGAAAATGTTTGAACTCGGTATATGATAATGTAGCATTTTTGTTTCCTCCAGAGTGTGTGTAATGAGAGGATAACGTTTGTAAAGCAGTGAAGGCTTCGAAAATTTCACTGTAATCACATTCTGCTACTTTTCATTTTCATTCTGCCACTTTTCATTTTCAATCACATTCGCGTCACATTCGTGTCTGAAATAAAAGATACATACATACATACAAACCGAACGTGAGTTTCATATCACTCTGGAGAAAGCACCCTCGCGCTGTACCGCTACACCGTGTGGAATATATTTCTGGAAAACATAATCGGTGCAAATTACAATGCGTGGAATATATGCGTTTAGGGCACCGTGACTAGAATTGCAGCGATCGCGCTGGTTAATAAAAACACATTTTTTTTTATGTCTAGCTGTAAGGAGTAAGTAATTTTGATCTCAATATACAGCTCAAAACGAAGGTGAGTAAAAGGAGCTGGTGGATCCACCTCAAAAAAACACCGCGTCGTCATTAACATTACCGTTCTTCGGGTGCTTTCTCCATGATCAAAAGGATCGTCTGCTATTTTCTGCCATCGCGGCTGTGTTTTCTTTTTGCCGTTGCCCAAGACGAAGCCAATCCGCGTAGTATCCAGGTGATTATCCTGGCCGTTCCAAAATCGAGTACCGGATCTTTTACTCGCGATGTCACGTGGTATTACCCGCTGACGTAGGAGGCAGGTTACTCGGGTAAGATTTGGAACATAGCCATAGTCGTCTTATTAGCCTCTGTGTGCGGGAACCAATGTTGCTAACTCAAAAGTGGAAAACCCGCTAAAGGAATTCCTAAAAGCGGCTAAAAATCGCTTTAAATCGCCAAATTTAAGGCGCAGGCCAAGAATGACCGCATTAGCACCATGTTTCAACTTTTGCCTCCATAACGTCTCAACGGGGTCGCGAGTGTTGCTCTCACTTATAACAATTTTGTTGAGAGAAAGCAAAAACAATGACTCTAATTTACCGCAACAATTAAACTACTTACGACTGATAAATGTAAACTGGACAAGATTTTAGTCCGCCAGAAAACGCGCTAACGTGACATGGAAACCGCTAAAAAGAAACGGGTGTTTCTCCCCAACTGAGAAAACCTCTAGATTTAGCGAGAACACCGCTAAAACACTGGCGGGAACAAGTTACACCTCGTCGATGCCAAAGCAGTAGTGTAGAATGTTTGGCGTGACCTGAAGAAGGCCAATGGGGAGTCGACGCGACTGCTAGGTGAATTTTCGGCATGGACGCGTGTCCCTGTATCCTTTTTAAACGGGCGGTAGCTAGCGCGACCTAGCCTAAAATAAAAGGCTGACTGAACATACGTCTTAGCCGAATGCTGACGAATCAGTAACTTCCAATCTGTGCCCTGGGCCTTCTTTAGATGACGTCAACAATTCAGAACTACGGCTTTGATATGCGATAGGAGGTGTTGGGATGAAACAACAAGAGTTGCATAGGCTGAGAGAAGAGAGGTGAGTGGCTTGATATTTTGGGCTATAGAGTGTTATGCCTACCAATGTAAACGCGACATTCTTTTGTTCTGAGGGAAACGGTTGGGCTGCCACAATTTTATGCTGCGTCGGTTTGGCTCAAGTTGAGTCGTCAGAGGCCTTTCTGTGCCGCGCCGACTTTCGCTGTTTTAATAACGCATCTATGCTTTTTATGAGCAAGGAGCGGGGGAGAGGCTTTCGTGAAGAGAAAAAGAAGCATGAATTTACGCGTAGGATTCGGATGGTGTCTGCACGACAAGGGACCGTGAGTGTTACCACGGTGGTTCCCATGCACGTTGTGGGCAGAATCAAGAATTTATCATCAACAATGTGTTCGTTTTTTTTTTTTATGTGTGCGTTGACAAGACAAGACAAAATCAATCTGACCTTCAGCGGAAACCATCGGTGTATCGATCCTAGAACATCGTCGTCGTTAACTCTACCTTGTATAGACAAAAAAACAATTTTTTTTTGTTTACTCAGAGTGGCCGCTTCCAGGATACATGAAGCGCTAGAGTTGGCATGAACGTACATAGGAACTGCCCCAGAATCCCCCTCACCGCGAGGTCTCTTGGAATTTTCCTGAAAGGTTTATGGCGGATTCACGCATCTCTCTATTGAGCTCATTTTGCCATAACTCTAATCCAGTCCGACTTTCCCGAGCTTGGGGTTCGGGAAATAAGTGCTGCTTGTTCTGCCAGGGGCGGAACCAACCTTCGAAGATGCTATTAAAGTTTTGGCGGTACGGTATCTTAGCTTTTTGGAGCGGCCATTTTTGAAACTGACCGCGCCTTCGCGACTTGCCAGCCTGGGGGACACGGGATTCCCCAAAATTCTTCTTAAGGGTGCGTCAAAAGGGCACTTATGTCTCAAAACGAACTTTCACCATAAAGTAATATTCTAGTGACATATTTAAATCTCCAGACTTGCCGCAGCAACTAAAAAAAAACGCTTTTACTTTGGGGTCAACGTCTAAAAATACAAGTAAGTTTCAGAATCACTTGTCGCTGAAAATGAGTTCGCGACGTAAATATTGCACTGAAAATAGTTTCGGTGAAAGTTAATTTCGCTAAATTTGTGTCCCATCGAAGCACTTGGAAATATTTTGGGGCGGTATAGAGTTTCTTTAAGGAGCACCAGTATACCGTTGCGTTTTCTGGTTTGTCGAGATTTGCACCGAAAGAAATAATGACAAACAAATTTTACATAGCGAACGGATGAATTGATAGTTGATTTGAATGTGGCCACGTGCAGTCTTTCAACCTATTCACGATTACAGCGCTAGAAAACAGCTGTATAGCGTATGTACACTATTCCATATGATTAATACGTGCACTGCCAAGCGGTATGTTGATAAAGGGAATAGAAAGAATAAAAGATAAACTACGAATTCTAAAAAAAAAGGAAATCAACAGGCACGTAACAAATACAAATTTAAAAAAAAAACAAAAAAAAAAACGCCCATTCGTCTCATATCACTGTCAAGCGGAGACCGGCCCGTTGCACGATGGCAGACTGTAGAGTCCTACTGGATCTACGAGTTCAATTTGGATCATTCTCCGTTTCACTGCTCGCACCAGTGGTGCAAAAAAATAGAAGCCTTCGGTTCATCGTGTCCTTTGGAGAAACGAGGCTTTCAGTGGCGTCGTCCTTTTCATACTTTGGAAAGCGCCACGAACCAAGCCCACCTATAATCGAAGCCTGTGAACAGCCTCCCCTACTTAAACAACCGGAAAGAATAAACACAAATTCGGGACGAAAACTGCCGCATACAACTCTTTCAAGAGCTGTATGCGTCAGTTTTCGTCCCGAATTTGTGTTTATTCTTTCCGGTTGTTTAAGTATATTTACCAACACGCTCGTTTTTAATGTTAAGCCTCCCCTACCTCCACGTAAAGTCGCCCGCACACTGTTCATACAAAAGGCAGTCTGCAGTCACAGCCTGATGTCTGCCTGGTATGACGGTCACATTGACCACACAAGAACTGTCTGTGTCTGCGCTCGATCTCACTCCGATGACGTCAAAATGCCAGTGCACGGACGTAGGTTTTTTTCGGGGGGCGTTGCGCGAACATTGAGAACACGGTGCAGAAAGCGCCCCCTGGTCGGTCCTTCGATCTATCGGCGCTTATTCTTTCGAATGGGCGTACGTATATACACAACGCGGGACACTAAAACGAACCGGCGATCTGGAGTTGATAGCTTCAGAAACGCGCGGCGTGTTGAGCATCTTAAAAACGTTCCGCAGTCAATGAAAATGTTGCGCCCATGAGAACGCTGAAAAATGGAGCAAGAAACTCTCGCACTTCTTAAGACGCCAGTGACGTTCGTTGCCAGTTGCTTATTCGAAGTTTCAACCTAACCGGTCATTTTTTGCCGCTCATCCTTACCCTGTCCTATAGTCACTGACGGAATGAGACCGCCTACTCTGTACGCACAAAACCTGGCAGTTCGACGACAGATCCATAGACAGCCCGGTCGCAGATTTGGAGCGCGACGATCTGGTAGCATGCACCAAAGAGCCATTTCTCGGGTAACCTGGACGTCAGCGCGCAGCTTTTGCAGCGGCGAGGACCCGAAACACAATTTTGGGTCCTCGCGCCTCGCCGCAGCGGGCGCCAGTCACGTGACTCTCCTCTCATCCGTTGTCTGCCGCTTCCCCTTTATGATGTCGGCGGCCGCTTCTCGTGGCGATCTGCCGGGCTTTGTCATTATATAGGAGGCTATGGAACGGCGTTTCTTTCAAGCGCCTCCACGTACTCTCTGCCCTTCGCAGTGCTTTGGCTGCGTGCGCGTGCTCGAGGTGCACAAACCTCCCCCCCCCCCCCCCCCCCCCAAGCAGAAAAAAAAACTTGTATTTTTTTTTTTTGGGGGGGGGAAGGGGGGGGGAAGGGGGAGACATTTTGTACATCATACAAACAACATCCTATCAGACATTGCCCGAGGAGTGTTTCTTCATTGTGTGACGGTCAGACTGGTCGTTCAAAGACGGCCTGCGTAAGTACATGTTGGAAGCATACATGGAGTGCTTCTAAAATGCTTTACGCGTGTCCCCGCACGTAATTCTGTCCTTATGTCCGCAGCGAACAGCCTGACTTTTTATAGAGCAGTGTGACTGCCGCACTTTGCCTATCACCACCTAGAGAGCAAAACCGCACAATCTTAGGGGCTGTGCGAGTCCCTTCGTATCGAAAAATTACGTATCAGACATACACCACGATGGCAAGAAGGGTGCCTGCGCAAGATGAAGCCCAGTCGAACAACCTTGATTTGCGGCACGCACCACGTTTATTTTCCCACTCGCCTCGTACGCGGACTTGTATCGTCGGGATACCCGCCATTCTGCATAGTCTGTTGGGCGCGCCAATTTCACTTCGTAAACCGTTCAGGTCATTCATATGTTTCCCGGTACGTACGATCAGTTTATGCGTTAGCGGGCAAATCAACTTGAACGGTAATGTTCGTACACGTCCAGCTTACAGCCTTCCATCGAATGAATAATCGAATCAGCCCATGCTATAGGCTGGGCTGATTCGTAATGGTAGTGAGTGCAGTATGGTAGTGTAGGTAGTGCAGTATGTAGTAATGTAGTGAGTGCAGTACAACTGCTATAGCGGTTGTAGTGCACTCACTACATTTCACATCCACAGTTGAGAGACAAGTCGCCTTCTCGAACTAACTAACTTCCGGCTGTCCAAACATACCTGACACACAATTATGTAATAGTCGAATAAAGAACTGAATGGCACCCGCCCGAATGGCATCGGTTCTTTGCTTCCATGAGCTTTCCACCTCCTGTTCGGAGACTGTACTGGCTACACTTTGCACTCTCAGCGCGTTTCTATGCTGACGCATCGAATTTACTCATGATCGACACGTATACCATTAATGCAATACCCGCAGTCGTTAAGGAGAAAAAGAAATTTGCGCCCCCTTTCTCGTACACCGAGTTAAAACAGCTTGAGACGCTTTCATTAAAAAAAGTTAAAGCCATGCCCGAGCTGGGGGGACGCAAACATTCCCGGCGCTGCGTGCGACGGAGCTCGGTGGAGACACGCGACGCGGGAAGACTGACCTTGACAACATGCCACAACGCAGCTGGACCGAGAGCCGAATGCAACTTGGGTGCAGGTCAGCTCTGCGGTAACAGTCATTTTAAAACGCTTTCTTCAAACGCTTTTTCTTTACTGCGATAGCTGTTATGGACTCTTTCCACCCTAAAGATGACCTCCTTTGTTGATGCTGTAACTATAGTTGTTGTTGTTGTAGTTGGCGACGTAGGGTGTCCGTCGTCAATGTTGCCGAATTCTTTAAAAAGATGGCCCGCCGCCCGCTGGAATCGAATCCTCTGCGTGCGAAGCGGGCCCGTTCCCACTAAACCAAGCCATATTTTTTCTACTTTAAAGCATTAATAAGGACTTTTAGCAAACAGTTACTGTGTTCCGCGTGCCGAACTATCGGAGCCTTTGAAGCATGCTTTTAAGCGCCCACCTCGCGGTCGGAATATCACCCAGGCGCGCGCATAAAAGCATGCTTCAGAGGCTCCGGTGCGGTACGCGGAGCTCGGCAACGGTTAGCTAAAAGTCCCCAATAACCCGCTCTGAACTTAGGGTTTTTGTAGTACCTAATGCCAACTGCAAGCGCTCCCCGAAAAAAAAGAAAAGAAAAGAAGAAAAAAAGTCTATAACAAAATTTTGCCACAGCACGGTCAATGTCAAGACCTCGTGCCGGGAGATACGTTATCACGCGTTCCGGAACAAAAAAGGAACACGAGCGCTCGGCACAGAATTTATCAAAAAAGCGTTTGGAACAAAACAGATGTCTATTTTGTTTCGAACGCTTTGTTCACGCCACTGGTTCACGCACCCATGGTGACTGAACGCGACGCCGATGTTCAACGACTTCGCCGTGACGTGTCGTAGCTGTCGCTGTGGCTCTACTCTACGGAGTGTCTCAAGCAAAGGCCAGGCTCTTTAAATCGACCGCGAAATTTGGTTTCTTAACCTATCGCGCTACGATTTAGTGCAGCGTTGCCCACAGGTGGTGCATTTTTTTAAAATAAAATTTGCAACGAGCGAACTGACGCGAGAAAAAAGTAAAAAATAAAAAAGTCTTAACGCCTATGGAATTGCAGCGAAGCCACCGGTCTTCAAACCAGGGTTGGGCAGAACTACTCAAAAATGTATTTGGAAGTACAAATACTGGGATAAATTATAATAGGAGCTAAAATACTTATACTGAAATATATCTGTAAAAGTGTATCGCGATACGTATCGGAGATACATTTTGAATAGAGGCAAGAAGTCTTTGGAAATTCAAATACAGGAATACATTTTAGGGAGGGCAGAAATACAAATGCAGAAATACTGATACTGCAATAGATTTTTCAAATTTGTTTGAGACGCCAAATGAGATGAAGTTGCAAGTGAAAATTTTTGATCCCGAAATTACTTTCCCGTATAGCTTGGCACCTTGCCTTGAAGCTGGTGGTTTCGGACGACGAGGAGTCTTCAATGGGCTTAAGAAAACGTTCCATCAAGGACTGACCGCGGTCCCTTCCCTGACATCCTGTCTGTCTGACGAGGGATGCGAAAAAAACTTGGACCTCTGAACCAATTTTATGTCATCCTAAATCCCATGAAAGGTCATTACGCTCCTGTCAACACTGATCACAGGACGTCACGGTGGAATGAGCTGGTATTCTTGATCTGTAGATGTGGCCTCGAACATGAAACTTTACTACGCTGCTGTATGAAAGGACAATACGTACATATTTAGTTGTAGGTCACCTCGTTGAAGATCCTGCACGCAGTGTCATTTGGAATTTTCGAGTATAGTGGACCACCTAAAGCATCCTGGAAAACATGTCTTAGTTTCTTTTACGCGGTTGAAAAAACGATACGGTGGCATCCCTGTTGTGAAGGTCTTTCCTGCCGACCCTCCGCTATCGACGCATAGATTTCAGTCCTCGTTCGAGTCCCCGACTACGCAACAGTTCTCAGAAGAGAGAAGAGAACGCATAGAAAAATAGTTTGGAGAACCGGAAGGAACCTTGTTCAGCATGGTAACAATTCTCCAGCATCTCCTCGACCCTGGTGCCCTCAGAAGTAAAAAAAAAAAGTGCGTTCGGATTTGTATCTTTTTTTTTTTTTTTGGGGGGGGGGGGGGGGAGAATTTTTAAGACATGTAACGAATTACATTCTACCCTGATTGTATCGCGATACAAAGAGACATTCAAAATGCATTTCGACACAGGAATATAGATACTGGTGAAAAAAATGTATCGCGATACAAAAATACAGATACGAAATGTATTTCTGAAATACTATCGCGATACATTTGCATCGCGATACTGCCCAACCCTGATTCAAACAATAGGGCCGCCCTATTGATCAAAGACGGGTGGCTTCGCTGGGTTTCCATAGGAGTTAAGCTTTTTTCTTTCTCTATATTTTCCTCAGGTCAGTTTGCTCTTTGCAAATTTTATAGGAAAAATGCACCACCTGTGGGCAACGCTGCACCAAATCATAGCGCGATAGGTTAAGAAACCGAATTACGCGGTCGATTTAAAGAGCCTGGCCACTATTTGAGACACCCAATAGATTAACGCAAAACAGCGTTTTTTTTGTGTGTGTGTTTTTTTTTTTTTGCCGGGAGTATAGGTGGTTTTAGTAAAGTAGAGTTGCATTTTTTCAAAGGAAAGAACACGTCTGAGATATAAAAGTTCAATCCACCATCGGATTTTCGTCATCGGTTCTACGGACCTAGCATACTTTTAGCGACGTGCGCGAATCAAAACGTCGCTCTGAACGGCTTTCGGTCAAACCGCCGGCATAAGTACATTGTCAGACAGTCAACTTCGACTTCGCTGGTTTAAAGACACGATTTCTCCTAGCTTCCACCGTGCTTTTTAAACGCACCATCAAAGTTATCGTTGCAAACGACGCGATAAGCAGTCAGGGTGACAACTCGTGGTGTCACGACGATGCAAACCCTGGCCGTGACGTCACGAACGGAAAGCAGAAAGTGTAAAGCCGCCTGAGGACAATATTAATGAAATAAAATAAAAAAAAAAAAAATAAGAGAACGGTCACCGGTAGGACGTTTTTTTTTTCGGGTGCATACCCGAAAAAAAAAAACGTCACAAGCACGCTTGAAGGCTTGTGACGGCACAAGATTGAAGGCACAAGCACGCGCTCGTTGCCTTCAATCGTGCTTTGGCAGCACGCTCGAGGCTTAGACGACGCCGTTGTCGAAGACGAGAAGCTCGCGCTGGAGGCGGGACACTTGAAGCGTCCTTTAGCCGTTATTATCCTGTCGGTGACAAAAATATACGGGGTGTACCACCCGAAAAAATATACAGGGTTATGTTTACCGCAACAATAAATTGCGCACAGCCGAACGCCCGTTTTCCGTCCACATGTAGCGCTAGCAGTCCGAACAACATTACGATGTTTCAGAGCTAACTATTTTCTTAATCAAAAGTTACGAGTGATATTCTGAAAGTTTCAATGAGAAAAATTGCGGCAGATGGAGCCCTGGAATATGTGGAGCTGAATAGCACCATATTGCCAATAACAGGCCCCACTTTCCCGTCGAAATTTTCAGTGAATCACTTATAACTTTTTTAAAAGGGACATGAAACGCTTTTTTCAACTTTTCTTCCTTACCTTTAATCCTCAACTCAAATGCGAAATGAGAAATGATGTGGTCGCTAGGTGCTTGCGGTGCACACGCTTCCAGCGTGCTTTTAAAGCACGCCATGGAACTTGTCATTCTCAATTGATGATAAGTGCCGTCACTGCACTCATTGGCTACGAACGCGAATCCAAATATTCGTCGACGGATTGATTCTTGACGAGCGCATACGTCCGAGTGACGCTGTGCTCGCGTCCAATACGTGAGCTGGGTTCGACTGACGTGCAATTGGGCACCGCGGATGCATCACAGTGAAAAGGCGGACAGCTTTCGAAGGAAAGGAGGTACGAAATAGTGCGCTACATTTGCAAATTTTCGTAGCAAAAAGCAGGCTTTTGACATTTTCTACCATCTTTCTTTTTTAGCCCACTAAACCATATGCGATTAGTAATATCTCAATCTAAAATAATTTATTTCAGCCCCAAAATTCATATCATGGCCTCTTTAATAAAAAAAAAAAAAAACAACGGTCAGTTTTGAAACTTTGGCATATGAATCATGATCCAGATCGCTATAGCACTTGGGCGGACAATGAGCGTTCGCCGACAAGTCGTATATTTTAGAGGTAAAACAAACAAATCTTGTAAAGTATGTGGGGTGTTTTCGGTCGGCGGTCTACCCAACTCCGGAAGCCTGGCGAGGTGAAAGGTAGTCGACGAAGACCGAAGGAAGGTGTGCGTCCAGGGTGTTCTCCTTTGTTCGAGACAATGGCCGGCGAAAGTCGTCCCTCGTGCGAGCGGCCCGCTCCGAGCGCGAGCGTGCTGCAGCGTCCCCGGCGACCGCAGCCCCAGAAACGGTCGGCGACCCAGAAACAGGCGTACGCGCGCCGGCGGGACTTGGCCCAGTCGTCGGAACGGTGTCGCGGGATCACTTCCGCTTCCGGGGCCCTTTCGTTAACCTTGTTTCCGCCGCCCCTCGCTGACGTAACCGCGCTCCCCTCCTCGTCGCCGGAAGCGTCGCTTTCTGCCGCCCTGAGATGCTCCCTGCGGACGGCCCGCTCAGAACGCGCGCTCCCGCTTCGGAGGAGCGTTGGAGCCACTAAGTAAGCTACGCTTCAGAGTAACGACACTTGGCCATATGGTGGCTTAAAATCATGGTTGCCAGTTATCTGAAGCTTTGTCTGAAATCACAGGAAACGCTTTTCCGTACTCCGAAAACGGCGGCGCCCACAACAATGTCGGAGAATGGAGTGCCTAGGGTGCCTTCATGTGCGCTTCCCTAAGAGTGCCGATACTCTAAGCGCAGCTCATAGTGGCTCTAGTTGGAGCCAGTGTTGGCGGTTACACGTCACAAGTTACCACTGGTTCACATATCGACGACCTTTCACCTCGCCAGGCTTCCGGAGTTTGGTGTACCACCGTGTGCCTTAAAGAACTCTTAAAATCGCTTATGACGACAGCACACGCTGGCGCCATCTATGGGTAGCCGTGGAACACTCAATTTCAGTGTATTTGTTTTTCGTGCATCATTTTTTACAGCGGAGCTATTAAGGGTTAGATTCTCCAGTGTCGTGTCCGTAAGCAAACAAATGATGGCACAAAACTCTGAACAGCTACCGCCATCTATGAGCGACGGCGGCAACCAGACAACCAGCTTGCCTGTTGTCTGATTGCCGCCATCGCACATAGATGGCGCATCCTTTCCAGCCTTTGCATTGGGAGGCTGTAGCATAGAGTTATTATAATGAACGCTAGAGGTTCAACTGGCGCTAGTGTCTATGCGACTTCCGTGACGCAAATTGAAGCAGACAGCAACCAGTCTACTTTTGCGGTGCTTCTGTGCATTCCTATGGGAAAACGCGCATGCATTTTGTCTCTTCGCCCGAAAATAATACGGAACATTTTGGTTATTTCGGTCGTACCGAATAGTATGTGTTTTAATTAACATTGTGAAAGTGTAATTGCTTTAGTTAGCATATTTTTCTTTATCAGTGAACGATGTTTAACTTCACTACATTTCAGTCCAAAACGAGTGTTCCGCAGCAGGTGTGTAAAAACAAGCGACGATTTAAAGCAATATTACAATCGAAAGGAATATAGAGTGTGTTCAAGGCTCGCCAGCGTTCCGATGACGCTTATATATTGATAATATGCCAGTCCTGTCACTATATGAAAATGACCCCGTCGTGCATGAGCGGATAAAAACATTCAAATCGCAGAGAATAAAGTTCGTGGGCTACGAAAGGGGGGGACCGGTGGCCGAGTGGTCTAGCGCACACCAGCTCGGAGCACGTGGAGCGAAAGCTCGCGCTGCAGAACCCAGGGATCCTGGGTTCGAGCCCCACCCCTGCCCATTTCGATCTGGATGAGCATCGTACCGGCGTGCGGTCGTGTATCACTACTGCGTGGTGCACGTTAAAGACCCCAGGCTAGCGGTTGTACCGCACTGGCTAAATTTCTCATCTACAGCTGGGAGACTCGTCGCCGCTGTGAGGCAGACCAAGTTCTAGGCTGTATAAACACACACGCAACCCAATTGATTATTATTATTGGGCTATGAAAGGTGTCTCTTCGAATTGTTTTCTCTGCCGGGCAGCTTGTTTTCTCTGCCGGGCACTTGGGCTCAAAGATTTCAAGTGTGGTGGTGATATTTTGAACGTAGAACGAATATCATCTTCGCTCAGAGCAGAAAGAATAAAGCGGTACTTACTTATTTAAAATCAGAATAGATTACGTGGCCATCAATTTATTTTGATCGTATATGCACGGGTAGTTACTGATACAGTGTTACTGCGCATTTCTTGCCGTCTCCCTTAATTTCCAATGTGTTTCGTTCGTTTGGCACGTGGATCCCTCATGCTGAAAAGCGACGCCGACGTCGTGTTCGCGCTAACAGTGTCCGACAGTGCACATAAATACACGTACGAAGCCGTTTTAGCACCGTTTTTAATGCGATGAATTTGAAAGAAAAACGCCGAAACTGACCAATTTTTTCCTCGGCCTGACTGAGAAATGTTCTAAGCTACCTAGTACGTACAAATTATTTGGAATATTTGCTCTTAGGATCGAGCGGAGGGAAAAAATGCACTCAGTTTTTCGCATGGGAATGTATTACCATAAGTCAATTTTCGACTGGTTGCTGTCTGCTTCAATTTGCGTCAGCACACTAGCGCCACTTGAACCTCTAGCGTGCATTATAATAACTCTATGGGCTGTAGTTCCTTTCCACTCGGGCTTGCCAACTTGGGGCCGGCCATTTCTTCATTCCCACCATAGTACAGCTTCGCTGGTCTTCCTTCTTCCCCAGAGTGGAAAGGCTGAAAGTTTCTTTGTTTCGATAAACTTTTGGCAGCGTTATAAGCGACCATTTCCCATACATAGTACGTAGAATCGATCTCGCAAATATTGAAAAGCCTTCGCCCTCGTGAAATGCAGTTCCAGGCATAGGCGGAGAATACGGGAACGGGGGGGGGGGGGGGGGGCATTAAAGCTCGTGCCTCCCCCCCTAACGAGATCCGGGGGGGGGGGGGGGGCACACCCCACCCGGGTCATGACTACTACCGAGACGCTGTTTACTTGCCATGTAACCAGCTTCTGTAAAACTCCCTGACTGTACATTCCTGCTTGACCAAATTGTTTGCTTGCTTGAGCTTCTGTTCGTTTGAACACTGTTTCGCGCGTTGTCTTGTTAGTGAGCGTTGAGTTTCTGTTGAGTTCAAACACTGTTTTGTGCGTTGTCTTGTTAATGAGCGTTTGACCTGATACTCTGTAGCCGCAAGCTTTATTTCCATGTATTAAAGAGAAAAGACTCGTGGCCGAGTGGATTACTGTTTCATAAGCACAGGGACCTGGGTTCTACCTCCACAACTTTGCAGCTGGCTCGAGCATTTTGTTTTTCAGATTTGTGCTCGCCGGCGCATGCGCCGTGGTACTGGCGATGAACACACAGCTACGCTTGCATGGTGATTGACATTGACACACAGCGAGGGACACAAACTACTGATAATTGCCGGTGTAAAAAAAATTGCGCGGAAAAGCCTGCCCCCCCCCCCCTCCCGTTCCCCCCCTGGAGAACTTCTCAGCCTGCCCCCCCCTTCCCCCCTTCCACCCCTGGAAAACTTCTCAGCCTGCCCCCCCCCCCCCCCCCCCCCCTCCCCCACCCCCCGACGTGCGTTTCCGACGCCTGCTGCTCGCTTGCGTGCCGGTCACCTTCGTGATGAAGGCTACGAGCGCAGTCCCAAGATAATAAAGAGCTTGGGTCTGCCGGCTTAAAAAATGCGACTTGAATGGAAAGTTTTGCCTTGTTTTTGCTCCAAGAAGAGAAAAACCGATCAGCTCACACGTGAAACACTCGTCAACCCAGGGGTACTTCGAACGGCTTCGAACGTCTTGACACCACTACAACGCCCTGACGACGCTCCCAACAGCAGCGCTCATAACTACGCCAACCCTGCTGTGCTATCTCACGAATGCGGAGAACCTTTGGTTTCTGTTTGCGCCGGATAGCCCATGACGCATCGCGCTCTCCGTTTGCTTCTCGTCGAGTGCTTGCTTGAGTGCACCGTTTGGCAGGAAAAATATAGCCAGGCGTTCAAAATACAAACCTGCCATAATCATTTACGGTTATAATCCGTCACGCTTGATCCATTTTTAAACGAAATTCATATATTTTAAATTTCGTCTTCGCACCCCTTTAAAAAAAAATAAGAAAAAAAAAGTCGCACGCAATGCTGTATGTGCGCCTCGGAGATGGCGCTGCGACGGCATTTGCCTGTACCGGACTCCGAGCCACGGTCATTCGCTCCTTGGGCACCCGACCTCGTCATGCGGCAGGAGTCCGTGGACGTTCTTTCAGTTGTGGCCGTAGTTCTACGGAAAGTCATGCAGCGTGATAAACCTATGCCCCGACCATTTTGTTTGTTGACCGTTGTCACGTGCCTCGCTTCAACGCCCTAATGGACTCACAAAAAAAAAAAAATGGAGGGGGAGATAGTATAGTTCTTTTTTAGTTGTGCTGAAACGAAGTGTGCTACTGCGCGGCACAGCGCGAGTGCAACATTGACGCGTATCCACATTTTAGACACGGGGGTTACCATCGAACGCCAAATTTCACCGGTCAGGTCGGTAGCCGGCTAAGCACATTCCGCTATACGAAAACAGCGACCCGCCCCTAAAGCTAATGAAGGACCCCAAAACCGCGATTTCTCGCATACCTGCTCACGGTCTCTCTCTCTGTGCTTAGGAACGTCTGAGTGTTTGGTCTGCGCCTTGTCTGTTTCGAGGTGGTCCTGCGGTCGTTTCCCAAACGTTGTTGTCACGTGCCACGTTCTTTCTTTTTTTTTTTTCTCTCACCTTCTTTCCAGTTGGCTTTCCGGTATTTTTTCAAAGACTCCCTCACGCAGCATGGTTCGACTACATTTTACTGCGTTATGGAACTTAAGCTGGTTTACACACTTGCGTGAGTTCGACCGAATGGGACTGCAACGGCTTGCGACGCACAGGTTGCTATGGCAACAGCCGCGTCGGCCACCGACAAAACGGGGTAAAAACCGGTTTCGTTGGAGCCGACGCAGCCGTTTCCATAGCAACGCTCGCACTCGATCCGATCCAACGCAAAGTGTGCGAATCAGCCTTTAGACCAATATGTGACTGCGAGTTAGCATGGTTGCGATGCTTCGTCGCAATGTCTCGACTTGCGCCCCACCAACGTAGTCGAACACCGCAGTACCATTTGACTACATTGGACTGGACAATTTGGGGCGCCTCGTCCAGCTTGTTTTCCGCAGGGTTGGGTGGTTAGCCAACACAAGACCCATGGAGTGCTACCGCCATCTTCCTCGATCGAGTGCGGCTGGTACGCAGATTGTACGCTTGGTCAACGTACGACCGGGTTTTCTATCGCTGCTTCACCGACTCAAGGCGAGCCTCAGCCAAAAGCTGATTCAACATTCGGCTACGTCAGTCGAGCGCTTCGTCGAAAATGCAAATAAACTTCTTTACGTTTATTTTTTCTCACTTTGTTTAGTTCTCATGGTAGCCGCAATGGGCGCGGTGGTTAGAGTAGTTAGACCACCTGGTTAGACCACCAATAGTGTTCTCCCCTCTTTCCCAATAGCGTTGCCTCTCGAGGAGGTGATGAAAGCTTTGATCGTCTGCACACGCCTCTACCTTTCCGCCCGCTTTCCTCCTCGCATCTCGACAACGCAGCGCATGCGCATTCGCGACAAATCGGCGCAGGAGGCGTCCGCTATAAATTGTTTTAAGTTGCTCCTTTTTTTTTTTTAAATCTATGGTCTTTACTCTTCCCCAATAGCGTTTTCTCTCGGAGATGTAGTAAGACAGGATCGCGATTGCCAGGATTTCCTCGCTGCGGAGCTCCCGGGCACGGCTACGTTTCCGAGACGCTGTTGTCTACGAACCATCGACGCAAATTAAACGCGACGATATGATCGAGATGGAAAAAGCGCACACGGCGCGAATCAACTCATTAATCGAGGACATATAAAAAAACAAATTTCTTATCACGGTCGACACGGAAAACGTATCGACCACCGATACGTTTTCCCTTCTCAATGCTTTCCGGGTTAAGCTGTCCGTTGTACGATTATATATTTTTCTTCTCTCTCTCTTTCTTTATCTCTCTGTTTCTATCTCTCAAATGAATCTCAAGTTATTGAAACTAAGTGGCTTACTCGGCGTCACCCGGTATGATGAGCACATGGTCGCAATGCGGGCATCAGCTCGGTGTTCTTTTTTTTTTTTTATCTTTTAAGGGTTTTGTTGATAAGCAAATCATTACTTGTGTTATTTACGGTTCATTAACATGTGCGGAGCTCTTAGAACCAAGGGCATATTACGAAGAAAAATTGAGGTCGCGCTTCGCTCAGACTCGTAGAACATATAGTTAAAACAAAACAGCGGACGTCAAAGGCGTCAGGCTGATGCATGCTATACAAACATGTGGGGAGCACCGGCCCTGCCTTCTGCCATTTTAAAGACCCCAGGCCAGCGGTTGTACTGCACTGGCTAAATTTCTCATCTACAGCTAAAAGACTCGTCGCCCGTTGAGGCAGTCAAGATCTGGGCTATATAATCATACACACAACGCATTCTTTTTTTTCTTCGGGTTAATGTTGCCGGTAATAGAGGTTTTTTTTTCAGTCATCGGTGATTCCATAGTTCATCGAAGGTTAGGTAGCTTCTCAATGTGATCGGTGGAAAAACTCGAGCAGGATGAGGAGTTTTCTCGGATCAAAGTCAATTTCTGCGGTTTATTGAGAAAACGCAATGTGCTTCACGAATATCGCGGCATTGAACCTCCTGAAGAAATCAAAGTGTTAGGGAACGATTGGCTAAACTGTCTTTATTTAAATAATTATATTTAAATCTGCGTATCTGAACTTTTTGTTTCATTGAAATGGACTGAAATGATTTCACTGAAATGCTGCGAAGTGATCGTATTGATATGCCTATTCTGCGCGTGTTTCCACGCGTAATTTCCACCCCTATCTCGGTCCTGTATAGGGCCACTAACATCTCAACTAAGATATATATATATATATAAATGCCTCTCACCGCAACGTCGACTTCCACACGGCTTACAGGGGCTCCTCCCTTTGAAAGTTCTCCTCACCTTTTTCCTGTCTACCTCGGTGTTTTGTTTCGAACTAACGTGTCGGGCAGAATAATTTTTCCGTGTCACACGGCATCTGTTCATCAGACTTTCCGGCAAGAAGGTATACTTTGACGCAAGACTCGTTTCGCATATGTCCAGAGACTAAGGTCAGCGGCCGGGGCTTCCGAGCAGATCCGAGAGACCGGGTTCCAGAAATGGGAAGCCACGAAGGAGCGTGTCGCGCTCCGCCACCGCTTCCGGCCCCTTTTTTTTGGGGGGGGACTCACGTTTCCAGTCGGCTGACATTCTATGGGGCGGACGCGATTTCTTTCAGGCGCAAAATCTTTGCTTGAGTGAAATTTCGTTCAGAGGCGTTCCACCGGCCGTCCTTATAGGGTCGTGCGCCGCGTCGAAGCTCTCGTAACAATGGCTTCCGAGTTTGACCACACCAGACAACAACGAGCACTACAAGGGACTTAAAATGGCATACCGGAAACGCGACTTGTGTGTGGAACGCCGACAAAATAATGTACTACAATTTCATTCACTTACTTTATTATTATTATTTTTTTTTTTTGTATTACCTCGGTGCGCGAGTTTGATATCATTACGAGTTGCAGGGACAGTTTGTGCATCGCTCGGGTCCGTTAGCACGAACGCAACATCGGCGATTTTTCACATTTTACTTCCGGAGGGGTATTGGCGGGCGCGACATCTTACTCTTTGGGTTAGCACCCCTGACGATCACTTTCCAACACACAAGTACTTTTAATGGCGGAATTTCGATTCTAAAGAAAAACTGGAAAAAAAAAGGTCAATCGCTCATTTGTGCGCTGTCGTGCCGTGCACCTGTACGAAGTAAATACGTGCAACCAGTGCCGGATTAAGGCATTTGGGGGCCCTGGGCTGAGGCTGTTATGAGGCCCCTACCTATGATAACGGTGGTGGTGATGACGGTGGTGGTGGAGGTAACGATGACGACAGGAATATGTATAATTTTGAACTTGTTAAATCTAGATATGTTGCATCGTATGCGAGCCTCGTTTAGATTTGTAGATTCAATGGAATTAGAGTTTTCCTTGCTGGCATTGAGGCGGATGCGATTGTTTAGAAGCTACTTCGCAAAAACAATGTTAAAAAGGTGGCACGGGAAAAAAAAGCTGTAAAAACAGCTTGACGAGCCCCGAACCACCTAAACCAGCAGTCGCGATGCAGGCAGCGAAGAAATTATACAAAAATAAAACATGACATGCGCACTACATATTTGAGAAACTTTACAAAAAAAAAAACTAACGCGATACAAGATAAGTAGCATATTGATACAATTTACTCAATAGCGAAAATATACACAGAAAGTTAAAGGGTCACTGAAATAAACGCGAAAGAGAACATCGATTCGAGAGATTTTAGCGCTTATCACGGACAATGTGGCTCGAAATAAACATTTGAAATAAACATTTCCCGTAAGATGCTCACCGATATATTGCTTATCTCTATTCCCTGTCTACTAAGCTGGTTAAGGGTAGTCGGCAAAGTATATTTTAGATTTTGGTGGCCGTAATTTGTTCTAAAAATATTTGTAGTGATCGCCTTCCGGCTTTCCGGGTGCATAGCACTCTGGTGCGCGTACATAGTAATAAATCCTTTTATTTCCATTCATTGATGGCAGAGACCGAGGGAAAAATTTACCCGCAGGAAGCTCGACGAGCCCTCTGCCCCCTCCCTTAGAGTGGCAGCAATGAAAATAATACAAATATCTCGGAGTAAGCATGTTACAAAATTACAAGATCCAGAAATTTCTAAAACATGAACTTAGTTTTTTTACGTGGTAAACAAACAATATTAGGAACAGAACAAGTATGTAAGTAGAACAAGTAGTTTTTTTACGTGGTAAACAAACAATATTAGAAACGGAACAAGAACACTCCAAAGACAGCTTTGTCAAAGAATATAAGTATCCAAAGAGTTTCTAAAAAAACATGTATCATAGTGCAATTTCCACCGCAAACATGCTACATCAAGCACCAAAAAAGCAAGTGAACAAAAACTAAAATATTCACCCTCTTGAAATACACAAAATATTTCTTTCATGTTCAAAGATGTAAACACCTTCTTAGCAAGCAGAGCCTCATCGTACATCGTCATTTGGATTTTCTTGGATTTTCTTGGATTGCTTGGATTTTCCCGCATCTCTGTATTTCGCAAGATTGTGTAGTTTTTGATGTCTTAGTTTTCTTTCAGCAAAACGTAGAAAAGCCGTTCCACTCGTCTTATCTCTTTAGAATCGCTTTGTCGTCTGCTTCTTCGTCTTCGTGAACGCGTGAACCCCCACTCTGTGTTCATGCAAAAAACAGAGACGCCACTACTCGAGCACTCCGGCTGCTCAAAAGTCTCGATGAACTTGGAAACGAGTGAACATCTAGTTCAACGGCAAAGAAACACAAAAATTCGAGGTACCATCGGCTCGGGGTAGCACCGCGGAACAGCGTCAAATGTGTCGGTGGAAAACTGAGCTTGGTAGTGCTGAGGCTTGTGCATAACGTTTAATCGACATTAAAGTAAGAAGAGCTAAAGAGACTTTACCGGGGAGCGATAGTTTTCTAAAAGTCGTTTCATTCTGGTGGACAGCCTGTGCGACATGTTAACTGCGGGGAGAAGCCCGCACATAAGAAACAATCTAGGGAAAGATCATGTCTGACGCGCCGTAACAGCTGGCATCTGTCAAAAAGAAGCAACCATGCCAGATACCTGAAAACTTTAGGTGGAGATGAGTTTTCGTGCACAGTTTATATTTAGTTTTATTTTGTTTGCGCAACCTCCGAACGCTAATAGTAGCCCGACGGTGGAAGCTTTTTTGTGAGGCCTCGATAGGTGTTAATGTAGAATGGATCAGTAATGCCAGCTAAAATGACGTTGTGGCATCACGCACCACCACAAGGTGGGTAAAGTTAGTTTGCTGGTGGTAAGTGTTGCACTTCTAAATTGCAGTATGCAATGTTTTTTTTTTCTCGTTAAAAAACTTAAGACTTCTTTCGAAAAAAGTTGTTTTATTTCAAGTGATGCATATCGGATATTGCTGCTTTTTTTTTTTAGTGATTGTCCCAATCGTTTTGAAGCACCCCAAGCAATACCGAGTTGGCCAAGCATTGGCCAATGGCTGGCAATGGCCCGTGGGCCAGTGGCCAGACAGTGGCCAGCCATTCTTTGATGACTGGCCTTTCTCTGGTCATTGGTCAATGGCCACTGGCCATTAGCCATCGGCCAAGCATTAGCCAGTGAATGGCCACTCTTTATCCACTCGCCACTCTTTGGCCACTGGCGACTCTTTGGCCACTGGCCACAAGAGCATCCCCAGCCGTTGGCCATTGCCTGGCCAAAATCCGTGCGGCTTGGGACAGTTGTGCTTGAAACATGTCGTCGCAGTAGCAGCTATAACCGCCAAAATACATTGAGAAAAAAGTGTGTTAAAAACGGCTGCCTCAAAGCTGTACAAAGATTCCAATTCAGATAAACCAACGGATAGACCGCTATAGAGTAGGGGCATTCCAAAGTACGGAACACTTCGGCACTGCATACTATTTCTCTTGCCCTGCCTGTAATCTTACACTATTTTCCCTGCCGCTCTCTCCGGCTCCGCGTACTTTTCTCAGCCACTCTTTTCGGGGGGCTCCTTACGAAAAGCCATAAAGTCCGATGCTTTTTTGCCATCTGCTGTTCTTGTAGCACCCTGGCACATAACAGGTGAAGCCATCCGTTGAAAACCGGCAGTAAACAGCCGATTAAAAGTCTCGTGTTAACCCCAAAATTTCGAAACGCCGGGCGTACAGTATATCGGACATTGACGCGGCCGGAAAACTGGGGAGAACTACTGGTACAAGGATGCACCGCGGCAGCGGTGGCGTTGCGCAGCTCTTGGTGAGTTTGGTCTGTTAGGCGTCTCCCTGCAAAATGGGTCTTCAGATGTCCCATATTCGGCGTCTTGTTTATTAATTAAAAATGCGCCGAGGAACATACCTTCAGTGCGCCAGACAACATTCCGTCTGCAACAGGTGTTTCCCCAGGAATTATATTGAAATTAGGGGGGGGGGGGGGGGGTCTATATTTTAAAGGAGGGGGGGGGGGGGCGCATTGAGAATAAAGGAGTCGTTGCGAATTAAGGGGTGCCTTCAGAAAAAGAAGGGGGGAAAACAAATTGGGGTGATTTCCCTATCTCCCCCCAAGGGGTGTGTAGGGAAATCACTGGCCTGCAACATTCCTCCAAAGTTGAAGACATAAGCAGCGAGATCTTTTGTATTACCAATTTTTACTCTACTCCGAGTCACTTAAGCTTTCATTTTAATTATTCAGAACTATTGACATACAGCACATTTCTAACATGACCCAAACTTAAAAAAGAAAGACAGTTGTATTGTGATGTTATGCCTTACTAATACTCCGTAACAAAAAAGAATCATGATTTTTTTGCTTTAGTTGTGGCAAACGTTGAGCAATTTACCTATTAAAGAAAAAATTATGGCGTACTCTCAAATTTCGTACCGATGAAAAAAAAAAAAAAGGTAAGGAATTTGAATTGGACGTTCGTATTTAGACGCCGGAAGGTCGGTCTTACTTTGAGGCATAGGGACACTGTTTTACGCCGTAGATGTAAAATTTAGCCAATGCAAAACAACTACCAGCCTGGGATCTTTAACGCGCATCATGCGGTAGTTACAGTGGTTCTCAAATGGGGGTCCGCGGACCCCAGGGGGTCCGTCCGCGAAGCCACTTCTGGGATCCGTAAAACCCTCAACAAAACTTTTTTTTTTTTAGTTGGCGTGTTCTGATAAGCTAACCAAAATGAGGTGATGTGGCACCTTTGTTTGATGTTTTTCTGCTACGTAGCAATAAAAGGCACCTGTTTCATACTCCAGATGTGTTAACCTGTCAACTGCGCAAACATTTTTTTTTTTAAGAAGACAGATGGGATGGCAATCGATGTGAGCACGGACGCCAGACGGACAAGGCTAAACCCTAAGGAGCTTCACCCCTAAAACGGGCAGCTTTCATTCCCTCAACTCGCAGCCAGAACAAGCGGCCACGTGATCTGGAGCCGATTACACGCCGACAACGTTGCTCATAGCCACGCGCTGGGGCAGGCAAAACACATAACACGCGCTGGGTTGCAGACAGTGTTATGATTCGGCTGTTGCTGTCATTGCAGCGATTGGACACGAGTCACTACCTGAATGCTTGTCGAGCTGTCGATTATCACGAGCCAAAATGGAGTGCTCGCGCAATGCTCGGGTCCAACTAATGAACCGCTGGAGGGTGCTGCGGCCCCCCAGCTGCGTCATCAAGTTTCGCGAAGGAGAGATTGAAAGAAAACGCCCGCTTTTGTCTTTGAAAATACGCCGGAACACAGGAGTTTCTTGGCCAGTGGCGTTGCGTGCGAGTATCCTTTGGTCCCATAGTGCCAGTAAGCTCGTGTAAAGTGAAAAACATTCCAAGCGAATATCGTTGCACGGGACACGATCGCTTACATTTTTTTATCGAAGAGATTCAACCGTCTTTGTGGGGAGTGGAGAACATACTGCTTATTTTCCCCGCTAAATCTATAGACCTTTTCTGCAAGTGCGCCGCCATCTTGAATTGACATCACTTCCAGTATGGGCGAAAACATTGTTTTGCCGTCGCCACGCCAATAGAAGGCATTTAGGATATAAGCGTAACCGTCACCCATTCTCGTTTTGCCTCCCCTTTATTTTTTTACTATTTGCAGGTTGAAACGTTGGATTATTTTTTCGTCGCCCATACCGGATACGCCTATTAGGTGGCTGGAGACGAGAGTACACAGAAAAAGTCTATAGGGATAAAATTTACTTCACGTGACGTCATGGTATCGCATGACACAACAACCTGACACCGTGACGTCACGTGACGTGATGTCACGGTGTCAAGTCATGGTGTCACGTGACCGCAAAATCCACTTTTAAATCTAGCCGTGGAATGCAGTGACGTCTGGAATCGTCTCGACAAACGTTCGGAATCGGGGGTTGTTCCGTTCAAGAGCGAACCCGTTGTATATTGCATCGTACAAACAACGGCCTGCAGACATTGCCTGCGGACTGTTTCTTCACTGTGTGACGCTCCTGTCATCATACTGTCTGCAGATGCATGTTCGAAGCATGCATTAAGCAGTTTCGAGCATTCTTGAGACGTGTCCGCAGCTGCTTCTGCCATCATGTCTCCAGCGAATTTCGTGCCTTTTGATGTGTGAGAAGACCTTTATGTGACGCGCTACAAGTAACCCGTTACTTCTACCTAGTTTTCTTACGAAGAAACGACCTAGCTACTCCTTAAGAGAAGGAACGAGTAACGGTCTTTCGTTACTTCATAATGAAGGAACGAGGAACTGCGTTTAGTTACTTCTAGAGGGGAACAACACAAGCACCCAACCTTGTTCTCACCCCCCGCCCGCGCCTGTGATTAGCTCGACGAGAAAACGCTAGATTGACCACAAGAACGATGTACACATGGTAGGCCTGTATATACGGAACGCAAGTTTGTCTACTTCTTCGGAGGCTGTGGTGACGTCGGAACGCCAAGATCTGATTGGCTTTGATCGAGGGTCAGTGGGTAGACCTCGAGGCAGCTTGCTTTGAGGTCTACCCACTATCCTTCATCCAGAGCCAATTGGAGCTCGGCGTTTTGAGGCCACCGGAACCCTCGCAAAAGTAGAGGAGGAACTTGCACTCCGCATAGCCAGAGGAATCCCTGATTTAGGACGTTAAAAACCAGAGTTATTAACAACGACAAATATTGGGAGCTGTTAGTGCTTCATAAGAACGAAACTTTCTGAGTTGCAAGATAATAACGGGTTCCTTTCGAGCTCAGGTAACGCGTTCTTTTTGAATCGCAGTAAGAGTTGGCTTTGCTACTTTTTGAGTGTGTCACGAGTGATGGTATTTAGCTCACTGACGTGTCTGTGCATGAGCGGTGTGACGGCGGTGTTGCAAAGCGCGCCATGCCCTTTTTTTTCGGCTGCAACGCATGGTCCCTGCCCTCGGCGCATTGGCGCTTCTGCCGGACGAGAAGAAAGGTCTCGATGCAGCTATTCGGGTGAAGGCCAACTTACCGGAAGTGGCCCTGCTGCTGTTTTTTTACGGCGCTATCGCCTTTTTCCTCGCTCTTTTTTTAGACGCTTCCGCGTCTGACGTCTCTTGCGCAACGGCCGCCTTTCTGTGTGCCTCTCTGCCCGCAGCTTTGTTTTTTAAACAATGCGACGAACGTGCGAGTCGTACGCTGAGCCAGCAACGGTTCCCCTACAACGCGATGTTGATCTTTGGGCAACTGCAAGACGGGATTTAAACGGACCTAGCTTCTGCGCATTATTATTATTATTATTATTATACCTGGAAATGAAATGCTACGAAAAATACACGCAAGAACACGAACATATTTATACTACGCGTATTTATATATTCTAGCACCTATATTGGGGAAAAAAAAGGGGGGGGGGGGTTGATTCTGGTATTAGGAACAGCGAAAACAAGAATATCCACAAAACTGTAAATACGCATCGTATAAACCTTTCCAATTTTTACAAAACCACAGTCCAGCGTGGGATCCAGCATGTGCGTGTACGCCGCTTTGGAAAGCGAGCAAAGCACGCGCCATACGCACGAACGCTCAAAACGGCACCGGCCACATGCTCTTTTATGGAAAGGTCTATAAATAACAACGAGGTACCGAGCAGTGGCAGCACTAGCAAGCTTCATGTAAAACTGAGAACCGGTTGTATGAAATACTTACATTTACGGTGTAAACAATTTCATTTATAAAAAGCACAAAATAAAAAAAAAGAGAAAAAAGTCTAATAGATTGATAATATCCGTAGCCTCCTCTGTACTCACAAAGCCTGGCAGTTCGACGACGGAGCCATAGAGTGCGCGGTCGCAGATCTTGAGAGCGAGGATCTGGTAGCACAGAGCATTTCTCGGGGGACCTTGTCGTCAGCGCACGGCCTTTGGAGCGGCGAGGACCCGAACTATGGTTTTCCAACCCGACGAGAAAAGAAGCGAGGAACGCTTGGAGCACGAGGGGAGATTCCATCACTCGGGAGAACTACGTTTAGGCGTCTCGCCGCAGCGGGGCGCAGTCACCTGGATCTCCTTAGAGTGCCTTCATACACACGCGTGCATTTGCTTGAGTGGTGACATCTCAGCCATTTTTCCGCCCAATCGTTTTTTTATGCATTTTGAAGTGCACGAAATACGGTGTCACTCAGCTTGAGCGCGTAGCTTTGGCTAATGCATAGACGCCATTTTACAGCCCAAGTCTAGCACCGAGTGCGCGAGAGCGTCACGCGCTGTCACATTCAGGTCAACAATGGATGTCTTCACCCTGAGACAGACAGACATGCAGGCACCCTAGATCTCCTCTCATCCGTTGTCTGCCACTCTCCCTTTTCAATTTCGGCGGCCGCTTCTTGTGGCGATCAGCCAGGCTTTGTCAGTATTGGCGGAGTGAGCGATCGAAACGTCACTGTGATCGGCCTCCCACGACTGGCCGAATGCTGACTATGATGCCAGAAAATGATTTCTCATGGACGGAATTAGGAGGAATCTAAGAACTTCAATTTTGATGGTGTTGGCAGTGTTGGTTTCAAAGCGCAATAATTTCAAGCTTCCACCGTGCTAATTACGAGCACCATCAAATTTGTTTTACGAGGTAATGACGCCGTGAGAGGAAACCGTGCACCACCAAAGCATCTCGCCGCCAATAGAGGCGGCTATGTTTTATCGAGCGTTTGAAGCACGGGTGAAACTGCCATAGCTTGAATTCATAGGAGGCAGGCGGCAGTGCCCGTGACGTCTCGCGGTGCGCACGCGCAGAGCTACAGCAGGTTTGTCGCGCGTGCAGAAAGAAGAAAGTTCCCGGGATGCATTACGGCACCGGTGGCATAGCCAAGCTTGTTTATGAGATCGGTCAATCACACGCCTTAAGCCAAGATCGCACTGCTAACACATCATACAGTAGACAGTCTGCAGACATGTCAACTGCATATGAAGCAAACATGCTTTGAACAGTTATGAGGCGTGTCCACGGATGTCTTCATATGTGCAGCAAACACCGCGTCTTTTGCAAAAGCAGTGTGATACCCCATTCACACGACCAGCATAAAGGTACCTTTAGCATGCATGGTCCCTTTGCAATAGGCGAATCAACCCGCGCTGATGGATCGCGAGCACATGTCGCGCGCAGAGGAGCGCGAACTGATTCGCCGCTGGCCATAAAGGTCCCTTAGCTAAAGGAACCTTTATGCTCGTGTGAATGGGGTATGACTCCGTATTTAAAGGAGTGGTGCAACGATATTCAGTTGGAATATTTTTCACTTTACACGAGCTTACTGGCACTAGTGGGACTCAAGGATACTCGCACGCAACGCCACTGGCCAAGAAACTCCTTTGTTGCCGTGTAATTTCAAGGACAAAAGCGATCATTTTCATTCAATCTCTCCTTTGCAAAATTTGATGACGTAACGTGGGGATCGCAGTACACCCAAGTGACGATATTTGAATGCGGTTCATTGATTGGATCCGAGCATTGCGTGGGCACTCGACTTGGGCTCGTGATAATTACTAGCTCGAGAAGCATTCGGGTAGTGGCCCGTGTCCAATCGCTGCAACGACGACAATAGCCGAGCCATAACAATGTCTGGATCTCAGCGCGTGTCCTGTGCTTTGCCAACCCCAGCGCGTGGCTATGATCAACACTGGCGGCATAGAATCGGCTCCAGATCATGTGGCCGCTTGTTCTGGCTGCTAGTTGAGGGGATAAACGCTGTTCGTTTTTTCTTTTTTTTTCTTCTGGGAATTCTATTGCGTGGGGTGAAAAACGAACGCGTTTTTTTATAATTCATTAACGCCAGAGATCCGTTCTAAGCTGTATTTGCGCAAAGTACAAAAATTGTTGCATCGCCCCTTTAAAAGCAGTGATGAGTGCCGACTGACGCAAGTGTAGTAACTTATTGGGATCATCATCTGCTTATTAAACCGAGTAGTTCGAGGCACTGGTGAACCACTTTCGAGTAAACGTCTAATAAAAGAAGAAAAGCGCTTCGTGTCGTGAAAGAGCGAACTGGAGGATAATTATTACGGATGTCCACGAAAGCCATTTAGTCGCTGTTATTCGTACGCCAGAAAAAGTTTAAATGGACCATCGAGACGATTTGGAAGTTCAGATTAACGATTGAAATAAATGTCAGGTGTGTTTCAGGTAATGCCGACGAAGTTTTAGCCCAAAGTTGCGCTTGCGTTCCGGGTGTCGCTGTCACCGTGACGGGTGACAGCGACACCCGGAACTGCCGGGGAAAATCCGGGTCGAAGTAAAAGGTGTCCGCCTCCTTTCGTTTCTGATCGTAAGTTGTTGAAATAAATCTGCCTTTTTTTATTTAAGAACGACGAAAGCCGTGACTATAACGATCCCTGGAGAAGGGGAACAAGGGCGCTAAGGACAAACATAAATCTCCAAAAACAGCTGGGTGACTGATGCGTGACCGAAAAAATCCGCCTGGTATCGAACCAGGGACCTCTCCATTTCTACTGGAAGTGGAGAGGTCCCCAGCTCCCTTGCACCTTTGCATTAATTGTATTATCATTACAACGAAAACATACACTTTTATTAGAAAGTTTTACTGCTACAGAAATAAAATACTATTTCAGTCGGCGGGCGGGCGGATTGAAAAAACTGAAAAGCCGAGCGCCTTTCCCTCGCGAACAATGAGCTGGGACTGCCTTGAAAAGCGTTTAATGTGGCAACAACATAAGATTCTCTTTTTTTTTTTTTACAGCGGGTCTGTTAAGGGTTAGTTTCCACATTATCGTGTCCACCAGCAAACAAATGATGACAGAGAACTCTGGACAGCTACCGCCATCTATGAGTGACGGCTCAAACTTTCGAGTCTTTCCACTCTGGCTTGCCGACTTGCGGCCGGCCATTACTTCATTCTCACCATAGCACAGCTTTGCTGGTCTTCCTTCTTCACCAAAGTGAAAAGGCTCGAAGTTTTTCTAGTGAGAAAAACAGAAATGGCGCATCATCGTGTTTTCTCTATTTTATCGCGCGGTTCTTGGTCCCACGCCTGAAGGGTGTTGCAGAAACTGTTCCATACTGACGTGCTTTAGTTTTCGGTAGTCCTCCGAATCCATGTCAGAAAGCTTCTGTCAGACATCGCCTAATACGCCCTGATCTTTCCTGCACATCCATTCATTTTTTCATCCAACGAGACCTCTCTGCGCCTGTGGTGTACTGAAGCGTTGTGCGCAAGTATGCGGGAACGAGAACTTCATTAAATGCCCCTGCGCGAGCCCAATACTCCGTCACTTTTATACGCCGAGTCTCCACGAGCAGGACCACACTCGTATCATGTCCTGGGTTAGTAAAGCTGCTGGTATCCGCGTTAATCCTGTCATGGTGTTTTGTCTCACTTGGTACGTAACAGAAACACGCCGAAATTATTAATGCGAAAGAATTACCTGTCCCATGGAGCGAGCCGACGTGATCGGCTTTAAACGGCCCCTCAAATCATTTCTCCAAGTGCAGACAGCACCCAGCTATGAAACCTCGCGAAAAGCCTGACAACGGCCCCTAGTTTCCCCGCTTCGGTCCCATTGGCTGGCGCGCGTCGACGAGGCTCCCATTGGCCGCTGAGCGCCAGTTTCAACGTCCGCCACCCCATGGAGCTGCGTGTCCGTCAGCGCGCCTCACTTTCTTTTCAGTGCGGAGTGAATATAGTTTTCACAATTAAATATTCTAAGCTTAAATGGTAAAACAAAATGGCTAGGTGGCGTAAGCTACCGCCCGATCCAAAGGGCTCAGCCGAATTCATCCATCCTTCATCCATACCCGCCGTTAACAAGGTTAGCGCGCCCAGGAGAGCACGCGCGCTGACGGGCGACGAAAAGTACGCAGCAGACGAAATAAGGGAGCGGACGAGCTGTTTGCATGTTTTTCGCATTCACAACTCATAAGGAGTGCTTAGGTGTACCCACGGTGGAAGAAATATATTTAGTTCAGACGCGGCGACCACATTATGTTCGGCGCACCGAACGCGCTTCACTCGCACGGGGATAGATGGAGCCCACGTATAAAGGGGCTTGTGAAGGCTTGCATAGAGGGCTTGTGAAGGAAACCATGAATTATTTACTCGGTCCCTGTGTACTGTGTAATGAAATGATGAATTTATGTTGGCGCATTGGCACTGATTTCCTTTTCCCCCGTGCGGTTGCTGTTGCTTTTTTTTTTTGAAACGAGAACATTCCGATGATTACTCAACATGACAAAAATACTCGTATAAATATCAAACTTCCCGACAAAATCTACTGGGCTTTCGATATTTTAGAGTAATTTAAAATAATTCCGTTAAACAGCTCGGGTCGTGCTCGCATGTTTCGTCCGAGAGCACATTTGGTAACAGTTCCGTAAATTGTTTACACACATTGCGTGACTTTATAGGAGGTCGGGAGATGTCTTCCACCCTGCTCCTGCCTTCTTATTGAAAAAATAAATGCTAATAATGTTACATAGTGGGGCTGAAATAATTATTTGCATGCGCAGAAAGGTACTAGTGTTACAATTGGTCTATGCATACGATGTCAACTGGTACTGTAGTATATACAAACCATATGAGCGGAAAACACTTTTATTTATGATGACATAGTGACTGAAATGATGACACAGTATGATGGCATTTTGACTGAAATGATGACACAGTGACTGAAAGTCAAACAGTAGTAGCGGTTATAGGACATAAATCACTTTTCATTTATACACTCACAATGTGGTATCATCCCGTTTTACAGGCAAAAAGAAAATATCTGACAAATATTTTTTGCTTTAAAATGTACACAAAAACCTGAGTTCACTGCATATTATCAAAGAACGCCATTATCAAAGAACGCTACATCCTGTGTTTTACGCCCACGCTCTTAAACTTAGGCGAGCACTACTTTGCTGATTTCTTCTTTTGTTGAGTTTGTTTGGTCATACTCATCGTAATATGCTTACAGTGTTGTCGCATTCCCATGCTGAAGTAGTAGTGTAGTAACTGGGCAATTGTTTCTTCTTTGTATTCAGCGCATGGAGACGTTATTGTGCATCTGTCAAGAACACTGTCGATTGTGTCTCAGTAGACAGTCTGGTGGCTTTTATTTTTCAAGAAGTGTTTCGCTTTCTTCAGTAACTGGAAAAGGTTCCTGTTGGGGTGTATAAGCGTCTACACATAGCACGGGCTTTTTTGCAGCAGTGAGAGGAAAACTCTCTCACTGAACTCCGCATGATACCATTTCGATATCAGTTTGTCGGGGAAATGCTTCGCACAAACATGATCCCCATGTAGTAACTTGCGATGGGCCCTCGGGATTGCACGACGCCACCGCTCCAGGCGAACGTCATTCGATGGTGCTTTGAACAAGGACACTCGCTTTGCACAGTTCCGGTATCCCGAATTGCAGTTGAGAACGAAGCACGTCTTTCTCATCTTTATAGCATAATTTATTAATAATAATAATTGGGGTTGTGGGGATATTTATACAGCGTGTAGTTGGTCAGCCATTTCAAACTTTCGACGAGTCACTCGCTGTAGATGAGAAATTGAGCCAGTGCAGTACAACCGGAAACCTGGGGTCTTTAACGTGCACTACTGAGTAGTGATATACGACCGCACGCCGGCACGATGCTCATCCAGATCGAAACGAGCAGGGGAGCGTAACTTCTTCTTCTTCGGATTAGGGCTCACCTTCGTGCACGATGGTGGAACCTGTGATCGACACAGCACCAAAGCAAAACACGAAGCCAGCCACTAGCCGCACACCACCACCACACCGCGAACAAGGCGACCACGCTACGCTGCCGACACCGTGGCCGCCGAGAAGAGGACTCATACCCGCAGTGCTCATAGCTCAGCGCCCTCCGCGGCGGCGCCGAACTAACTACTGCTGGTTCGAGGCTATCTCCGAACACGATCTAATCGCCCGCTCCCCGCGGGAAGAGCGGCTTAGTCATCATCTAAATGTATCTCTTCCACCGTGAGTGCACCTCTTTTGTTCTTCGTAATGCGAAAGCGCCGCTCGTAACACGATTGGCAAGAAACGATGCGGACAAAAAAAATAAGGTCCCTACGTACAGTATAGCGTTTGAATGCGTTTGAGTGAGTTCTGTCGACAAACCGGGTCATCCGCGCTTCGTGTAAAACGTGCCAACTGATTCGGGGAGTCGCTTAGCAAGCGGCATACGGAGCACCAAGTTCCTGGTTACTCGCAATCGCAACGCTCTACAACGCTCTCGAACCACAAGACGCCGCTACAACTCACCGCGCCATCTACGCTCATGTCAACTAAATTCTACCGGAACCCACGGTTAACTGTTGACGTCACTTCCGCTGGAAGAGAGATTGATTGGCGGGAAAGTGGAACGTCAAGTTCGGTTTCGTTGATTTATTTTATGCGAAAGAATGAGCTTCATAGAACCGCATAAAAAGATTGGGCATATTGACAGGTTCCTAGAAAATAGGAAAACACAATTTTCTAAACAAATGTAAAAAATCATTTTCATGGTCTCTTTAATGAAGGCCGCTTTAGTGAAATTATGTCCGTTCTTCAGAATGTCTGCGTTGTTTGATTTGCGATTCTGATGTTAGCCTGAGACTGAGGCAGGAAAAGAGGAAGTTTCAAAGTAGAAAAAAAAAAAAAAGGAACAGTCGAGGATACGTCTTAGAGACGTATCCTCGACTGTTCCTTTTTTCTTCTACTTTGAAACTTCCTCTTTTCCTGCCTCAGTCTCAGGCTAACATCAGAATGGTTTATTTCCAGCAGCTCGCCTGCGCACTCACTACAATATCTTTGATTTGCGGTTTCTAGAAAAGTTGAGAAAAATATAAAAAAGTTGTGAATGTTTTCTTTTTTAATTTGTGGAGCGATTTGTTGTTTGAGAAGAGGAATCAAAGTATAAAATGGAGGAGAAGAGGCTTGGTTTCTGTAGACGCCACCGATGAATTCGGCATAGACCAGCAGTGCGCGCCGAATAGCGCCGCGTCAATCGCGGCTTCCACATTCCACAACAAGCCGAGTTGTTCGGAGGTAATTGTACATGTGCACTCTGGAGCCCACAAATGATGCCTTTCTACTCAGCCCCATCCAGAATCTAATCACTTGTTTTTGTTTTTGGAAAATTAATATTCGATTGAGACATGCCTTTTTCTTTTTTCTGTGCCCCGCTGAAGGTGAGACGCCGTTTGATGCAGATTTGTTGTGCTGTTGGGCGACAGCATGAAAATATCCAGCGGAGCAGTAAGAATCACCTGCACATGAAGCACGTCAGACAAACGCACAACTTGACCCAGGTTTGCAAATACTATGGCCTAGCTTGGACCTAATATGGTTTTGTTCCTAGGTGTTCAGTACTGGCCGTCTTGCCACTGAGCTACTGGGAGAACTCTTTCGTTCGTAGGAATGCAGCCGGTCGACTGTAGGTCCGAAAGTTTGCTACCGATTTCCCTCCAGTACATGTACTACCGGCTCGAAGTCCGGCAGCACCACGCATTGGCCACATTCGCACCTAGTAAAGAAACTGTACGCGTGCATATCCAACTCGATATGCGCACTTCGTGCTTGACGTTTGGGCGAGCGATGTCTTCAGCCAGGAGAAGGGAGCGACGGCTCGGCGACGTCTTCGTGCAAATCGGCTTGGTGGTCGGGCGTGTCGTACGGGATGAATACCAATTCTTTTGATCGGTCCAAAATTTCTCTTTCAAAGGAAGACAGAATTCGCCGGTACCGCGAAAGACCTTTCTGAAGTAGAGGTCCCACGCCCGTCGTCTGCTGCCATCCGCGAACCCCACGATACGCGAAACGACGCCATGTTGAGAATTACGCAGTGAACTCACAGAATGCTTCCGATTGCCTGTGCAATTTTTTTTTTTTAATTTTTTTTTTCAGACAACGTATTTGCAGTTTTCTGGAGCCACAAAAAATGGGTTTCAGATTTTTGTTTATTTTTAATATTGACTGTGTGCCTTCTATGACCCACGACTTTGATTAAATTTGGTGGTCGTGTCTAAACCTTCAAAAACGGCCAGTGACCACGGAAAAGAGAGTGAGCGCTGCTCAAACCGGCCACTTCTCGATCGGCGGTTTTCGGGTGGAAAGAAACCAAATTTTGAGCCGCAGTTTGTGTACTAGGTAGTTGGGTTCTCATATGTCACGTACAACTAAAAACATCGGCGAGCATAAATACCCTGTCATTGTCCCTTTAACAGCTCCGCAGTAGAAGAGAGCAGTGGTGAGCACATCCTCCAGAACGAACTCGTTTCTCCGGGTGCTTTAACAGCTTTGAGTCCAGATAGCGGTTTTTTGATTTCCGGCGTCGATCCCACTACTGACACTATATAAGTTCTGGTCGACAAAAGAAGCCGATAGTACCGTAGGACTTAGTGGCACGTAGAACACTTTATTCTCCTCTTTTACTACCAGCTGGCAGTTTTCCCAGCCGGTAGGCGACATGAAATTCCACACCAAAATGGGCGACCCATTTGTACTGGTCGTATTCTATAAATTATCTTAATGTTTTGAGTCCCTAAAAAGTTTAAGCGAGGTGAGCTTTTCCTGGATTTCCGCAACGCGTGGCCTGCAAACCGGCGGAGGCATTCTCCTAATGCTCTGGTGTCGTGCGGCAAAGCGCACCTCGCCAATCGATTGCGTTTTGTTCTGAATCTCGTCCCTTCGCTTGCGTCTCGTCGCTTTCGTCTCGTCGCGAAGCATCGGGCGATTGAGCCACCGCCACTAAAGCCCCTTCATAATATTCAGCGGTCGCTGCTGGGAGGAATTAAATTGGGTTACGGCGGCTTTGGCTACTTGTTCGCACCCTCCACATAGCAAGACTAAAAAAAAAATGGCATCGACTTTTATATTTGAAGTCATATAATGCACGAGATACATTATAGGGAATATTTAAGTCATGTGACCTATATTTTTTCGCTAAATTTAGCGGGGAAACTGAGTGGTAGTATAAGTCGAGTAACAACAGGTCACGTAATGTCGATTTTGCCCTGCTAAATTTAACGAAGAAACTGGATTGATCTTTTCGGCACAAGACGTGAATTTCCCCGTTAAATTTGGGGTGTAACTGTATCGGTGTATAGGTGAAGTGACGTCAGTTTCTCGCTAAATTTAGAGGTGAAACCGAAAAGATTTGTTGGCCGCAAGACGTTCATTTCCACGCTAAATTTAGCGGGGAAACTGAGGTATAGGTCACGCGCCGTCGATTTCCCCAAAGAGTAAAGGTCACTCGACGTTAGATGACGTCACGTGACGCAGCTTTCCCCGCTAAATTTAGCGGAAAATTCACGAACGGACAGAATTTCGGGATGGCGGGTTACATAAAAAAAAAAAAACATTTCAGGCTTAAAAAGAAATTACTTTACTTCTAGCCGGTGCAGACATCTGCGTGCTTTCGGCAGTGCCTCAGAATATTCATGCTCAAACGTGAGGTCATTGCGTCTGCCATTGAGTCACATTGAGCCATTGAGTCATTGAGTCACGCGATCGTTCCGCCTCACCTTCTAGCCAATCTAAGTCGAGCAAAAATGTTTCAACGGCCCTTAGCCGCATTTTTTGTTCGTATTATTATTCCTGGTAATGAAGTTGTACCACGGACGGCGTAGTACTCCTTAAATTGTCTAAGGTGTGTGTTCTCACTTGACGTATCAGAAAAAAAAATAGGGCGGGGGAAGATGTTATTGACGGGTTTGCAAGGGGTGTTTTGAATTATTCATTTCCTTGTTCATTTACCTAGGAGTCCTTGGTTCAATCCCCACCCCTGCCCGTTTTGATCTGGAAGAGTATTGCACCGGCGTACGGTCGTTTATCACTACTGCGTGACGCACATGAAAGACCCCAGACTCGTACTGCACTGGCTAAATTTCTCATCTACAACTGGGACACCAGGCGCTCATTGAGGCTGATTATACTCTATTTCACCTTATGATGTTTCGCAGGAAGGGCTTCAAGCGCGAGCTCCTTGCTCTAGGCATAGCCTCCTCTACACTCACAAAGCCTTGCAGTTCGACGACTAGCCATAGAGTGCCCGGTCGCAGATTTAGAGGGCGAGGATCTGGCAGCACAAAGCATTTCTTGGGGAGCCTCTAGTCAGCGCGCAGATTTTTCATTGGCGAGGACCCGAAACATGGTTTTCAAACCCGACGAGAATAGAAGCGGTAGCGCGAAGAACGCAAGGAGCACGAGCGGACATTCCATCGCTCGGCACCAGTGCCGTAAATGTAGAGAGTTTGGCCATTCGTTGGGAAGTATAGGAGACAAATGACGAGGCGGTATTGGCCGAAAGCGGGCTGGGCGTGTTCCAGGGCGTCTTCATAAGTTGGTATGGAGCCAACCAGGAGCCGGAAATAATACCCTGGTGGTGGTCGCGAGAAACAAACCTAATAAGTGCGTCGGAGTAACTCTCCCTGACTGAAATGATGGTGCACGTGATATTTCAATCACAGTCATCCAAAATTTTGGTGGAATAGTACGACTACCGGAACAATCGACATAATCCTTACGCCAAACGCCGAGGACCGGGAATCTGCCGTTCGAGCGCTCACACTCTGTTGTGCGGCGCATTCGTTTCTGACATCTTTCTGCATGATCATGATCGAGACATCACGTGCACCCTATTTTCAACTATGAAGGGTTACTACACTTCGCTTTTACGCGATAATTGAAAACCATATACCAACATATACCTTTGATTAAAACAGTTTCTCGCTACCTCCGCTAGGGGATTCTTTTCGGCTTCTGGTTTGCCAAGGGAGCATGTCAAGCCCACTTCTGCGTCTGGTGCACGCCCTGGATACAGTGTTCTAGAGGGTTCTAGTGGCAAGAGCGGCGGCCACCGCGTGAAGATTTGGCGCGTAGACGACACCGTAGCGCTGCTGTTCTGTGCCCTAGGAACTGTGGCAAGAGGCTTGAATAAAGAAGAACTAATGGCCGGCGACACACGCGCTTCATGTCTAGAGCCCAGCGGACATGGCCTCGTCTTGTCCCTCGTGTCAGTCTCGTCGTCGGCGCTGCTCGGTGTGTACTATTCTGGTTCGACTGGAGCTTTTCGCGACGCAGAACAAGTGCTAATGTGAAAAATTGTAGGTTTTCCTTTGCACCAATACCTCTAGAGTGTGTGCTATCCTCAACTTTTATTATTCGTGTGTTTTTGATGGAGATCATCTGATTAATATCAACCCCCCCCCCCCCCCTTCCCAGTACTGACAGGTCGTTCAGCAACGCTATCAGTTTGGCACTACGCTTAATAGCTGCGAAAGAAACCACGCGGTACTGATATAACGAGGAAAAATAGACAAATAAATCTGAATAAATCTCTCACTTTTTTTACTGGTGAGAGGAACAATAAACTGTGTATTGTTTTTTGTCATCGTGTTGCTGATGCGGGGACCAGCGTTGTGTAAGGTGCAAGGCGGAGCGCGTTTGGGAACGGCCATGGTGCAACTGCAACTGGCGAACATATAACAAATTGTTTTTTGTGGAAGGCAGTCTATGAAGAAAAAATACATCGGTTGGGAGTACATGAAGGATTACAATACGATATGAACACAAACTTCAACAACCCCTAATATGAAAAAAAAAAATATTCTCAACTCACTGCTTCATGATTTTCACAAAAGTGGTAATACATTTCATCGACATATACCGCAAGCACATGACAGATATTCAGCAACATAGTACGCAAAAAAAAAACAAAAAAAAACCTACAAAATGGTCATAATATATTGCGGCATAGAATCCGAACCTCTTCGCCATGGACGATGTGCACATAGTCCCGAAGGATAAGGCGCGGTTCAAAATGTCTCTCGCACACCGCTGATGTCTCGGCGAGGCGTTTATCTTCTCGGTTAAGGTTTTTTTTTACACTGTAGTATGCGCGACTTCTCCTTTGGCGCACGAAACAGCGACGGCTAACGATCGCTGGTGGCTGCCCTTGTTGACCGGGTAGCCCGACTTGCATCCCGGCGCGAAGCAGTGTGTGTGTCCGTCTTTTTCCTCGCATTTATGACCGAGACGGCAACGGAACGGGGAAGACTCCCCACCACTACACCACAAAGAAAAGTGCTACGGTGCTACAGTCGGGCGAAGCCTACCGCCTCAGCTTCGTCGTCTTCTTCGCTCATCGCACATCTGCCATCTGCCACAAATTCTCCTAGGGCACATGGGCGGGACAATGCCGGCCTAATCGGCAAGGCTAAGTCCGCCCAAATATTTTAATAAAGCGTCACCTCTCCCTCTCTTACCTAGGGCACAGAACTCCAGCGCCACTCGCGGCATCTACGTTGGCCGCCGTCACGCGGCCCACTGTAAGCGGGCGCCGCTCTTGCCGCTACAGAACACTGTACCGCTACATTGTACCCTGGCTCTGCCCGCGCCTCCCATTGCACCAAACTCTCCTTATACACGGCTCTGCTCGGGGCAAGTGTGTTTCGGTGTCTCGCTGCAGCGGGGCGCCCGTTGCAGGCCTCCTCCTAGGGAGCCTTCATATACACTTTCGCCACGGCTGAGCTTCTCCTTAAGCCCCTGTATCCTGGTAAAAGTGGCGCCATTCATTGTTGTAGACATGCTCGAGGCAAGTGCCGCGCGCCACTTCTGAGAAAAACATGGCGTCTGAAATCTAGCTCAGTTACAGTCAACGTTACTAAAACACTCAGTTGGGAAACTCGCCGCCAAAACCTGGGCCGCTGGCGTCCACCGAGACCGAGCTAAATGCGAACACAGCGCCGCTCTTTATCATTTGTCTGTACTGTGGTCACCTTGAGCTTTTTGAAAGCCTGTTTTTTGCGTAAAAACAAACGGAAAAGACTCTTTTTTTATGAAATTTATTGGAGTTTAGTACCAAATGATGGGCGCGTGATGTTTTTATCATTTTTAGTTCGCAAGGTTTTGCGGAACAATGAATATTGTTTTTATACAACCATGCCTCAGCGGGCCTTTCAGGTAGCGCGTCCCGACCTAGGTGCATTTTAACTTCAGTGGTTTGGCGCGGCGCGTCCGCCGGGGAGACGGGGTTCACCCCTGTCGAAGCCAGATATAGAAGTCACGTGCAGTTCCTCGAGTGGCCGCTGCGGGAGAAATGGTGGCGTTGTGTTCGTCATTAGCTCGGTGCTCGGAGACAGATTGGGGCCATATTTTTAGGGCTGTCTCTATGGGAGTTTCCCAACTGAGTGTTTTAGTAACGTTGGTTACAGTGTAGCTCAGTGCTGCGCTGTGCCACCATGATGTTCCCAAGGGCTGCACGTTGCACGTGCCTTGTGCATCGACGCACCTTGCGCTACTTTTGAAACATGAAGGAGCTTTAGCCTCTCCTAAAGACAAACGGAAGCACATCGAGGTGCTTTAGCCTCTCCTCCCATCTGTTTTCTTCCGCTCTACTGTCCACTTTCGGCGGCCGCGTCTCGTAGCGATCTGCCAGACTCTGTTAGTATAGAGGAGGCTGTGCTCTAGGGCACATCTCGGCACCACAAGCTCTCGTGCATTAAATGACACATGCAAAGGGGAAAAAAAACAAGTTTTTAAAACAATCTGGACGGAAAAAGGGTGACAAAAAATGAATTACAACGAACGAAACAAACTTTTAGAGCTATAATTACGGCGCGAAACGAATATATAGTTGGCGTAACGGGCACAGCCGGGTCGGCTCCGCCCGGTTCGGCATGATAGCAGATAGGGGATCACGTAAGGAATTGAGTGGCGGGTTCGAATCCCGGCCGAGGTGCCCGCAATCTGACGGAGGCTTATTGCGGAGAAGGCGCCGTGTAACCGAGCTTTCGGTTGCACGTCAAAAAATCCCCAGGTGATCGAACTTAATCCTCAGTCCTCCGCTGCGGCGTGCCAGATGCCCGTCATTGGTTTGGCACGTAAAACCCCCAAATTTGACTTTTTGTAAGGAATTGATACATGAACATGGTGAATACTACGCTGGAAATGATGAAATCAAAAGCATATCATCTTCGAAATAATCTCTGGATATACCCCCTTGACCGAGGTCAGCTGTTATCTCTTTGGACGAGGGCCGAATCGAGAGCGTTCTTGCAATTCGTCCCTGCTGTGGTCAGTAGTGGCCTTCATTTGCACTTTGCTTAGGGCGGTGACGTATCGCCATTCTTTTCCCAACATTTAATTTTCGTTTTTCTATTGGAGCATGTGAAAGAGTGTCTCCCTGCGCGCGCTCTTGGCGTTGACTGAGCTACGGCGGCATTTTTGTTTTCTGCAATTTCTTTGTATTTTTCCCGTGAGCCCGTGCTGTCGGCATCGGGTACCACGAAGCATGTAATCACCCTAAACAGAAGGACCTCGAGGCACCGTAGGTAGAAGAAACGAGTACGTGGGAAGTTCCAAGAGTAATTCGTCGCGAAGAGTTGGTTTTCCCGATGTGGTCTATATTTATAAGTCCTAGCCTTCGTCCCAATTGAGTGGTTTGTATGAACGATTGTTCATGTTTAGTACCATAGCCTCCTCTATAGGAAGTATTCACTGGCTGCCATAGCTGTTTGCGCGACTGCTAAGCGCGTGCTGATGGCGAGCTTCCACAGTTCTTTTGTAACGTGCATTCCACACCATCAAGATTGCCGGTCTTAGCAGCCTATTAATGTGGGTTCGCTCAGAGCATGCGCTGTAAACAGCACCCACAAATATGGCGCCCAGTGAATACTCCTTAAGGTGTATCCACACGACGGACCGGTCCGCGGACCGATTGATCACGTGATGCGCGGCCCGCGGGCTGCCCGGCTGCAATGAGCATCCACACGGCGGACCAAAAGAGCAGACGACAGAGTGAACGGGCCGGTCTAACCCTCGACCTCACAGCTCCGCCAAACGCATGCAACGAGCTGCTTTGAGGCTATTTGTAAGGAGCCAAGATGGAGGTTGAACGAAAGTGACTTTTGGCCGCGGTGGCCCTGGCGTTGACTATTGAGGACGAGGAGGACATAGGTGAACCGAAAAGGGCATGCATCTATTGGCGACGAGCGCGACCGAAAGCGTCGCTGTGGTCGGCCTTCCACGATTGGCCCAAAAGCTGACTATGACGTCGGGAAGGGTATACCATCGACGGAAATAAGAGGAATGAAAGAACTTTAATTTCGACGGTGTTGGCAGTGTTGCTTTGAGAGCGCAATGATTTCAGGCTTCCACCATGCTATTTACAAACACCATCGAACTTGTTGTTCGCAAGGTAATGACGTCACAAGGGGGAACCATAGGAGGGCGCCACCAAAACTTCTCGCCGCTAATTGTCCCACAGAGCGGGGAATTGCTCGACGAGCGCGATGAAGTAAAAAGTTGCATCGTCGCACCATGCCGCCATCGTCGCACAACAAAGGGTTCGTCTTCTTTGTCTTCAACAGTTGGCGCCAAAAGAACACTACTTTGGATTTGGATTCCAATCTAAAGAACAAAAGTCAGCTTGTTGCCAGACTTAGCACTCAATTATACTAAAAACGCCGCGGTCCGCCGCCAAGGTCCGGGCAAGAAAAGCGCTTGGCATTTCTCACAAGCGCGGGCCGCGGACCGGCAGCGGACCTCGAAAAGCGGTGACGTAAGATCACGTGATGCGCGGCCCGCGGACCAAAACAGCAATTTGGTCCGTCGTGTGGATACACCTTTATTGGGGGCATCCACTGGAAGCCATATTTGAGGGCGATGTTTAGGGCGCATGCTCAGAACGAGCTCAGGTTAATAGGCTGCTCAGACCGGCAATCTTGATGGTGCGGAGTGCACGTGGCGAAAGAACTGTGGAAGCTCGCCGTCAGCACGCGCTCAGCAGTCGCGCACACAGATATGGCCGCCAGTGAATACTCCCTATACTGACAAAGCCGCGCAGATCACCACGAGACGCGGCTGCCGAAAGTTTAAACGAATGAGAGGAGAGGCCAGAGCCGTTTATACTGAGAGAGTTTGGCCTTCTTAAGGAGATTTTGACAGTCTGACAACCACAGCAGCGTAGTCTGACAACCGGGGGATGACTACTTCCGTCCGCCATATTGTGGCTCTGACTCATAGGAACTCTACGCGATTTCTCAGGAATGAACAAGACAAAGAAGTAACGCCATATTGTGTTATCGCGAAATCCGCTTGTTCTAGCGGCCAACAAGCTCCGCCCATCGGCCAAACTCTCTCAGTATAAACGGCTCTGGGAGAGGCATGTAACGGGCGCCCCGCTGCGGCGAGACGCCGAAGCACACTTCTCCCGAGCGATGGAATGTCCGCTCGTGCTCCTTACGTTCCTCGCACTAGCGCTACTTTTCTCGTCAGGTTTCAAAACCATGTTTCGGCTCCTCGCCACTGCAAGAGCTATGCTCTGAATAGCAGAAGTGCTTTGTGCTACCAGATATTCGCGCTCCAAATCTGCCACCGGGCACCCTATGGCCCCGTCGTCGAACTGCCAGGCTTTGTGAGTATAGGGGAGGTTACGTCAGTACATTCCAGTGAAGAAATATGAACGCCGGCCGAACAATCGTGCGAGACTAACGCAACCTATCTACATTAGAAAACGCAAAACGTTTAAAGATTTTTTTTTTAACGTGATAAACAAATGTTTTACTAAATGCGTGACAACGTGGAAATTGTGATTTGTTTTTATTAATATGTTTCGTCGCGTTCTTACCATTCCGAATGATTTGTATCATCCAGAACACGGTCTCTGTCGTTTCTCTTGTCCTCCTAAAGGCATGTTGACCGGAGCATTCACCCGATTTTTTTTTCGCACCGTCAAAACTGTCGTTCATGTCAGACGATAAGTCGCTTTACCCACATCTCGATCCATCGTCATCGCTAACTCCTTTTTGCCTTTCCGCCACGCACAAGCCAGAGGCGTGGTCTTTCAAATAAACGTTTCAATCAATCGTGCTAATGACGACATCTGGATACTTGCTGTCAAGAAAACGATCATGTAACTAAAGCCAGGATGCAGGGGTGCTTGTTCAATACTGACATGGTAACCCTGAAGCCGGGGACAAAAAGGGACGTAGGACAGATACAAAAATTGGAGTTTTGTATGTATCCTACGTCCCTTCTTTTTCCTGGTTCCAGAGTTACCAGGTCAAACGACCATGTAGGAATGGGTCGCGCCAGAGCAGACCGTGGAAGATGACAAAGGGAACGGCGGTTCGGAGCTTCAACAACGGATTTACTTGTTTTGTGTAAATAATAAACCAAACTTCTTCTTTCATTCAGTCCATTAGTTTTTTACGCGACAAAGCGGGCACGCGACACCAAACGGGTGTGGCAGTTTGTTGCTACGATACACGAAGCTTCCGTCGTCCAGACACTCGAGAGAGCAGTAGAGCCTGGAACCTTAGGACACCTGAGAATGCGGGTTGTAGCGAACTGTGCTTCTCTATGTCGCGTTTTATTTTTGTTGTGTTTACTCTAGCTGCAGCAGCTGCCTTTAGAGCACCGTGCTTTAGAGTCACGACGTGTTTACCTCCCAAGTTCAAGGACGCAGTTTTATTTTGTCGTTGACTATACATACCAGGCATATGATACAGTAAACGAAGCTCATTTTTTCGTTGTATTTTTTGTATCTTTTTCTAAGTGTCCCCAGCTGCTAAACAACACGTGAACTGTAAAAGGCAGCTGCCACAGGGCGTCCGTCCCGAATCTGGGTCACCGAATTTTCGCCGACGGGTTTTTGACTCGGCACCGAAATCGCAAACCCGGGACCGTTCCACTCTTGTTTTCGCTGTTTCTTTCTTTCTTCTTTTTTTCTGACGGTGGTTGGCTTTTGTTGGTCTCCTAACTCTGAATCGGCTGTTGCAACGCGGCTGCGAAGCTGCCCCCTTTTATTGTATGTAGTAGTTGTTATTGTTGTTGAGGTCCGTGTTTATTTTCTTTTTTTCTTCACATGAAAACGGAATACAACTAGCCTTTGTGTTTTTGTGTTTATGTGTGTGTGCGCACGGGCGCACACACACATACACACAAAACGTCCATTGACGTTTTTTTTTTGTTTATAGTTTGTAACGTTGCCATGTGTCATAATGTTCTTTTCGATTTATTTTAATTATGTACAATTTTGTAATTTATTAAAAAATATTCAACTCGATTCTGGCAGCTTAGTTTGTAGAAATGTTTTGCTTCTACCGTGAAGAGTACTTCAGTCTTGGCCAGAACCATTTACACTGAGAGAGTGTGGCTTTCTCAATGAGATATTGACAGCCTGGCAACCACGGCAGCGTAGTCTGACAACCGGGCAATGACTACTTCCGTCCGCCATTTTGTGGCTCTGACACACAGGAACTTTATGCGATTTCTCAGGAATAAACGAGACAAAAAAGTAACGCCATTTTGTGTTATCGCGAAATCCGCTTGTTCTAGTGGGCTACAAGCTCCGCCCATCGGCCAAACTCTCTCAGGATAAACGCCTTGGTCTTGGTTAGTTGGTATGACATGACCGGAAGGAATAGCGCCTGTCCTGTATACTTCTTGTCCTTGTCTTTTTTGCGCTACTTTATGTTTTACTAAGAGGAATAACACCCTTTCCGGAATTCAGTTTGGCCATCTCGATAGCTGTCATCACCTATACTCCGTTTCACACTTAGTGTGCAACGCTGTGAAAGCTACTGGCGCGAGCGCGTGGCTTCATCTATGGTTTTGTTTGCGCGAGAACACGTGCAAATGTTCAACGAGATCAAGCCCCATGCTCGCGCCAAAAGCTTTGACAGCGTTGCACACTAAGTATGAAACAGAGTATAAGTGTGCACCATCTGTACATGCTAATGGCTGCCTTTTGATGGCTGGAGAAGGAAGAACATGAAGACAGAAACCGATGCGGAACTGGGGCATCCAGACGTTAGATCGCTGTGCTGTTCCATGTCACCGTGACGAGACTATACTCTGTTTCACCTTATGATGTACCGCAGGAAAGGCTACAAGCACGAGCTCCTTGCTCTGGGGCACATCTCGGCGGCACAAGCTCTCGTGCGTTAAGAGTAGCTCCCAACGCTATCGCTCGCGCTTCCAGCCTTGTCTGCGGTACAACATAAGGTGAAACGGAGTATAGTTCCTGTACGCTACGCATTTGAGTCTTTAATTTAAGTCCTTGGAATGCTCGGCGATTGCATGCCCCAGACAACTCATGACAAGGGAATGTTAATTTTATTAATAGGTTTAGTCAACTATAATGGCCTCGTGCGGAGTGGTAGTTCCCTGACACCATCGAAACTCAAGCAAATACAAAAATAAATGTTCATAGAAAAACACCGTAACTTTCGTACATCTATCGTTAATGAATGAATACCACACAGCAATTTGGACTGATATTTCAGCCACCATATGGCAAAGAATTTATGAAAGGTTCCATTGTATGTTGCACAAGCCTATGGGTACGGGCCATTGGCCTTTTGCAGTGACCAAACTCTCCCCAAGAGTTCAATAACGAAATATCTATATCAGTATCACCTTACTATAGCCTAGCTCTCGGTCTCTTCTTATCTTCAGTATTTCACAACGTGCGAGTGTTTCTTTTCATATACCTCTTTTTTAAGGGCGCCGCCATTTTGATAATTGCGGCGCCGACGACACTGTCTATACTTCGTCTCATCCTACGATGGACTAAAGGCCAAAGCCACGGGCCGCCAGGTCCAATCACGTTCCACGCTAGACTATGACACGCTTAGCATTGGTTAGGTTCGGACGAATAATGCTCCGAATCCAAAAACGCTGCGTCATTTTTCTAGCTTCGACACTGCAATGAGCTAGTAAGCCGTGGCTTTCTTTGCAACGTAAAATTGCTGAGTCACTCATTGCTCGATCCGATCCACTGTCGGCCCATTCCCATCAGTCATCCGAGACGCGGGCACCGACACGTGCTTCGAAGCAAAATACCACGTGCTATGTCTAAGTGGCTCGTGATTGGATCTGGTGGTTCGTAGCTTCGGCCTTTAGTCCGTCGTAGGGTGAGACGAAGTATAGCGGCTTAAAACTTGAAATACCGGCTTGTTCTGGCAGCACAGCTATCTGGGTAGACAACAATGTAGGTATGGGGGGGGGGGGGGGGGGGGGATTTGGCTAGACTTGGCTATGGTGGGTTTCAGAAAATTGGCTGGAACTTGGCCGGTTGAACCGAGCCGGCTAATGACAGTCCGTCATCTTTCCTCTTCGAAAGAACGAAGACGGAGACGGTGAGGAGTTTTGATTTAGTTTTCCCAAACGAAGGTATATAGGAGCAGTGTAATGTAGTCTACGCAGGAAAGTTCTCGGCATTTGAGAGCCGCATCTTGAGCGGTGGCACGCAGACGTTTCCATACCCTTCACATAACGTGGAACAAGGCACACCTTGCAGTGATAACCTAATGGGAGCACCCGCACCGGGTTGGAATCAGTTCATGGGCGCACCAACTAGGGGACAAGGCTTGCCCCCCCCCCTCCCCACTTCTCAGAGTGTGTGTGTGTGTGGGGGGGGGGGGGGAGGGGGGCAAAGCGTGTGTTTTGCGCCCCCCCCCCCCTTCCTGAAACAGCCGCCACTGGGCGGGGCAAACACTGGCGGCGCCCAAGGGGTACCAAGGGCACCGCCCTCCGGCCTTGGGGGGGGGGGGGGGGGGGGGGGGGCTGTCTGGTTTCTCTTCCCCCCCCTCAAGAACGAGTTGGTACGCCACTGAATCATTATATTACCGTGGACGAAGTAGTCGTCAACATAAACGTGACGATGAGTCTGATAAAAAGCCCTCACGATTCTCCACGCTGGCAATCGACATACCTCGAAAGTAAGAATTGTTGGGGAACGTGTCAAGCTCAGTAACATTGTAGCCACACTCGTGCTACAGCATTTTCTGCTCATAGCACACTTTTGCGATTGTTCTTACGCTTAATGAAATTATTTCTGCACGCGACGACGACGGAGTCATAGCCAGACAACCGTAAATTTTCTCAAATAGTAGCAGGGTAAAAAGAAGCACCCGGAACTAACTCACGCACGACGTCCCTTTAGAAGCCTTTTCACCCATACCCTCGGCGGTTGCACATCATACGTCAGCGGGCAATCCGAAAATTCACCGAGTGGAGGGTACGCCAGTTGCGCGCTAGTATAGGGTTATGCGAAAAAACAAGTTAAACAGGTTGAAGTAGTTTTCAAAATACAGGTTAAACAATCCCACAGTTCAAATGATATAAAACAGTATTCAGGGACCATTTGATACGTGTGATCTCCGAATCTTCGATTTAGAAATTGCTCCATTTAATGCAATTAAAACCCCATCAATAAATATTTCATACGATTAGGCTCGAAAACATGCTTCGAGGAAAGACAATTAGGCGGAAAGCATTTTGTCGGCCCACAAAATAATCACAGCTCGGAGCACAGTCATCTTGTGGAAATACCGCAGTTTGAGGTAATAGAAACTTTTAGCAAACCGTTACCGTGTTCTGCGTTCCGCACTACCGGAGCCTATGAAGCATGCTTTTAATGCGCGCCCCGCGATCATGGTACCACCCGGGCGCGCGCTCAAAAGCATGCTTCAAAGGCTCTGGCAGTGCGGTACGAAAAACACGGTAACGGTATGCTAAAAGTCCCTATTGTTTCAGCCAAGCAGCGCCAAACGTGTGTCTTCTCAGCGCTCGTTGCCGTTGTGAATCTGCTGTCAAAGGCCGAACCCATCGGGCACAAAAATAACCGCAGGTTTGCCACGCGGTCACTGTCCGCGTTTGATTTAGTCAGTGACAGCAAATGCACAAAGGCAATTAGAGCCGTGACGTCACACTTTTTGTGCTGTTTGATTGGCTCCGTCCGATTGTGTAGCGTCGGTTGCGGCCGGGCTTAAAGGGGTACTCCGGCGTTTTCTTCGTGGTCCTAGATTTGACCGAAAATTGGCTAAACGGACCAACCAGCGTCGCTAAACATGGAGCGCAAGTTTATCCACTTTTTGAGCATGGATTGCGATGTTGTCAGAACGTCGAGGCTCTTATTGGCTAACTGAAAAGAATGAAACACATTTAAAATCTCCTGTAACGCCGAATTAGAGCGCAGCTCTTGAGGAGGAGGAGGGGAGGGTACGAAGAGGAGGGTGTGCCCCTCCTTCTCATCCGTACCCTCGCCTCCTCCTCTCCTGCTACCCTCCCATTCCATTTAGCGGGAACGTTTTCCCTCTAAATTTAGCGGAAAAATTTCCACGCTGAATTTAACGGGGAAATGTTCCTGCTAAATCTAGTGGGGAAATTGTTCCGCTCAATTCAGCGGGGAAATATTTCCTCTAAATTTAGGGGCGAATTTTTTCCGCTAAATATAGCGGGGATGTTTTTTCGCTAAATTTAGCGGGAAATTTACCCATAATGAAACGTGCCGTGACGTCACGAATGACCCTCGTGACATCACGTGGAACGCTAAATTTAGCGCGGAAGCTTTTCTGCTAAATTTAACGGTGAAATGTTTCGCTAAATGTAACGGGTAATTTTTCCGCTAGCGGGGAGTTTGTCCCACTAAATTCAGCAGAGAAAGTTTTCCGCTAAAATAATTTACCCAAAATGCAATGCGCGGTGACATCAGGAGTGACCCTCGTGACGTCACACCTGACGTCAAGTGTGACATCATTATGGGAAACGTCCCATAATGCAACGCGCTGTTACGCCGACGGCGACGGCGACGCCTCTCAAGCCGAAAACAGGTGTTTAAGAGCTGTGCTCCAAAAAAAAATTAGTGTGTAGTAGACCTTGAGGCATATCTACTATCCATTCGATCAAATCCAATCTGACTTCGGCGTCGTTTCGGCGTTGCCGGAACTCTCGCTTAAGAAGCGGACGACTCGCTCTCCGCATTAGTAACCCAAATATTAGGCCAAAATAATTTGCGTTCGCACAGTTATTGAATTTACAATTTGAGTCCTCACCCTGGTTTCCCAAAGTGGAAGTCTGTACTGGCAGCATTGAAAAAGTGACACCAGGGGAAGGAAGAGGACCGCTGTTTGGACCGTAGGATTTGTTCCCACCTGATTGCGAGCAGTTTGATGGTTTCAAATGAATGTTTTGGAAGCTCGCTCTCGTACAGGCGCAACAGCACGATACAAATGCTCGACCTAATGTATTTGTTTCGACAGCCTACTCGGCCAGCAAGCCTGTCTGCCGCTGACGTCATGGCGCTGAAAAATGGCTGGCGTATTTGAATGCTGGTTTTGGAATCGTTTTCTTTGTGCCGATTTCACAAAAACGATGCTTAATTTCGCCGTACTAAATATCACACCGGAAAGGGAAGAAGTCGGGGTTCAGAAAATATAATTAGTTGGGGTAGCTCAAAAATTTGCCGTAGAACCCTTTTAAATCAGAAAAGTGAGTAGTACAGCTTCTTCCTGAACTAGAATGGAGTTGTGCTATCTTTACCGTATTTACCCGAGTAATAGCCGCACTGTTTATGGGAAAAAAAAAAACAAAAAAAACAAAACATGAGGGTTCGCTTTTCTACGGAGCACTCAGATTGCCAATCACCGCAATTGACAGCATGATTCCAGCTGTTTACAGGACAGAGATAACGTCTTTGTGCGAAGATATCGTCTGTGAAGATTGCATTTGTATGGAGAGTCGTGTTCTTGATCTGGTTATTCGCTATGTTATTCATGCGCAATGCAATGATTGGCTGTAAATGGGTTATGTGGGGAAGTTAACGCTAGGGGCTCGTTAATAAATAGTGCGGCTCTTACTCGAGTAAGTACAGTACTCCTTTTCACCTCAAAAACCGTAGTTAAAAAAAAAGTAAGTTTTTTTGCGGACTTTTACAAATTCCTTCTTTCTTGTATTGTATTAAGATATACGTAGGTTCACCTTAGATTAGTGTTATTTTATGAAGCCGTACAGGTTTCGAAGGCCAAGGTCATCACTTCTTCTTCGGACAACCGAATCTTGTAAGAACCACTTACCGCAAAGCAGAAAGAATGCGCAAAACGACATCTTTTTTAATTTTTATTTTCTTTTATTTGTCGACGAATATAGGACTAGTTATATTCCCTTTTCGGAGCCGTGCGCACGTTCGAATATCGTTAAGACTGTTTATCTGCGTTCTGAGAACACTCGGAAAAATTCGGCACCTCGAGCTTCATGTTTCGGTTTTCTGGAACTCCACCCTCTCGTTGTTTTTGGTTTTTCACCTTTCATATTGTGGTTATATCCTCTCTGTGACTCCGAGTGAGTGAAAAGCATGCCTGTATTTTATGAGAGGATTGAATGTCTCCGCAACATCGCCGTAAACTACCTATACATTTTTTTTTGATCAGCTGCAACTACAGTAATTTTTCAGCGCTCACGAAAAAAAAAAAAAAAGAAAGACGATTTTTTTTTTCAAGTTGAATCCATGTATCGCAGATATCACCAAAGGAAAAAGAAACTGGTAAACTTTTATCCGCATACATATTTACACAACGAAAAGCCACAACAACGAAGTCCTCGTTTTCAATCAAAGATAAAAAATAAGCCAGATTAAAAAAAAAAAAAAAAAGTTGAAATCGAAAGCACCGTACCCCAGGCATAAGCGTCCCCATGGCTTTAGTGCTTCCAATATTTTTCTTCTCACTCCTAGCTACACCACCACGCGTTAGAAACGGCCATTCGAGAAAAAAAATACAATCAATTTCGTACCCCTTCAATGTGCCCCCGCACGCTGCAAAGAGTGTAAGGTTTGTAGCGAATGCGGTCCATAAATTTGACCGAGTTTCGTCGGGACAGTGATCGGCGATTGGCTTTCCCGGGAACCGCCCCCCTTTTCGCCTTGAGCGGGGGCGGCCCGCCGAAAGCGCCTGCCCCGTGTGGGGTCCCAACCGCCCGGTCAGAACCCTCTGGGCAGGGTCCCGCGCATCGGGGTGACAAAAAGGACCGCCACCTCCGCCTAGGTGAGCCCGCTTTCGTTTTTCGGTCTGACATTTTCTTCTTTGTTCCCCAAGATTTCGAGTTTGGTACAGCGTCCCTGGCGAGAAAAATTGAAATATTCTTAGGTCGCGTCTTGGTTATCCGTCATATAGATATTGCACATAACTTTAAAAAAAAGACCAACATTGTTGTAAGATTTGGATCATTTACCTCGCTGCTACCCGTTTTAAAAATGACGCAATGCACTGTTTAAGCATCACGTTGACTGTCACCGACGCGAGCCGCGATCCAAAAGTTATTGGGCACACTTCTGCGGCGACTTTTAATCAGCGGCGCAGTGCCGCTCGTGTGGCCGATTACATTTGGCCGTCTCGCGGTGGAGATGGCCAAACATGGTTGGACATACGGGCAAGGACCAAGAGTTGTCGGAGGTTGGAGGCAGGACAACTGAAGGCCCTCCCTCTCCTTTTCGCCAGTGATTATTCGTCTTAGGAATCGATCCGCAAGGCTCATTTCTTTTTTTTTTTACTTAAAGAATACTGCGGCTCACATCTGTGTGCCATAGCAGGGGTGGTACATATTGCCTTGGTGGGATGTGCTTACGAGCACTTTCTCGTGGCCGAAGAGCCTGCCTCAACAAAAGCATCAAGTTCTTTTTATTATTAAGTGTATTGATTGTTTTCTAGTATTCTGATATGTTGTTCAATGTGCACTAGTTCCTATTGGAACGATTTATGTACCCCCCCCCCTATGTAATACCCTCTCACGAGGGCCTTTAGGGGTAATATGAATAAATAAATAAATCAAGCGACGGAAGGGTTACCACTTCGTTAGACAAAGAATTCCATTCGCCTATTGCCCGAGGGAAAAAAATGAATATTTGAAGACATCGTGCTTAATTCTATATTGTTTAATAGTTCTAGAATTATTTAGTCTAGCCGAACCTCTTGTACAGAATTCGATGTATCTATCACTATTGACATTAAAGATTCCATTAATAAAAGAATATAGATTTGTCAATCTGTTTATTTTCGCTCTAGCATCAAATGGCTGGATTTTGGCTTGTTCAGGTAAACTTGACGCAGATGCAGTGTATCTGAAGTTATTAGATATAAGTCTCCCAGCCAGTTTTTGCACGCGTTCAGGTTTATGAATCCCATCTTTTGTGTGCGGGTACCAAACTGTTCGAGCATATTCCATTATAGGACGTACTGGTGATTTGTAAGCAGTCTTTTTTGTTTCGCTATCTGCGAATTTTAAGGTCCGTCGATGTGTATACAATTTTCCTCCGGCCTTATTTGCTACTTCATCTATATGCTGGTTTCAAAGTAGTTTACTAGTTATTGTCACTTCAAGGTACTTGTAGTGGTCAACAAATTTGATGGGATTCGCATTTAATGAATAGTTATATTTCAAAGAATTCTGTTTCCAGGTTATTGACATCGCAACGGTTTTATTGTAGTTTATTTTCATTTGCAATTTGTCTGATCATTCCTTAGTTTTTATTAATGCCTCATTGAGTATTACCCCATCTAGGAGTGATTTTATTTTAGAGTAAATAACACACTCATCAACGAATAATTTAACATGAATGTCCTCAACGGTATCATTGATATAAATTAAGGGGACCATGAAATGACCTTTTTAGTTTTTCCAGATAGCTTTTACATTAAACCGTAAATGTTCACTGAATGCCGAACAGGCATCCGTTTTCGTCTCGGTTTATTAACTTCTACACAAAAAAATAATGAAATATCGACTTTTTCTTTCTCTCCAACTGACCGCAAAACAAGCCGTGACGTACGCCGTTTCCGGAACCGGAAGTTCTCTCGGCAGTAGGAGAATGGGAGCGTTAGCGGCGACGAGTTGGGGTGCGCCGGTAGGTTTTACTGCGCCGATGTCACCGACGTATTTTCTGAATCGGCGCCTTTCATCGCCGCATCGCAGCTGAGCGAAATTCAATGAGATATGTTGCGCTACAGCGACAGCATGGGACTAGTCCCATACGCCGGTATGCCTGTTGGGAAGTGCAGCGAGTCTTCCGGTGAAGACTCCAAAAGTCAACCCAACTGTCATTGTGGGTAAAAGGCGGCCCGTGTCAGTCGTTTGCAAAGCGACGTGGATAGAAACAAATTGCCGCGGCGTTTTTCGCGGCCTCGGAGATGCAGGAGCGAGCCGACGTTAAAAAAGATACGTTTGAACTGGGTGTCAGCAAGAGCCACGTAAATACCTGTTCACATTCGGAGCGGACGCGCGCGTTTGATGCAAGTGCTGTATTCGTGCTGTTGGTAAGCGCTTCGGGACCGATCTTTTACGATTGCAACTCGATGCTGACGCGACACTCGGCAAAGAAAGGTTAGACCGGCATTGCACGTATACCTCCCACGAACTGTTTTAGCTCGACAGTGACGTGCAATCCGTCAGAATAAAAATGGCATACCAATAAGAAAGTGTACATACCGTGTTACGAAGGTAATCCATACGGCGTTTATTTCAGCTTTATATCACACATAACAAGAAGATAGAATTGACGAGAGTCCCTTTTCGACGAGTGTTCGTCAACACTGCCTCGGAAAACAAGGGAAAGAGATTGACCTCACCTCTTAATCTAAAATTGAGGTCAGCGATCAAACTATAATACGGGAAGGGTCCACAAGGGTAGCGCGGGCGTATTCCATTCAGCACGCCAGCCGGTCGTAGGCAGTCGGTCTTGCGACGAAGCAACGCTGCGCCGAGTCGGAGTGCTTGCTAGGCCTATATTCTGAGCAGCTCGCTTCGTCGGAGACGGTGGATTCGTCGCCGTTGTCGCTCTTCTCGGGTGTTTGTGGATCCAGCGTTCTTGTTCGTCGTGGTCTGTTTTAAGTGCTTTTTTTCTTGCTGCTTGAAGTCGGCACGCGCGAGAAGAACACGTAGAAAAATAAACGTTCAGTCAGTCAGAGTTTCGAGGAAGGAAATCAAAGGAAATAACCGTAGGTTGGTCGTCGCGACCCAAGCGACCCAAGTAACTGAAGTCGGCCCTGCCCTGCTGCGCACGCGCAGTAGTTGCTTTGTTTACCGCACGATAGATGGCGCTTGGCTCTCAGCATTATCAAATTTGGCAATTTTCGCCACACATCTATACTACAAAATGTGGATCTGAATATTATTTAACAAAACTTTTAGGAAACATTCGCCGGCTATTTATTGTTTACGATCGCGGTGCTGCTGAGGTAGGCACTTACCCAATAGGCGACGTGGATTCGGCTGACGTGCTCCGTTTCCGCGGATGCATCGTAGTGAAAAGGCAGCGAGCTTCGAAGGAAAGAAGGCGCAAAAGAGTCCAGTTTTCTTTTGAAAGTTCTATAGCAAATAATTTTTTTGGCTCCCTATTTTTGTGTTTTTGTGTTTCTTTTCACACCTTTTACGACGTGCGGTGGATGAAATTCGATTTTAAAATCATTTCATGGTCCCTTTAAGACTAAAAGAGATCCCAACACTGAACCCTTTGGTACCCCCGATGTTACGAAAAGTAGTGAGGATGTCTTTTCATCAAGATATACACGCTGCGTTCTATTAGACAGATAAGAGGCCACCCAAGTAAGTAACTGATATTTTTTTATTATAGTAGAAAGCTTCAGGAGAAGTTCAGGATGCAATACGCGATCGAAAGCCTTCAAGAGGTCAAGAAAAATGAGGTCTGTCTGATTCCTATTATTTATTGAATTTGAAAGCTCATGAACTAGTTCGATCAACTGAGTACTTGTAGATGATGATCTTATATAAACGTGCTGGAATGGAGTAAGACTATTATGATCACCAAGATATTGAATCATGTACGAAAACATTATGGGTTCGAGACGCTTGCAACACGTATTACTTAAAGATACAGTTCGATCGGTTGTTTCTATCTTCTGATTTGTGAATTGGGATAATTTTCCCAATTTTTCATTGATTTGCCAGTACCCCGTAAGGCAAAGGCACCTTAAATATTATGAATAGACACTTCGAAATCCATTTTGTGTAACGTTTTAAAACTCATTATGCATGGAATCAGCACCAGGAGATTTCTTTGGATCAACGTCATTTAGTAAATGAAAAATCCCCTCCTCCGAGACTACTACGTCATCGATGCCGGGAGTTATGTCGGGGGCTATCTCATGCGCTCAAAAGCAGAACTACGCTTTGTTTTACACTTTGTTGGAGCAAAATGAATGCTATGAACGCGAGGCCGAAGCCATGGAAGGCGCCAATGCAGCACTCGCGCACTGGCGTCAACCGGTATAAGAGCTCGTGCTTTGTACTCTTAGTGCCTTAAGGCCGGTTCAGACACTTGCGTTTGAGTGCGTTTGTCTGCGTTGCGTCGAGAACCGAAAATGAGTCACCGGCACATCGGTGCTTCGTATGAAGCGTGGACTCCAATTCAAGGAATCACTGTGGCACGCGGTATAAGCAGCAGGGATGTCCTGGTTTCTCGCTGCCGCAACGCAGCCAAACGCAGTCAAACGCAGTCAAGCGCAGTCAAACGCGGTCAAGCGCAACTGTCTCAACCAGGCTTAAGTGTGAATGCTTGGTCTCCACCCGCATTATGACCGGAGGGAATCACCACTTGCTTCGTAGAGAACCATAGATAAATGGGAGCACAGAATTCTTTACATTTAATCGAGGTCTTGAAGCAAAGAGTATATGACTGTGATTCGTTGATGCTCGGGTGCCGGTGCGCCGCCTTTATGGTAGACTCCCGCTAAGTTCGGGCGCTAAAGCGCCGGTTTAGGATAGCATTACATGTTCATGTCTTGCGGGCGCGCTCTCACGCCCCCTAGCCGAGGGAAACGGGCCTATTCTGCCTTTAGTCGGCGACCATACCGCCGACACTGGAAGATTTGAGTGTGACTCTAATCCGCCATGTTACGTTCCATGTCAGTGGGGCAAGACTGGTAAGCATGACGCAATTGAGAGTGCCTATACGTGAATCCCTGGAATGCTCGCCTACGGCACGTGCTCACCAGAAGGCCAGTTACGGAAAAATTGTGGGCCAAAGTACGGCAGTGAATTCAGTCTACAGATTGTCTCGTCCGCATGGATTATAACGAGCAACCCTACAAATTCTGTAACGCGGCAGACATTCGAGCAAGTTTTAAAATTGGTTCTGGAAAGCTTATTAGAGTCAGCGACAGATAAAGAAACGCAGGTCCCCAGCACCTCATCTTCGCGATCAATAAGATGGCGGCCGAAGAACCAATAATGGCGAACATAAGAAGTGACACCCTGCGTTTCTGTCTGTGACTAGAGCGACGCGCGCTCCCAGGAATGCCGCCAAGAGGAGACTCCAGCCAAATCGAAAGCATCTATAGCGGTGAGAGCTGCGGCGGTAGGTTCGCTCGCCAGCCTTCTCGAGAGAATAAGATCTTCGCAGCACATGGCGCTCTAAAGACAAAGCCGCGAAAAGTGGTTCGAAAACACGCGATGAACGTCGTCGATCCATTATTTCATTAAAGAGCGTGCGGCAGGCGCGATCTTCAGCCTTTGCGAGTGATGCGTGCTTCGCTCACTTTCGAAAGCCACGAACGCGCGCGCTGACGCTGATCTGTAGAGATCGCAGCGGGGCTTTGCATTTGTAATCATTCGGAAGGTGTATAACGAGTGCCAATATCCTTCGAGAAAACCACAAAACCGCCCAATGCGGAGTGCAAGTTGTTCTGATATTTGCGCAGGGGTTGCACTGACGTCATGACGTCGATCTCTGCTTGACTCTGATAAAGAGATAGAGGGTAGTGTTCGATGACAGCAGCCTTGAGGTCTATACCACTATCCTTCCAATCGGAGCCAATCAGAGCTCGACGTTCTGGCGTCAACGCAACCTCTGCGCAAAAAGCAGATGAGCTTGCGCTCCGATGGATTTCGTACGATGAGGTGCGAAACCCGGGGACGAATGGTTCCAGTGCGTCATAAGGAGCGGTGTCGAAAGCCACGGTTGGATCGTTTCCCGCTCCGACCGGGCGTTCGCTGGAGATCGGCATCGACTTTCTTTTAGCTTAGGGCCTGGTTTCCCCTTTCCAAAAGCCAATGGAGCAACGGCGGCGGTCGCCATTCGTCGGGCATGGCGCGTGTGACCGGATCCCAGTCCCTATGCTGGACGCTTGGCGAAAACGACGGCGAGAAATCTGGCGGCCGCGATTGGCCAATGCCACACTTGACCTTGGCGCCGGCCAATCATAGCCGCCGAATTTCTCGCCGACTTTTCCGCCATTGTCCAGATTAGGGCCCCTGGTCTAACGCAGCACTCGTTCTCGATACGGGCTTCGAGGTCACGTCCAACGCCCACGCAGCCCTCGTGCCCAGTGTATATGCTCAAAGTATGTGCCCAAACAATGACGGACTAGGAGGCATGCTACGAGACTGCGCGCAATTTCCAAGTTGTGCCCCGAACGGCAGCTGACGTCTAACCGTTCGGTGCACCCGCCGGTCGGCTCAAAGACCTCTAGATGAACAAAACTTCGACTCCCGTGACGTCACGTGTGTTGTCTACGGGGTCCCTCACTAAATCGAAGAGGTCGCGTTTAGATTGCCCACCTACGATTTGAGATTGAAGCGAGCGTGGCTTATTTTCCGTAAATATGAACTCGAGTTATAACCAACATCTGAATTACACTCGTAATGTAATCCACAAGTTTTAATTTGGACACGCAGTTTTTACGGTGTACAAGTTTTTCTGGTGCTACTAAAGATAGCATTAATTACGAAGATAGAGTCACGCTTTTGCTCTCTGGTGATACTTTGTGCACGCAGAGTGGTAACAGGATGCTCTCTGCTTACTTATTAGCGTTTCGTGTGTTCTTTCTTCGATATAGGCCTAGCGTTAGAGTCAACGATTGTTTTATTTCACGATAATCGAGCATTAAATTCGTGGAGCATCACCTTCAACAATGCTCAGTGAAATTAGGCGTTCATGGGCCCCGATAGATTTTCAAAAAGCAGATTTGTCGCTTCTCCCTCGGTTCGTTGGGTCATGTGCGCTGACAATCCCTTCTGCAAAACGTCTCCACGGACACTCCCGAGCGATGTGTGTTCCGCGCAGACTTGTACGTAACGCGTTACAAGTAATTGATTACTTGTAATCAATTACAGTTAAGTGTAACTTTGTAACGCTTCAATTACATTTGTCAAGCTGTAACGCTCGGAGTAATTCAATTACTTTTTTTCTGTAATCAATTACAAAATCAATTACACAATTACCAATTACATTTTTCATCCCACAATTCTTTTTTCTCACAAAAATCAGCAGAGTCACTCAGCCATGGAGCAAAAATGATTGACATTTTTTTAACATCTAAAAAAAATAAAACTAGGATTAGTCGGCAAATCCTTTTTTCTTTTACGCCACTCTCTTCTACAAGCGCGCCACCAGCCTTGGCTGGGGAGTTCCGGATCTCGTGGCAGATTGCTGATAAAGTCGACGGGAAGCGGGAACTCGCTCTTGACTTTATAGTGGGCTTTGTTCCATAGGTCGACGCGTCAGCTACACGACAAGGTCCGGGTCTGAAAACAAAAAAGGGAACAATAACCAAACAAAATTGTGTACGCAATATTTTACTGTGTATTTGTGTATTTCTGTCATTGCAATAAGAAGTAACGTGAAAGTAACTTGAAAAGTAATCAATTACTTTGCAGTAATTGTTCAATTACTTCTGGGAGGCAGTAATCAGTAACGGTAATCGGTTACTTTTTTGACTTGTAATTGTAATCAGTTACTTTTTTTCAGTAACGTGTACAAGTCTTCCGCGGTAGTATCTAGACGCCTTCGCTTTACGATCGTGGGTTCTCTCTCATGCTGTGTAGATTCGATAAATTGACACTGAATAAGACGCACTGTTGGCACTAACGCGTTATGACTAACGGCGTTATCGTTAACGCGCTATTTTTCCGGCAACGTACTAACTTTCTTGTTTCGTTATTTAAACTTTGACGGATTACGTACTCGTTATCCGTCGACGGACAACGTACCCATAACGAGTAACGTAACTATGTTACACGTTACTCAAAAAATTATAACATAAGAGTAACATAGTTACGTCACTCGTTACTACTTCTTCGCGAAAAAAACTTACATTTAACACTTTTTCTTTTTGTATTTCAAGCACCACGTTGGTAATTCTTGTGTTTTTCGCGTTTTCTTTTGCGTTTTTCTTCACCTTTTTCCACGTAAGGTAGACTCGTAGAAAAGATAAGGTATTTATGTTAAGTTTCTGCATGGACGTAATAGAGAATTTTATCACACCGTTACCGTGTTTCGCGTACCGCACCACTGAAGCCCTTGTAGCATGATTTTAAGCGCGAGCCCCGCGGTCACGGTATCAGTCCGGGCGCGCGCATAAAAAAACATGCCTCAAAGGCTGCAGTAGTGCGGTACGCAGAACGCGGTAACGGTTTGCTTACAGTCCCTAATGTTTAACGAAATATGGTGCTTATCCTTAGCCCTAAGGTAAAAAAACTGTAAAACGTTTAGTTAATAAACAGTAATGCACAAGCAAGGTGCGTTACGTTTTGTCGGTAACGCCTACAACACTGCTAACACGCGCACACGAGCAGACGAGCTCAACTGACGCCAGGGCCGCGCGTGCATTCTCTCACGCGCTCCTCCCTTTTCACAGGTGACCTGAGCGGGACCTGGCGACACGGGGACCGTTGGCGAGCCTGCGTGAAGCCACAGAGGCGAAACAGCGTTGCTCGTGAGTTCGCTTACTCTCCGCTACCGTCTCTGTCGCTTCTGACGCTTCCGGTCAGGGTGCCTGTATGTCTCTCTGTCCAAGGATGAAGACACCCTTTGTTGCACTTAATGGGCAAGCGCGTAAAACGCTGACGCACGCAGTGTGCGACTTGTACACTAAAATGGCGCCCAAGCATTAGCCAAGGCTACGTGTCCGAGCTAAGTCATATAAAAAACGCCCACTTACAAAAAAACGATCGAGCGGAAAAATGGTTGAGATGTGACCACTCAGACATAGGCGAGTTTCAATGAAGGCACTCTAGCTAGTCTGGTCGGTTTGGCCTCTAGTTCTGTGCGCAAAAATGGCGCCCCGCCACGTAGCTGAGCGGAGTAGCCATAGCAACCTCCGATCACGCCGTGACGTGAATCCCTTACGCGGATGATTAGATTATCATCGCGTTCCGCGACCGCTAGCCTTGTGCCTGCTCCACGAGTGGTAACTTTAGTGCACAACTACGCTTCTCACGCGCTCAAAGCCTTTTTGAAAATTAGTGATTGAGTGGTTTTCTATGACGCTCAGTAGGTTTCTAATTGAAACCATATGTCTACTTTTATTAATAAAAAGTTAATTACTGAATTTTAATTATTAGTCAACTGATAGTTACGATTAGCCTTCATAATATGTCCCCCTCTCCGTATAACTCACCTGCACAAACCGCATAAGCGTAACTTTCACGGCTTTTTTAAAACAAATCTGTTAAGCTTAAAAAAAAAAACTGTGTAGTAAAATCATATATACGGTAATACTCAGTGCACGGAAGTAGAGAAACTGCAGCACACACCACCAGTAACAGTCAGTTCATCCCAAATCTCACGGTTCGTCCTTTAGAACAGTGGCTCGCAGCATTCGACCAAGAACGCTGATGACCCAATTGTTTTGTTTATTGAGTGAAGTCCAAGGGTCTAATCTTTAAGCGATTTCTATGTCTTGATTAGCCTTTGTTTGTGTGATAAGTATTGTGTGCAACTGCATCATATATATCATAAAGTGTTGAGGGGCGTGCAAGTGAGTCAGTTTCAGCTTCCCGATACAGATTGCTCGGAAAACGAAATGATTCAATATTTTTTACTTAGGCGCAAGATAATTATTTTGAATTGCGTAATACAAAATAGCATACTGGAAAGAGTAAAGTTGAGATATTCATAATATATACTTAGTTGGAATAGCTTAAAAAATCGCCGGACTTCCCCTTTAAGAATACACCGAGGGCAAACCTACTGCCTACTGACTACTCGTGGACGCACTGATAATGCCCGAGTCCTCCTGGAGCGACAAACAAAGGACAACAATACCAGAGTGTACTAGAAACACGGGGTTGTATTTGGACCGGCACGGCTCGGCAATGGGAGCTTGTGAGGCTGAGGGGGTAGACAGCAATTACAGTAAGAGCGCAGGCGAGCTGGTGGAACTTTACCATGATAATTTTAACCCGAGACTGGGGCGGGAGAAAAAAAAACTTTTTTACAGTAGAAGGGAAAGAAACAGGGACACGTGACGTCCCTCAGGTTAAACTCATCCCGGAAGACAACAATCGCAACGCTGCAGTCGTCAGGGCATTAAAACGTCGCTGCAGCCCGCACGTGCCGTCGCACGTGCGCGTGCACGCGGTGCACGCGCACAACCACCACCCTACCGATGCGCCGTTGCCGACATCTACCGCGATCTACACCGTGCACACGCCTTACGGGACCCGCTCCGGTCCCAACACTACCTTGTGCTCAGCACCCTGTGACAACACTCCCCGTGCTGGCAGGCTCGTAATCACTTCAAATTTCAATTTTTATTCACACCCAGAGTACAAAATGGGGTAAGGGGACGGGAGAAAAAGACGCAATAATGCAGCTTGCCAGGATCCCTTCCCCATACATTTGTCAGGTTGGCAAGCAGAGAAAAAGTAACGAAACATTTCGACAGGAATTAACATTCGCGCTAAAGTGACGAGCGCCGAAAGACTGCAAACCTACCAAAGGTACCCTCGCATGCATCAGCGTACGTCCTCGAGGCTTGTTGGTAGTTTCTGTTTGTCGCTCTTGTGGGACTCGGCCACAAGGGGCGTATACCATTCCCGTCGCGTCTCCAACGACCTCCGGCTCGAATGGGCGCCGTAGTTGCGCGGTCTGCGATCGGGACGAGGCCTTCGAAGAACGTCGCGCAATTGTTTCCAAAAGGGGCAACATAACGCCGGGGCCCCATCCATCACCCGAGCCCGCATGGTAGCCTCGAACACGCAGCTGAGGCAGCTAGATTCCCAACATCCGCCCGCGAACAGACGCGAACAGACGTCTGGACTCGCCTCGACCAATCGTCGGTCGGTCCTTCGCCGGCGCAATTCCCGACCAGATTGACCAATTAGCTGCCGAGAAGCTTCGCCGCAACCTTCAGCCGGCCGAAACCCAGGCGGGAATCACCCGTGACGCTGCACTTTTCACAGTGGGTACGTGCTGTGCGCCCGCATTTTCGGTATCGACCTAACCGATCCGTCTATCTGGGTTCGGAAATGCTCACTGGAGTTCCCTTACAAGAATGCGATTGTAGCGTATTCGATCGGGATTGGGTGACTATGATTGGGCAGGCGAGGAGAGAGGAGAAATCGATGGGCGTGATTGGGTGCGTGTGAGTGGTCCCTGCTCGATTTGATGCTGCGTTCCGATCGCAATCATGTAAACCGAGATTATGTAAACGTAGCCAATTGCATGTTTTTCGATGGACGCGACTGTAGCACATGAATACAGATTGGACGATAATAGTGGGTACAAGAGTAAGACGGCGAAGAGAGGTGTGCGTGATTGGCTGCCTTTCGATTCGGTGCTTTGCGGTGGCATTTATGTAAACATGGTCAGTGGCACGCTTTTACATGAATGTAACCACAGTGCACATAATACTGATTTGACGAGATTGGCTAGAAGTGGAAGAAAGAGAAAATTTGGTTCACGTGATTGGTTCACGCGATAGCGTTGGGACACAAGGAAGAAGACACACACACACACACAGGTGCCACTCCCAACTATATTTGGAAAGTGCAGAAACGAAAGAAATACATACCTTGTCACCTTCCTCACGTCCACACATGAGCTTGGCAGGGGTTACACGCCTTATCATCCATTCACAAAAAAAATTATAAAAAAAAGTCTTATCTCCGGATTACACAGTGCAATATAGCTGTATCGCTTAGGCATGGCGCGCCCCTTTTCCTAATAAAGTAAGTTTCCATTACCTCGCGCGCTCTCTGGCTCTTTCCCTTACCCAGAATCGATGCATCAGAAAGGCGCGGCTCACACTTCCATTTCCTGCTGTGTTCAGGCCAATGGCCCCATCATTTGTCTTTAAATTTTGCGCGTGGTCCCTTAATCGGTCATTCGCACATCTTCGTGTTTGTCCTGCTTAGTACTTTATTTTTTGTTGTGAGTGGCGCTCGTGTGTGTGCCTTGTGCCCGTTGTTTCTTGCGCCTTACATCATACTGCATAATGTTCACCAACTAGCCCCAATACAGGTTTTTCTATCAACCCGCGCTCGTTCCCAAGCCTTGAAAGCGTGGGTACGTGGTTGGTCGCATCACGTGTTATGTCATGTCACGTGACGAGTGACGTCACACGTGGCAGTAACGTCATGACCCTATTGACCGGCTGAATTAGCGAAATCTTTTTTGCTAAATTTGGCGTGGAAATTTTCCGCTAAAGTAAGCGGAAATTTTTGCCTCCAATTTTAGCGGGTCCACAAGGTCATGACTTCACAGTCACGTGTGACGTCACACGTGGCTGCGCGCGTTGCATTATGGGATTTTTCGGTCCCACTGACGCCGGAGTTTCTGCGACAAGAGCTCCTAAACGCCATTGGATTAAAATGAAGCCGTACGCTTTCCTCCTAATTCCACCGTAGTGCGTCGAATCGAGATTTGACGAATATGATTGGGTAGAAGAAAGCGAGGAATTGAAAGCGCGTAATTGGTCTACTCTCAATTTGACGCCTCGCGATTCCTCGGCGACAAGGCGAGCTAGGCTATATCGTTATAAACCTTTTCCAAACTTCAGTGTCATCTGGTGACTCAAGGAGAAGTTAGACTTTCGAGCAACTAATGCCGGCCATGAAGTTTTACATTTCATCGGGCACCGTCACTTTCGCGCGTCGGTGGCAGATGATAATTGGTCCCTCGATCGCTTCATAATTTATTTTTCTTATTTATTTCACTTTCGATGGTGTTAACGTGAGAACTGACCGGTAAGAGGCGGTCATCCATAAGACCCTCGACTAAATTGCCGACATAAAAAAGGCTCTAAAGCCATACTTGTGCCAAGAGCTTGATTGATCCACGCTCCAAACTAAACGCTTGCACAGCCGCTGTATCTCATTTGTGCGTCGTGTTCTGCTGATGCCTCACGCTTCGCTCGGAAGTGTCTTCAACGTCTTCCTTCATCAGCTTCAAACAAGCCGCCATTAGTGTGGCAAAGATGTCACACGCTGGGATGAGTATAGTGATCAATGTTTCCAGACAGAATCTCCGAAACGAGTATGCTGGCACGTGCCGCATTGTTTCTGAGATCGCTTTATGAATGTAGCCTTTGTCCAGTTTCCCTCGACGTGTGAGGAGGAAGGATTGTTCGCCCACATCCATCTCTTCAATCGCGGGTCCCTCCGTCCGGGCCGTCCATTTCACCCAGAAGACTCGCGTGCTCACGCAAACTGCGGGGAAGAAATCATAGGGGAACACTGCCTCTCAGTTGGCGGTTTAGAGTGTCGCTGAATGATCTTGATCAGGGTCCCTAATCTACACGGTGGGACCAAGCGGGACAAAAGGGACCGGGACATCGCCGCGTGCTGCGATTGGTCAGCTCCACACCGCTGACCAATCGTAGCAGGCGGCGATGTCCCGAACCCTTGGTCCCGCCGATTAGGGCACCCGGCCCGTGGGCTAGATTCGGCCCGCGGAATTCTTCCGATTAGCCCGCCGCTGGCCGCGGTCCTTTCAATGAAGTTCGGCCGTCGGCCCGCATCCATGCGGACCCGCTGCTACCGGCGTAAAAAGAAGTGCGCGCATAGAACTGCGACGCGCTCCAAATGCGCAAACGAATATACCAGAAAAAAATAAAAAAAAAACTGAATCGTTACGCGGGTCCTTTCGCCATATTATGCATTGAAGATTGTCATCACCAGCATCGCCATTGTTAGTCCCCTGCTTCATATACGTGTGCTTAAGTTCTCGCGCACATTGTCCTTAGTGTCCTCTGTCACAACAGTATTGCATATCGTTAGCATTAGTCTTAACATTCTCATTAGTCTATTGTACTGCTCGAATGCGCTAAAGTTCCCACGCGTTTCGAGTTATGCCTGTTGAGTTTTCTCGGTACGTAGAGAGTGTTGTGCAATGTCGAAGATAGCTAACTATTAAATTTCAAATTGGTACATCGAATCATCCCTCTTAAATTGTTTTAATATTTACTCTTACCTGAATTTATCAGTTTTAATGCTCGTATATGGTTATTTATTTAGTTTTCCTCGTTTATATTTACTTATTCTCGCGCCCCTCTATAGACTGTCACAGTTCCTTAATCCGGCCCCTTAGCCAAGGAGTTCGGAGACCCCTGATCTAGATTGTTGACGCGACTACTACTCTGTGATAGAATATGCGTTAAATATGTCGCCCTAAGTTTCCTTGCTCGTTCTCTCCGAAAGGAAATGTGCAGGAGGCACACGAAACGAAAGGAGGGAGCCGATGACTCTTGAAAGTGATGCGGGGAAGGGGAAACATTTCGAATGAACTATGTCATACGGCTTTGCCAGAACCGTGCAGCTCAAGTAGTATGATCCGATTGTAGCTATTTAGAGTCCATTCGTTAAACCTGACTTTCCAAACAGGTGCGAGAGGTCTTTAAAATTAAGCTCGTCGGGCTCATCGACGTAGATTACACACCTGCGATGAGCAGCTCTGGCGTCGTGTAGCGAGGAAGGCCGATTGAGGTGTAGCGAGAAAGTTTAGACTAACTGCATGACGCTGTTAAAGACGGGAGCACAAATTGTGCTGTAAAGGAGCAGTGCGCGTGCTAGGTGTGCGTAACGTCATGTTTTCACATGTCGGTGACGTCACACCACGTCATGGTGTCTCGTGACGTCACGGTGTAAAGCGATATGACGTCACGTGACGTCACGAAGCCTCTTAACGTCGCACGACGCCACGTACTTTCGCGTGACACTTCAAAGTCACATCACGTCATGACGTCGTGTTACTTCAAGGTGTCATGTGAGATCATGCGAATGTGACCTCAGAGAGGCAGGTGACGACACAATCCTTCGTAGCTTCGCGACTTTTTTTTTTCTGAAAGTTCACGAGGGTTCTTGAATACTAGTTTCTAATCAAATTCGTCTGAAACACACATTCAGAGTTAAAACAACGAGTTGCGGGTTTTCTCGTATACTTTGTGCGTAAGAGGCACCTGCTAGACGACGCATAAATGGAACAGTAACCGCTTAAACGGAGGTGTTTTTAAATGTGTAACGATTTTGCGTTCACAACAGGGAGCTTAAAGTAGTAAAGGTCGCTTGCCTGAGGAGTTGTGCCCCGTGGATAGTTACAAAAAGATTGTAGTTTTCAAAAAAATTTAATTTTATACACGTCCATTGTATGTCACCGCCAACGTGCCGACAACGTCCGGTGAACGGTGGGATCGATGCTTAGTCTCCGAGTCCCACTAAAGCGACGAATAGAAACGACCCGCACCGATGCATAGCCATGCACCGACGAACTCCAAGCCAGCGGTGCATGCACGTGAAGAGATCTTTGGCAGGGTTACAATCACTCGCGCTTACTTCGCGAGCACCAAGAGACAACAAGCCTGCCGAAGGAACCTTCGCCTACGCGCTGCACGGACTTGAGGCTTGTCGGTGTCGGTTCTTTCTGTTTGTCGCTCTAGTGGGACTAGAACACAAGAAACACCTGCAAAGACATTGACATACTTCCCTAATGGGGTGTTCACACGAAGGAGGGTTTTTCAGGAGGGGTGTGTTTGAGATCAGTGATCGGCGGATCACATGAATGGTTGGGAGCCGGTAAAGATGTCGGTGTTATCGGACGCATTTAGCGGTCGCACCCTCTACAACAGGGCTGGATGCTCGCTGACAAGAGTAAAAAAAAAAAAAAAATGGAGGCGTACATAAAACGACGATACGCGGTTATGGCCGCGCTGTTAGATGCTATTAGCGGGAAGACGACTAACGGCTTCCCGCTAATAGAAAGGTGCCTCTTGAATGCGTGTATAGAACACAAAGGACGTGCAATCAGAAACTAGTTGTATGAGGAGCGGCTTGTGGACGGCGTTGGGGAATATCGAAGACTCCTTCGGGTGCCTCGGAACAACGCCTCGGACGACATACGCAGCAGCACACGATGGATAGATGGATGGAAGTTGATGGCTATTCCCTTTGGAACGGGCGTTAGCTTGCGCCACCTAGCCTAAGCCTAAAAAGACGCCATAACAAGTTAGGCGATCCCGACGCCACCGCTGGCATCTCGCTGAGCAAAAGCTGTAAAGTTGCCAGACACGCGAACAAAATAGTATCAGGATCCCCTAGGAATGTTTACGTCAGCGCGGCTCCGGGCAAAAGCGTGACGTTGTTACCACGTGATGCGCATCCCCGGAAGCAGAAGGAGCGAGCTCTTCTCCGTGTGAATACCCGTGTGCATTGTCTGAGTTCACGAGCCACGATTCTGCTTGCGATTTTCGGTTGCGACCTCACTCGTGCATGAAGGAAACTCATGGATGAGAGCTGAAGCGCGTGCTGCCTCCATGGGCCTTTTGACGCGCGAGACCAAAAATCGCAGGCAGAATTAAACCACCTGAAAGGTGCTTGAGTCTAATACAGTCCGCCGACATTCCTATTTAAAATAAACTCAAGAAAATATTTACATCCAAGTGAAATCTGTCGGGGAACACGTGTACAGTATGCAAACTTGAATGATCAAAGCGAAAATACTTTATCTCGTTTTAATGATGTTATGTTGTTGTACCGGGTGAAACAAGGAGACGGTAGGCTTTTTAAATCGACCGGAAAATTCGGTTTCTTAACCTATCGCGCTACGACTTTGTGCAGCGTTGCCCACACATGGTGCATTGTTTTCGTAAAATTTGCAAAGAGCGGACTTACCTGAGGAAAAAGTAAAGAAAGAAAAAGGCTTAGCTCCTATGGAAACGCAGCGACGCCACCGGTCTGCAATCAACACGGCGCCGTTTTGCACGGTAGGCAAGAGATGGCGCAAGCGGTCGCGACGCCAACTGCCGCCAACGAACGAGCAGACGACGCCGAGAGCCGGCGTAATTAGCAGACAAGGAACTGCAGTTCCTTGTTGTTACCGCGCCTGTCATTTTTGTTTCTGCGACTGTCGCCGCCTGCGGAAAGCGCGCCGCTTTTGAGTCGAAAAGATCGTCTTCTAAAGAGCCTTTGAGGAATACCTTTTTGCGCGCTGTTTTCCAATTTCAGAAGGAATACCTCGGCCGGCTCTCGGCGCCCGTACGCTCGTTCGTTGGCGACGTTCGTTGCGCCATCTCTTGCCTACTGTGCAAAACGGCGCCGTGTTGATTGCATACCGGTGGCGTCGCTGCGTTTCCATAGGAGCTAAGCCTTTTTCTTTTTTTGATTTTTCCTCAGGTAAGTTCGCCCTTTGCAAATTTTACGAAAAAATGCACCATGTGTGGGCAACGCTGCACAAAGTCGTAGCGCGATAGGTTAAGAAACCAAATTTTCCGGCCAATTTAAAGAGCCTACCGTCTCCTTGTTTCACCCGGTAGTTTTCGAAAATAGTACTTCTCGTGGCTGAGCGCAATAGACCGATGTCACCAGCCAGTTTGACTACGTCACCGCTGCCGCAATGCATCGAGGGAACATTAGTCCTTCTGCGCATGCAATAACCTTGCTGGAGCTCTGCGCTTGTGGAGCGCGAGACGGCTCGAGTCCTCGCATGCACGACCTTCTGCCTCCCGTGAACTAAAGTTATGGCGGCGTCAAGCATGCGCCGAACGCTTGGTGAGATGGGTCTATTAACTACCGCAAAAATGTTTCACCCGCATAATAGCAAAAATCACTATTAATTTCAAACGTCTGGTGGCAACTGCGTTGTAAACATGATCGGACTTCTGTGTTTAGAACTACGTAGTTTGGGACAAACAGAATAATGCCGTATTTGCTAAAATACCGAAGAGGTTGTATTTACCAAAACATGAAAGACGTTTACAAATCCCTGTAATGCGAAACTAGAGCGCAGCTCTTGAGGAGGACGAGGGGAGGGTACGGAGGGGAGGGTATGCCCCTCTTCCTCCTCCGTACCCTCTCCTCCTCCTCTCCTCTCATCCACGTCTCCTGCTCTCCTCCTTCTCCCGCTCCCCTGCTCCTTCTTTCTTCTCCTCCCCCTCCGTACCTCTCCACTCCTTCGTACTCTCCCCTCCTTCTCCTGCGTACCCTCCCCTCCTCCTCCTGCATACCCTCAACCGTCTCCCACAGTTTCCCCGCTAAATTTAGCTAAAAATTTACGCCACGTGACCTCAACACCAATTCAGTTTCCCCGCTAAACTTAGCGGGGAAAATGACGTCACATGACTTGCTGTCATGTCACCTATGAACAAACACAGCGTTTCCGCTAGATTTAGCGGGAAAATTGACGTCACGTGACCTCAACATCTATTCGATTCCCAGCTAAATATACACCAACTCATGTTTACAAGCAAACCGGAGCGCCCCTAGCGAACGCCACCGGCGCCGCGCATGCGCAATGGGGGTGTGGGCAAGAAGCTCGCCGTCGCCCATAAACAAACCATTGAAATGCGATGTTGTCGGCGTCGGTGTGAGTCCCCCTGCCCTTTTTCGCGTTCGAATTGTTGATTCTACGTCTTCCTGGGCGATGTCTGACTATCTTGAGCGGCGTCAGCGAAATTACCGAGGCTGGTTACACAGCAAAACTTCGCGTGAATAATGTGACATGTGGCGATTCATTCCGCGTGGACGCCGCAGTATGTACGCTAAAGCCTGACTCGCATGATGAGATTTCACTCGCAATTTTCAGTCGCGACGCCGTTCGGACTGCAAAAGCGTGAACCGTAGATGAGATGGTCGACGTCGATACTGAAAATCGCAAGCAGAATCGGACCAAGTGAATTAGGCATAACAAGTCGGTGATGGTCACTGGTAACAATGATCAACATCTCTTTGTATCTACTGTTTACATCGAGCCTGCTTACCAACCTTCAAATTTAAGTCTTTTGAGGCCTTCACTAACTTCTTATCGCAAGTACCGGGCCAACATTTGGTGTACGGACCGGCGTCCTCAAAGAGAGCAGACGACAAGCAGGAACGTTTGAAAGAGCAGACGACAGTTCGAACGATCAGTCGGCCGTTCGAACTTGAAGACGCACTGAACGTAGTCCGCAGGTGGTCCACACAACTTGACGGTTTTCTGGCGTTCATGTTGGAACAAAACAAATAAATCTGATGGCCAGAAGTATCCGTGAATTCAACCCAAAATGCTTCCCGCCCAAGCAATCGTGGTCCGACGGCGTCTGGTTTTCCCTCTTCATGGCACATATTCACGTTCTCGGACGAACCGAGCGCATAAAAACTGACCTTCAAACCTTTCTCGACCCTTTTGGTACAGCCCTAGTCGCAGCATTTTGACAAGAAGGCAGGTTTTTGTCTGTGGTTCCTTTCAAAACAACACAGGAATACACGTCTCAGATGGGCACTTCCGCCCACAGCCCCGGACCGGAAGTGCGTCCGACGCGCCACCACCGCGCCGTGACGTAACAGAGATGAGTTCGTGTATACGTCTGGCATGGGGACTTCTGCCCACAGCCCCAGACCGGAAGTGCGACCGCCGCGCCACCACCGTGCCATGACGTCACAGTGTTGAGTTCATGTATAGCTAAGAATTGAATCGCTGTTGAGGTCACGTGACGTCGATTCCCCGCTAAATTTAGAATGGAATCAAATTGGTGTTGAGGTCACGTGACGTCAGTTTTCCCGCTAAATTTAGCGTAGTTACGCCGACGCTGACGGTGACGCTACGAAAACCCTTAACGGGCGCCTAAGAGCTGCGCTCTAAAACAACCTTAAAATCGTTTTCTCTCCAAAGTCGTCTCCTATGCAATCCGCTGCAACTCAAGAAGGAAGGGCAAGGGAAAGGAAGGCCGGAGAGGGGGAAGCAGACGGAACGCGGGAGAGGAGAGGGGGAAATATCCTCCTCTCTCCAGCGTTCTGTCTGCTTCCTCCTCTCCGGCCTTCCTTTCTCTCGCCCCACCTTCTTGAGTTGCGACGGACTATAGCAGACAAGATCCTTCTGTGCAGCTACACACACCGACCTGACTCGTATTTTGAGCCGCGCTCACCCTTCTAATATATCATACAACAAAGTTTGGCGACGCTGTACGAGGCGTGTTTGTTTCTTGTATGGGGAGCGTCAGATTGGTCAGCCACAACTGTCCGCAGACGTATTTCATGCTTCGAACGTGTTTCAGGCATGCCTGCGAATGTCATCGTGACTGCAGCGATGTCTTTTGTATGACGTACGAGCAGAGCGACTGCGGCTTTATTCACATAAAGTCTTGGCAGCGCGCCTTTGGCGGATGAGCCGACAGCACGCTGGCGAGTCAACCAACTGAGAACAAATACCCCTCTCTTCTACACGTCACTGCGGCCAGGACTGCTGGCGCATCCTTTACATTGAGCATCGGAATCAAGCAACGAAAGCTCACAAACTGACCGATTATCTGGAACGACAGCTTCCTGCTGTCTGATGGTTAAAGCGAACTGATGATTAGAACGAACTGGAGGTTAGAGCGAACAAAATCCCACCCCTTCTGCCAATAAAGGCGCAGTCACACTGCCCATACATCACACAAAACACGCGCTCTTTTCTGCAATCACGCCTAAATTATCTGTGGAGACGCCTTAGCATGTTCGAAGCTTATTCGCTTCATTCATAAGTCGGCCTAAAACATGTCTGCGCACCGTTTTTTTGACCAATGGAACAATACCCTCATCCAAGGAAGAAACGCGACTTGTGTCTGCAGGCTGTCTTTTGAGTGATTTTTAACAGCGCGGCCGTGGCTTAATCAACCCTTGCTTTTCACTTCGCAGGACGTGACACGCAGCAGCGGTCAGGATGGGCCATCAGAGCATCCGTGACAGCGCCGAAGCCCCTGGTCGCCTCCTGAACCCCCCGAAGTGACTCGCCCAGATCCCCTTGAAGCGTCCAGGAAGGGCCCCTTCAGGATGACCTGGGAAGGTGTGGTCACGCTGCGAAAAAAGAAGAAAGGCGATTAGCGTGGCCGCTGAAATGAAGCAGGAGTCTCCAGAAGGAGACGTCCTGCCCAGACCGGCCTGTTCCTCCTCAACTTCCAGCTCGCCCGAGCACGACCATCGAGCCAGACATGACGACAACGGTTACGACCTGCCTATGGACCTGCGCAAGAAGTCGCCCAAAAGCTCCGAAGATGCGTCCAACGATGACAGCGACGCGGAGGCCTCCAGCTCCGGTTCCGTGAGGCGGGTGTCTCATCCGCACGCGATGCACCACGCCTGGCAGAAGATTTTTCAAAGCGCCTTGCCGTCCCCAGCACCTCCTGTCCTTCAACAGGGTAAAGGTCCTCCGGAACAGGCAGTTCGGTTCTCGGCTCCCGACGAAAAGGACCCTGACCAGCCCGCGGCCTCGAGAAGCAACCCCCTGACCAAGTCTTCGCACGATGACAAGGAGAACCAGTGCGACTGCTCCTGCAGAGGAGACGAGTGCGACGTCACCCTGCTGGACTTGCGGAAGGATTCATCCTCGAAGTCTGGATCAGAATCACGAGTTTCCAGCTGTCCCTACCGTACCGACAAGGACTCCAATCCCACTTTAATACGTTTCCTAGAAGCGAGAGCTCTTTCGCCGCCCCATCGGCAGGATGACCTTCCGGAAGACCTGTCCTCGACCAAGGTCCCTCGGTCTGTCATCGTTCCTGCCCAGGACTCCGTGGTAAAGCGCTCGTCCAGTTGCTCCCGTCTGTTCGAGATAACAAGCGAGAGCCTGGTAGAGCGTCTGATGCGAGCAAGGTGCAAGTCGGACAGCGAGATTCAGCATCGAAACAGCAGTCAGTCCTCGAGATCCGGAACGGAGGAGTCGCTTCCCTCTCCCCCTTCTGAACGCAGCGCGTCGCTGACACTAAAGCGACGGATCTTGGGTGGCCTACATGCGGCGGACGGGCAGACAAAAGCTAAAGAGGAAGCACTGAAGGTCGCCAGACTCAACTCGGAGATAGACGCGAAGCCAGCCTCCCTCCCATGCTCACCACCGAACGACCAGCGACCGCAGCAGGAGACCCTGTTGCAGCAGCTTCGCCAGCTGGCGCCCGCAGCTCTGCCGTTCAGCATCTACGCATACTACACGCAGATAATGCAGAGGCTGCACGAGCACGAACTCCTCAAGCGACACCTGGAGGGCATCGCCGTGTCGGCCGCCATCCCGGCGCAGGCCCTCGGCGCTGCCAGGCCTTCGCCGGCGACTGGACTGGACTCCGTCGAAGACAGCGACGAGCTGGCGTCCGGCCTCGACACGTACAACTGCAGCATGAGAAAGCGGGCGCCTCGGGCGCTCACGGGGAAGCACGTCAAGCACGGCACCGGGGCTAGCCCGGCGACCTTGCTCACACTGCGCCAGAAGATCCAGGAACGTCAGCGTGCGCGGCAGCTGGGTCTGCTCGAGCCCACGGTGCGCACCTTGAAAGGGACGCGGAGGGGCTTCGGCAAGGGACCCGCCAAGAAGCAGCCCCTCAAGAAATGAAGGAAAAGGGCTCTCAAAGAAAATGGGCAAAAAAGAAAAAAAAAAAGGATATTTTTATACTACCTTTTAAACGCGTCCGAACAGCGTTCCTACTCCAGAACGCTTTCGCCGAAATTGGGCGTGACCTCTCAGTGCCGTCACCAAATAGCCCACATGGCAGAATATGCATTCGTCTTGCCTTCACCTCCCTGTCTCGTCTTCGCTTACTTGTGCGAATATTGTGCTGCTCTTTGGTGCATTCGAAATTTATATAAAAAACAACTTGCTTTTCGTGTATCGAAATGAAAAATAATCGCGAAGCGCTCCTACAGTAACCAAAGCCGTACAATGTAAAACTTTCTGTCATTTTCCTATTCGTAGGGTCCAACTATTGTGGGCAGATAAACTTAAATGGACAGTGTCTTTCACGGCCTGAACCGAAAGCACAGCCGACGCCGAGATTGTTTGCTTCTTCCCTGGACGAGCTCCGGTCCGCGGGTGCACCATCGAAGCTTTTCGATGTGGCTTCATCACTAGTGGTTTTATGTGTCCCTAATCCTTGAAGAAATAATGCATTTCCGCATAAGTGCTTGCTCTGCTGACACATTGTACATCACCTCTCGTATTCCATCCTCTTAGAATAGCTCTCGTTCGCCTTCTACTTAAATAAACTTGTGCCCTCAGCACATCCTCTCCACATGTTAAGGCAACAAATTTTGCTTACGAACCCTCTCTAATATCGTAATATTGAAAAACACAGATACGCCACTAGTTTTATATTTGTAATAAAACGAATTCCCACATAAAGAGGCTGGCGAATTGAATCCGCAGACTTAAGCTTTCCAGGCAAGAAGCACAACCTCGCAGTATGGCCTGTGCAAGATAGCACAGCACAATATCCGACGACTTCGGGAAAGACACTTAGGTATCCCAGTTTACATCATATCCTCCCTCTATTCACTGGGATTCTACCTGCCAAAATATGAGGAGGAAAGGGAAGTCGATGAAAACCACTCAGAGACATAAAAAGGACGAGCTCTGTTTCCGATTGACTCAGTGGCTTAAACTAAAAAAACTTCCTTCGGGTGCAAATATTTTTTTTTCCTTGACGTCTTTAGCCAGAAAACTTCATGGCGAGGTATCAGAGCAGTTTGTGCCTTGTAGCCTAAGGCCTAAGCGAATTATATTAGTATGTTTATCTCTAATGTTTTCTATCCAGTCTTCCTGGTAGTGCGCTTCCATACCTTGAGGGGCAAGCCCTCCAAGACACTTTGCGCAGTATCCCAATGCCCACCAGACGCAAAAAAAAAAGAAGAAAACCTGGTCTGAAAGCCCGTACAGCTGGGCTGATGGCACAACCTAAACTTTGGCGCAACGCTGTCTGAAACAATCCGTTCAATATGCGCAATTTCGTTTACTGAAAAGACACGTATAGGGGCATCTGGAAAGCCTACCATGACCACACCGTGTACCCGCTTTTTGTCTTTTTGTGCGTCGCATCGATTTGGGTAGCCCCGTAGTGTCTGATTGTTGCTCGCACCAAACGGATCGCATTCCTCGCCACTGCATACGTCGGTTATTTTGGTTATTTAGGAGAACGCGGCGGGAGACCAACTTTTCTATTCGACGCGCGAACTTTCGACACAGCGAACGTAATTTGTCTCCTGAAATAAGAGATGGCGCGCCGGTGAGCCCACGAACAGCCACGCTGAAGGACCCCGGAGGCTAGGAAACACAGAAGGCCGCCCCGCGTGGGGAACACGTACGTACTGGATAGGAAGGCCGTAATGTTTCAGTTTGTACGTCAGCTACTTGAGGTTTGCGTGGATCACAGACTACACACGAGTGCTGCGTCAGTGTGTGTTTTGCACTGGTTGAACACTGGTTGAACCAGTTGAACACGGACGCAGCACTCGTGTTCAATCTGCGGTCGGCGCTGGCCTACAATAGGAGACGTATAAAGATACAGTGTTACGTCCTTGTTATCAATGGGCTGTTGGTTTTAGACGGTGCTTCTGGTTGTCCCCTTTTTTGTTTCCCCGTCTCCGGGATTTGTTTAGTGCGTTACTTTCTTCTCTTCTTCTTTTTTTTTTTTTTGTCTCTAGCCCAGTCTGAAAGATGCTACACGCACAACAGCACAGAGAGTACCCTTCACAGCTATATTAAGCTATCTTGTTTTCAAGATTTACCTGTGTTGCGTTCGTAACCAAAGCCAACCAAGTCCTCACAAAACGCGACTAAAAGTTTTTTTTGTTTTTTTTTTACTCGGTACATTGATTGTTTTACACAATCAATGTAAACAAAAACAAACAAAACGTTTTGGAATCAATATATTCGAAATAATACAGTCAGGTTTAATAACATCTTGAAAACCAGACCCCTCGATAGAGAAGTGGGCTGAATTAAAATAAAAGAGTCGCGTACTTTGAGACTTTGTTTACTTTAACAGCGAGCGCTTTATGTAATCTTTCTACCACATTCCATTTAAATAAAAAGAGCTTGTATTTCGAGTGTGTTCTACATCATCGTGTAAGACTTATGCGCACGTAACGTCATGTTTTGTTACACTGAAGGCGTCAACGCACCAAGTGCCCTCCTTCCGGTTGTGATTAGCCTCCAAGACATGCTCTCAGTATTCTTCTTTACAAGCAGCATGAATTGCGGGCGGCCTTTTCCACGAGCGAGACCAGTGTTGTATTGGTAATATTTATAACGTTTTACAGGATTTACAGAAGCTTCCCCTGAAAATAAAGTTAAGCATAAAACACCTGCTCTGCTAAAAGGTTTCTAGAAATCGTGGCCTGGCTCAGAAATTAATTGTGGATGCAGCTTTTTTTTTATATTTCTTTTTCAGATGGGAAGGTGGTTTGCGTTTTGTGTTTTCGTGTTTTGTTTTAAAGCCTCTATTTTTTCAACGAGCTGAAGACATGTGGATCAGAGTTGTTTTTTTTTTTTTGTTTTTTTCGTTTATTTAAAGAGCACGTAGTTTGGATACCTTTTGCATACAAGTGTGGTGACGTCTGTATTTATATTTTTTTACGAGATAAAAATACATTTAATAAAACAGCGTTGCCCCGTTTTCCTTCCTCGGCTTCTACAAGGTCATGACGCGACGCCATCAGATAAAATGAGTGGGTGCTCACAGCGCGACTGGATGAGTCGGTGTTCCTAGCTTTAAATCCGTGCAGTGCCATTACGGCGAAAATCCGCGGATGGGGACTGACTGCGGATCATGATGGAGGGTCGCCTTACGGCCGAGTGTCTATTAAGGCGAATTATCGCATCTCGTCGCAGACAGCCATGTAATGAACGTCTCGTCGCACCGGGTCGCATCAGTTACCTTCTTCGGAGTCCCGAAGAAACTAAGTGACGCCCCGCTGTCCTGGAAGCTCCTTTTTGTGCAGATGTAATCCTGTCTTTAGCGTTGATCGTGTCGTTTGCAATGTGGTTACGGCTTTAGAGGTACCTACACATATTGGATACGAATGTAGGTTTAATTAATGCCGCCCCCCCCCCCCCTCAAAAAAAAACAAACAAACAAAACAAAAACAACAACAACAAAAAAACACTGTTATTTTTTAAATTTATTATTCTTTTTTATGCAACCCAGATTTATGAAGAGGTAGGATCCTCAAATTAGGGGCCCGACGTTTCGAGGCCTGCTCGGTCTCTTCTTTAGCAGTGACGGGAACAGCTTTCCTTTTGTTCTTTTCTCTGATGGTGCATTTCAGTATGGGTTGATGATATCATCGCAGAGCCCATTCACGGAGGCGGATGGTAAGACTCCGAGGGGCTTATCAAAAAAGCTTTGTGTTTTTCCGTCTCGTCTCGTCCCGTCCCCCCCCCCCCCCCATTTTTCTGGGTTACAATGTCACTTAAATACGTAGAAGTTCATGCGGTGTTTTGCTTTGTCTACCTTCTTCAGCCACGAAAACTTCTGCGGTGTACTAGTTTCGCTGTTCTAGTTGCTGGCGTTCAAGTTGTTGACGGGCGCAAAGCAGGTCCAGTTTCTTTTTCTTCCTTGGGTGGTATCGTCAGGTGGTATCGCTCTAGTTCGGTAATCCCGTGCCACCCACTCCCCCCTTTTTGTTTCGTCCTTTGCCGCCACAGGTCGGAGAGCTTGCTGCAAGTTAAAGCAGGCTTCCAGAACACCTCTGATTGAATACATTTCGTCGCGGTGCATTCGTAAGACAGATGGGAGACTCCAGCAAGACAAGGCGGAGTAGAATGTGGTTAGAACATCCAACCGGACATTGGGAGACCCGGAGTTCCAATCGGGGCTCCTCCAAAGATTTTGTATTTCGCCGGCTTCGTAGACTTTGATTCATTCGATCAAGTACGGTTCATTCATCAGCATAATCTCGATTATTAGGGGGCTAGCCATGTCCGTATGTCCGTCCGCCGTCGGGTCACGAGCACGTGAGCACGTGCTTCCGTCCTCGTGTAGGGGAAAAAAACCGTATCTTTACGTTGTGAATGATGTTGATTGGGGCGAAGCTCTGCCGGTGCTTGTCTGCGTAGACGCTGAGCCGCAGCATGCCGAGCCTTTCGTTCGTTTTCATCCACGTCAGAAAGAGAATGTGTGGTATGGAACGTGGTTATATACGCATTTGAGCATTTGACCGCAGCGTGACATGGATGAAAACGAACGAAAGGCTCGGCATGCTGCGGCTCAGCGTCTACGCAGACAAGCACCACCAGAGCTTCGCCCCAATCAACATCCTTTACCACGTGAAGATGCGGTTGTTTTTTTGTTTTTTTTTAAGACCGCGTACGACGATAAAACTGCCCGCGAATATAAAAAAACAAATATGCACACCAAAGCACATAAAAAAAAAAAACGCGATGACAACAAGCTTAGCGGTAATAACAGCACGCGACACGCAGCAAAAGCGGCAGGCAGAAATGAGTTTCAGTACGCTTCCCTGCGCACAATGTGATCGCAACGCCAGGACCGCACAGAATAGTGACGACAAGGGAAAAGCCCGTATACGAGGCTCGCACGTGAGATCATTCCGCCCCGCTGGTGGTCATTCCTATTTGTTCCGACCGAGAAACACAAGTTCCTTGGTACGAAATATGTGCTGCAAAAGGTGGGCCACTCAGCAAGCAGCAAGGTCACCACAGTGGCAGCTGATGTGACGTCGGTGTATACATCGCCTACTCTGACGTCACATTTGCGGGGCTGACAAAGGCACGGACGCGAGCACGTGGCATTGGAAGGTGAATTCTATAGAATTCACCTTCCAGTGCGAGAACTCGCGCCTATACGCGCGAGTTTTCGCATAAAGAAAGCATTCGGCTGAGCTAAGCTCACGCGCTTTCGTCAGTACCACTCGACAAGCTGTGCGCTTCGGGGCAACGACGCGTCGGTCATCTCGATTCTTCAAATCATTGTTGCCGATTATCTAAAAAGCTCTTGTCCGAGGTTGCAGGAAGCAGTTTTCTGTCCTCCAGAAATATTAAAATAGTTCGCGACAGAGCAGAACAATATCGTCTGAGCCTCGTGACGCCGTATGAGAAGCTCGCCCGCTCTGCTTTAGTGCGCAAAGATGGCAGCGTCCGCAAGATAATCGGGGAATGGAGCGCCGAAGCTCCAAGCCCCGCTTATTGAGAGGCTGTCCCTATAATAATATTAATAATCTTTATTGGCTCAGGAGAGCCGCGCGGAACCGCTAAAAGTCAAGTGCCATGGAGGCCCGTTGTGCCGCGTCCAGTGGAGCTGATTATGTGATGATATAATATACAAGTCTGCAGTGTGGACATTTGTGAGGTGGAAATATACGCGGTGTACTCGTCAGACGTCTTTTATGGCGATATCCGTCGAGTGTTCTTGAGTGTACTTTCACGGCCTCGCCTCTAGACCGCCAGGCGTGGTGAACATCTGATTAGCTCGAGAAGGCTGGCGAGCGAACCCGCCACCACAGCTTCCTGGTTTAGCCGCTAGGTGCCCATCGATGTGGCTGGAGTGGCCGATAGTTGCGCACCTCGTGTTTTCATTTTCCTACTTGTTTTTGTTTTTGTCTCCAACAACGCTACCTTGGTTACTACATCAGCGTGCACATCGCACGTTCTCGTTATCTTCCGGCGAATGGCACCTCCTTTCTTAATTTTCATTTTAGAGCGCAGCTCTTAGGGGCCCGTTCCCGGCTTGAGCGGCGTCGCCGTCGCCGTCGACGTCGCCGTCGGCGTATCCGTTGGCGTCGCTGTCGGCGTCGGCGTAACCAAGGTCACCCCAAGGTCACGCGACCCCCCAAGGTCATCCCAAGGTCACGTGGCCCCCAAGGTCACCCCAAGGTCACGTGACGACCCCCAGCGAGGTCACGTGACCTCCCCGATGACGTCATCGTCACTGATGACGTCACCGGCATCCGCATCGTCATCGTCATCATCACTAATGACGTCATCAGTGACGTCACTGATGACATCATCGGCATCGTCAGGTGACGGTCACGTGACCCCCCCAGTACCCTTCCCTCCTCCTCCTCAAGAGCTGCGCTCTAATTCGGTGTTACAGGGAGTTGTAAACGGCTTTCACTTTTTTACTCGAGAGCTAGTGTTCTCCATGCGCTCAAGGCCCTGTTACAGTGAGGAAGCACGTCGGCGCGTCGGCGACATCAACGCAACATGTTGATCAACCTTCGGGCGACAAGGTGATCGTTGGTTTTGTTGCCAAACGAACCTGTCACATGGCGGAAACGTCAGCAAAACATAGACAACAGGAGAGCGACAATGTTGAATCGGTGTGACAGCTTTCGGGAGCAAAAACAGCAGCAACTTGTGTTGGACAACGGGTGTTGTCCGATTCGGTGAACGAGCGAAGTTTGTGCCATTCATTTACCATTCACAAATACTGCTTCGAGCGTGAAGCACACCATCAATAACGTGTCTATTTTAAATAATTTAACTAAATAAAGAGATGGCAAATACAATTTAACGACCGATATTAAGCCTGGTGTGCAGCTGAGAATATTGGAAGCATTTATACGTATTTACAAAGAGCGATTGACGAAAATCTCACAGCTAGTGTTTCGAGCATTCAAAGAGTCAGTTGTGATTTGAATTGCTGAAAATTATCAGCCCACATATCACTAGAATGATAAAAATAGCGTGCGTATTTACTCGTTGAAGATACGCCAAAACTCATCCCCGAAAGCGAGCGCTACAAAAACTCGGAACTTGAAAACGACCGCTGCCGGAAGTGATTGTTGCTCTTTGGAGCTTGGAAACCGCAGCTGGAGAGACGTAAAATAGTTTTGAAATCCCCGGATGTTCGGGCGAATGAAGCGATCACGAGGCAGACAGGAAAGCAAATAGACAGCATAAAAAATATCCATAATGCCATTCGTTGTGACGGCCGAACCGCCAGTCGCACTTTTAAACTATTAGAACTAAGCGCTTGGCTACAGAAAACGCTTTGAAGTACAGTGAACGATAGCGTATCTTACACTTGAAATGAGAAATTCATGAAACGCAGAACAGCTCCATAGACTAGCGTAAACCATGAGATTATCACAGATACTGCCTCCCTCGGTCAGGGCTTGCTGCAGTGTCAGCGAATCAGGATCATTTCCATAAAATAAGAACCGTAAAATACCTCTCATGAAAATTTTTCCTATCACTGTAACTTGTGGGTGTCGTCTCATGACAATTTTCGGCCTTTCGAATGCGCGGAAATTTAGTAGAGGCACATTTTCAGCGACGCCGCACCGCACGTGAAAGTAGGTAAGCAAGCAAGACGGCCCCGTGTTGCACGCGCCGTCAGCTCGGTGTGACAGGGTGTCCTCCGAGTTTCGAAGAAGTTGGCCAACAACATGCTTGCCGAGTGACAAAAACATGTTTCTCATCGGCTGATGTTGTCTCAATGTGACAGTGTTGTCGGAAACATGTTTTCCTCGGTCGAGTTTGTCTAACTGTTTGATCAATATGACTGCGCCTCAAAGAAACATTATGACACACTTGCGGAGCGTATTGATGCGGCGACTAAACGCACAAAGAAAACGAACGATATTTAATGTTTCTTTAAACACAAATTTATCGAAGCCGATGAAGCGATAATCGCTTGACACTGATAAGTCATATGATGTTACGTGTCACGTGACGTCACACCTTGTGACACATTGACACGTGACAACGGCAGATCACCCGGTCACGTGATGTCACATAGAATGACACAGGTACACGTGACACGGCACCAATTACACGCCGATTAAAGTTGTCTCCTTAGATATAGCGGGAAAGCTCTAGCCGCTAATTTACGGTCGAAATTTCCTCGCTCATGTTAGTTCTAAAGCCGCGTCGAACGGACGCATACGATATCGCATTTAAAAGAAGGTGCGCTTCGCCGCAATCAAAGTGTAAAGAAGGGGAAGCCAGCTTTACAAATTCGGAGAAGCTTTTTAAAATGGGGCCATGAAACGATATTGCGTAGGCGTCTCTCACTCTACACCAACTTACTGGAACTAGTGAAGCCCAAGATTACTAAATTACCTCGATCCTTCTTTTTACAAATAACAACAACCAATACAAATGACAAAGCAAATTTCGCTGGTACAAAATGGCTGCATACGGTTCAAACCTCTGCTGTGCGCCGCCATTCCTTTCCTAAAACCTGCACCGTCACGCAGTCAGCGCTTCAACGAATGTCGCTACTTGTAGGAAGCTCTAATCTAAGAATTTTAAAGAATATTCGAATGCAACACCACTTATTCACGAGCGTTTTCGTCACGAACCTTTTCTTTCAGTCTCTCCTTCGCATACCCAGGTGACGAAGCTGGGGGGACAATGCAAACAATGCCATCCCCGGAACTGCGTAATCAAGCTTCGCGACCCCCGCTGACACAATATACAAATGCTGCTTATACAGTGGCTATGGTGGGCTAGAATCTTATCATCGGCCCCCGATCACGTGGACGCGTTTTCTGGCTGCGAGTTGAGGTGTTAAACGGTGATTCTTTTTCTCGGGTTTTCTCTGCGACTGCCATTTCGTAGAGAAACGAAGCAACGTGTGTTTCATGGGGTATAAATATTGAGGAATAATTCCAAGTTGTATTTATTGAAAGTTAAAAAAAATTGCTGAATCGCCCCTTTACTAGAGAGTTGTAGAGTAGCGTACGCAAAGGCTTTGCGTACGAAACAGACAGCGTCATCGCCACTGCGCATGCCCCGGACGCTAACCGTATTTCGCAATTTGCGTGCGCTATTTTAGCGTACGGAATTTTTTGAAAATGGCGTGCCTACGCAAAGAGTCTTTGCGCTGTTCTGAGAAGGACTCTTGATGCTCAAAAAGTAGTCTAAAGCCAACACGAGCACAGTTAGAAAACTGCGGTTTCCAGTCTCGCGGTGGCGGCCAATTTGGCAGTAGTCGTGAGCGCGACGTCGGCGGCATCTTCGCGGCTGTGATTTTCAATACAGAAGGAAATTGTACTGCTACGAAAGGCGCACACCACAAACAGTTTGGAAGACCAAGCGAGGGGAACAACGATCGGCGGCAACTTGCGGCTGCTTGCGACGCGCGAATATTTCTCCGCGAAAAGGTACGGTGTGCGAAGGTCCTCCCACGAGACCTCTCTTGACGAAGCGACGCAACTAGATACGACGGGTCGACCGCTCCCGTCGCATTCTCACATTTGAAGTGTTATCTTAAAGTGTTAGTCTAGAACCAAACACTCGTTTTTTTTTTCTCCCTCAAGTTACAGAATTGCGTGCGTGAAATAAAATCCTAATTAAACGAAAACGATCATCTTCTTATCAAGAAGGCAAAACAAATAAGAGTGAGTGTTTGCACAGGACAGTAAAATTCTAAATGACAAATGAAGCTTACTACACTCGCAACATTTTGCGAAGACTATGTTCAAAATATAGTGTTTGTTTTTTTCTTTTTTTTCCGATTGAGAATACTTTAGAAGGACATTGTACTGCTACGAAAGGCGCACACCACAAACAGTTTGGAAGACCAGGCAAGGGGAACAACGATCGGCGGCAACTTGCTGCTGCTTGCGACGCGCGAATATTTCTCCGCGAAAAGGTACGGTGTGCGAAGGTCCTCCCACGAGACCTCTCTTGACGAAGCGACGCAACTAGATACGACGGGTCGACCGCTCCCGTCGCATTCTCACATTTGAAGTGTTATCTTAAAGTGTTAGTCTAGAACCAAACACTCGTTTTTTTTTTCTCCCTCAAGTTACAGAATTGCGTGCGTGAAATAAAATCCTAATTAAACGAAAACGATCATCTTCTTATCAAGAAGGCAAAACAAATAAGAGTGAGTGTTTGCACAGGACAGTAAAATTCTAAATGACAAATGAAGCTTACTACACTCGCAACATTTTGCGAAGACTATGTTCAAAATATAGTGTTTGTTTTTTTCTTTTTTTTCCGATTGAGAATACTTTAGAAGGACATTGTACTGCTACGAAAGGCGCACACCACAAACAGTTTGGAAGACCAAGCGAGGGGAACAACGATCGGCGGCAACTTGCTGCTGCTTGCGACGCGCGAATATTTCTCCGCGAAAAGGTACGGTGTGCGAAGGTCCTCCCACGAGACCTCTCTTGACGAAGCGACGCAACTAGATACGACGGGTCGACCGCTCCCGTCGCATTCTCACATTTGAAGTGTTATCTTAAAGTGTTAGTCTAGAACCAAACACTCGTTTTTTTTTTCTCCCTCAAGTTACAGAATTGCGTGCGTGAAATAAAATCCTAATTAAACGAAAACGATCATCTTCTTATCAAGAAGGCAAAACAAATAAGAGTGAGTGTTTGCACAGGACAGTAAAATTCTAAATGACAAATGAAGCTTACTACACTCGCAACATTTTGCGAAGACTATGTTCAAAATATAGTGTTTGTTTTTTTCTTTTTTTTCCGATTGAGAATACTTTAGAAGGACATTGTACTGCTACGAAAGGCGCACACCACAAACAGTTTGGAAGACCAAGCGAGGGGAACAACGATCGGCGGCAACTTGCTGCTGCTTGCGACGCGCGAATATTTCTCCGCGAAAAGGTACGGTGTGCGAAGGTCCTCCCACGAGACCTCTCTTGACGAAGCGACGCAACTAGATACGACGGGTCGACCGCTCCCGTCGCATTCTCACATTTGAAGTGTTATCTTAAAGTGTTAGTCTAGAACCAAACACTCGTTTTTTTTTTCTCCCTCAAGTTACAGAATTGCGTGCGTGAAATAAAATCCTAATTAAACGAAAACGATCATCTTCTTATCAAGAAGGCAAAACAAATAAGAGTGAGTGTTTGCACAGGACAGTAAAATTCTAAATGACAAATGAAGCTTACTACACTCGCAACATTTTGCGAAGACTATGTTCAAAATATAGTGTTTGTTTTTTTCTTTTTTTTCCGATTGAGAATACTTTAGAAGGAAATTGTACTGCTACGAAAGGCGCACACCACAAACAGTTTGGAAGACCAAGCGAGGGGAACAACGATCGGCGGCAACTTGCGGCTGCTTGCGACGCGCGAATATTTCTCCGCGAAAAGGTACGGTGTGCGAAGGTCCTCCCACGAGACCTCTCTTGACGAAGCGACGCAACTAGATACGACGGGTCGACCGCTCCCGTCGCATTCTCACATTTGAAGTGTTATCTTAAAGTGTTAGTCTAGAACCAAACACTCGTTTTTTTTTTCTCCCTCAAGTTACAGAATTGCGTGCGTGAAATAAAATCCTAATTAAACGAAAACGATCATCTTCTTATCAAGAAGGCAAAACAAATAAGAGTGAGTGTTTGCACAGGACAGTAAAATTCTAAATGACAAATGAAGCTTACTACACTCGCAACATTTTGCGAAGACTATGTTCAAAATATAGTGTTTGTTTTTTTCTTTTTTTTCCGATTGAGAATACTTTAGAAGGACATTGTACTGCTACGAAAGGCGCACACCACAAACAGTTTGGAAGACCAAGCGAGGGGAACAACGATCGGCGGCAACTTGCTGCTGCTTGCGACGCGCGAATATTTCTCCGCGAAAAGGTACGGTGTGCGAAGGTCCTCCCACGAGACCTCTCTTGACGAAGCGACGCAACTAGATACGACGGGTCGACCGCTCCCGTCGCATTCTCACATTTGAAGTGTTATCTTAAAGTGTTAGTCTAGAACCAAACACTCGTTTTTTTTTTCTCCCTCAAGTTACAGAATTGCGTGCGTGAAATAAAATCCTAATTAAACGAAAACGATCATCTTCTTATCAAGAAGGCAAAACAAATAAGAGTGAGTGTTTGCACAGGACAGTAAAATTCTAAATGACAAATGAAGCTTACTACACTCGCAACATTTTGCGAAGACTATGTTCAAAATATAGTGTTTGTTTTTTTCTTTTTTTTCCGATTGAGAATACTTTAGAAGGAAATTGTACTGCTACGAAAGGCGCACACCACAAACAGTTTGGAAGACCAAGCGAGGGGAACAACGATCGGCGGCAACTTGCGGCTGCTTGCGACGCGCGAATATTTCTCCGCGAAAAGGTACGGTGTGCGAAGGTCCTCCCACGAGACCTCTCTTGACGAAGCGACGCAACTAGATACGACGGGTCGACCGCTCCCGTCGCATTCTCACATTTGAAGTGTTATCTTAAAGTGTTAGTCTAGAACCAAACACTCGTTTTTTTTTTCTCCCTCAAGTTACAGAATTGCGTGCGTGAAATAAAATCCTAATTAAACGAAAACGATCATCTTCTTATCAAGAAGGCAAAACAAATAAGAGTGAGTGTTTGCACAGGACAGTAAAATTCTAAATGACAAATGAAGCTTACTACACTCGCAACATTTTGCGAAGACTATGTTCAAAATATAGTGTTTGTTTTTTTCTTTTTTTTCCGATTGAGAATACTTTAGAAGGAAATTGTACTGCTACGAAAGGCGCACACCACAAACAGTTTGGAAGACCAAGCGAGGGGAACAACGATCGGCGGCAACTTGCTGCTGCTTGCGACGCGCGAATATTTCTCCGCGAAAAGGTACGGTGTGCGAAGGTCCTCCCACGAGACCTCTCTTGACGAAGCGACGCAACTAGATACGACGGGTCGACCGCTCCCGTCGCATTCTCACATTTGAAGTGTTATCTTAAAGTGTTAGTCTAGAACCAAACACTCGTTTTTTTTTTCTCCCTCAAGTTACAGAATTGCGTGCGTGAAATAAAATCCTAATTAAACGAAAACGATCATCTTCTTATCAAGAAGGCAAAACAAATAAGAGTGAGTGTTTGCACAGGACAGTAAAATTCTAAATGACAAATGAAGCTTACTACACTCGCAACATTTTGCGAAGACTATGTTCAAAATATAGTGTTTGTTTTTTTCTTTTTTTTCCGATTGAGAATACTTTAGAAGGACATTGTACTGCTACGAAAGGCGCACACCACAAACAGTTTGGAAGACCAAGCGAGGGGAACAACGATCGGCGGCAACTTGCTGCTGCTTGCGACGCGTGAATATTTCTCGGCGTAAAGGTACGGTGTGCGAAGGTCCTCCCACGAGACCTCTCTTGACGAAGCGACGCAACTAGATACGACGGGTCGACCGCTCCCGTCGCATTCTCACATTTGAAGTGTTATCTTAAAGTGTTAGTCTAGAACCAAACACTCGTTTTTTTTTTCCCCCTCAAGTTACAGAATTGCGTGCGTGAAATAAAATCATAATTAAACGAAAACGATCATCTTCTTATCAAGAAGGCAAAACAAATAAGAGTGAGTGTTTGCACAGGACAGTAAACTTCTAAATGACAAATGAAGCTTACTACACTCGCAACATTTTGCGAAGACTATGTTCAAAATATAGTGTTTGTTTTTTCTTTTTTTTCCGATTGAGAATAGTTTAGAAGGACATTGTACTGCTACGAAAGGCGCACACCACAAGCAGTTTGGAAGACCAAGCGAGGGGAACAACGATCGGCGGCAACTTGCTGCTGCTTGCGACGCGTGAACATTTCTCCGCGAAAAGGTACGGTGTGCGAAGGTCCTCCCACGAGACCTCTCTTGACGAAGCGACGCAACTAGATACGACGGGTCGACCGCTCCCGTCGCATTCTCACATTTGAAGTGTTATCTTAAAGTGTTAGTCTAGAACCAAACACTCGTTTTTTTTGCCCCTCAAGTTACAGAATTGCGTGCGTGAAATAAAATCATAATTAAACGAAAACGATCATCTTCTTATCAAGAAGGCAAGACAAATAAGAGTGAGTGTTTGCACAGGACAGTAAAATTCTAAATTACAAATGAAGCTTACTACACTCGCAACATTTTGCGAAGACTATGTTCAAAATATAGTGTTTGTTTTTTCTTTTTTTTCCGATTGAGAATACTTTAGAAGGACATTGTACTGCTACGAAAGGCGCACACCACAAGCAGTTTGGAAGACCAAGCGAGGGGAACAACGATCGGCGGCAACTTGCTGCTGCTTGCGACGCGTGAACATTTCTCCGCGAAAAGGTACGGTGTGCGAAGGTCCTCCCACGAGACCTCTCTTGACGAAGCGACGCAACTAGATACGACGGGTCGACCGCTCCCGTCGCATTCTCACATTTGAAGTGTTATCTTAAAGTGTTAGTCTAGAACCAAACACTCGTTTTTTTTGCCCCTCAAGTTACAGAATTGCGTGCGTGAAATAAAATCATAATTAAACGAAAACGATCATCTTCTTATCAAGAAGGCAAGACAAATAAGAGTGAGTGTTTGCACAGGACAGTAAAATTCTAAATTACAAATGAAGCTTACTACACTCGCAACATTTTGCGAAGACTATGTTCAAAATATAGTGTTTGTTTTTTCTTTTTTTTCCGATTGAGAATACTTTAGAAGGACATTGTACTGCTACGAAAGGCGCACACCACAAGCAGTTTGGAAGACCAAGCGAGGGGAACAACGATCGGCGGCAACTTGCTGCTGCTTGCGACGCGTGAACATTTCTCCGCGAAAAGGTACGGTGTGCGAAGGTCCTCCCACGAGACCTCTCTTGACGAAGCGACGCAACTAGATACGACGGGTCGACCACTCCCGTCGCATTCTCACATTTGAAGTGTTATCTTAAAGTGTTAGTCTAGAACCAAACACTCGTTTTTTTTTCCCCTCAAGTTACAGAATTGCGTGCGTGAAATAAAAGCATAATTAAACGAAAACGATCATCTTCTTATCAAGAAGGCAAAACAAATAAGAGTGAGTGTTTGCACAGGACAGTAAAATTCTAAATGACAAATGAAGCTTACTACACTCGCAACATTTTGCGAAGACTATGTTCAAAATATAGTGTTTGTTTTTTCTTTTTTTTTCCGATTGAGAATACTTTAAAACATGATACCTAAACTAAAGAAATAATTCGTTCTGAATGATGTTATTGGGCCGGCCGATGTCGGGGACGGGTGTGACGTCATAATTAGCGCACAAATAACGTAAAACTCACATGGTTACTTTCTGATTAAATTTTTTTTTTGCTAGCACATTTGAATCAAACGCTATTTTTAAACTGTTGTCACAGCAGCTACTGTTTTAAATTCCTACTAAACACGTGACGTTGTGAAGTCACGTGACAGTGATGCGACTGGATGATACCATAGGACACTGTGACGTTACGTGAAACCGCTACACCGTGTGACGTCACAATCATCCGTCCGCATGACGGGGCGTAACGTCACACAAACGTGGCATTTGCCCAGATCATTCGCAAACCAATTTTGTGCTCCCCGTGCTTTGTCAGAGTTATCGAAAGAACGTAATATCTTTATTTTTTGCAAAAAAAAAAAAAAAAGAATAACAAATAATAAAACGTTTCTAAGAAGCAACCTGCAGCAAAGCACCGCGAGATTCCGTGAAAATGTTCCTGAAGCGAGACACACCGTTAAATTTGGATCCAAAACTGTGGAGAATCTAGTTCCCGATATCTTTTGATAACACTCGAGGGATGTGCGGCGAAAACACTAAAACAAAAACAAAATACTCCCTTATTACTGGCGCACCGTCCATGCAACGAAAACTCAAAAAACAGGAGCGTGGGAATTATGCTCGTTTGAATCGAATCTGGCTACTTCATTTACAGCCTTCGCTGAGCTAGGAGATCCACAACATTCCGGCTCTCTTTGCAACGTTGCGCCAAGGAACGACGTTGCGCTATTCAATTTAAAGCTGTCTTTGCACGCCCACTTCCCAAAAGCCGTAAAGCGTGACTCACCAACAACAGAAAAAAAAAATAAAAATAAAAAAAAATAACGCGCCAATATGACATTTGTGGGAATCCTCGGCTTCCTGATAACGAAGTTTGCGCGTGCGCCGGACCCCGTGCATCGCAGCAGGCAGACAGAGAGAGAGGGGTGTCCCGCTCGCAGACCAACGCCCCCTTCGGCAGCCACGATCTTTTCGCATATCGAGCAAACATGAACACCGTGCTGACTCTACCCTCATCGCCGAGGACCATCTACGGGACTACCAGGTAAGCGGACTGAGTCCTCCGAACCGGACAACCGTTAAGCGTATACAGCAAACGCGGGTGCACACACTCGCGTTTGCCTACAACCGAGTTGTTGCGATCTCTTACGACGAGAGAGCACACTGGTACGCTAGCGCCATTGATGAGGTGAACTTGGAGCTGCAGCATTGGCGAGATCAGCGAGCGTACGGATTTGATACGCAAAAACCGTCGCTCTAGCAAAATGCAATTGCAGGGTAACCTCATAGATGGCGCCAGCGTGTCAGTCTGTTCCCCAGAAGGTCTAGATTGAAGAGTTTCCAACCGCTCGATCGGACTCATCTGGTTTATGCCATCACCAGTGATTTAACCCCCTCCCCCTTCTTAAACGCACAACCCGGCTGAGTTCTAAGCCCACTAGAATTCTCTACACAAACTACACGAGTATTTGGTGTAAAACCCCCGGAGTCCCTCCCAAAGATCTCTTTCATCTCCTCAGTTTTGTAATCCCGGATGAATTCCTGGTCCCATAACAACCAGCTCATTATAAGCAGTCACGGGCGGTCGTAACGCAGTCGGTTGCACTGGAACGCCAATGTCTTAACCGGCCTTAAAGTATTCCGACGCTGCGATCTCGAACGACATCCGAGTTGGTAACTCAAAGCGCGGCTTTAGACGGCATATTTGTCATCAGTAATCAGTAATTTCAGTTGCGAGTGCGCCTTGTATTGTCGTCGTTGCTCACCCTGTCCTTGTTTTTCGGCGCTTAAATTGTACTTAATCTAATCGTTTCAATGCATCCTTTCAAACCTGCTCTCGTTCCGCGTGAAAGGCTGCAGAAGGTTTGATGAGTCAACTTATGGAAATTCGACAAGCAGACATCACGTGTGATGAGATGACTGCGTAGGTTTCCCGTTGAGCCCACGAAAGAAGTAAGTAAACTGTTACGAGTCATAGCCTCGGAGTATAAAAGGAACTGCCGAGCGCTGGCAGAACGCAATAAAATCACGCTCCGATTTGGTCGCTTTTGAAATCGACAATTGGCGACGAAGGACCTCAACTTGCCCCCAAGCTTGGCCAAGAGCATCGACCATGCTAACGCCACTACACTTTATAAAAAAAAAAAAAAAGTGCGGCCGCAGCTGACGCTACGAGCTGATGGGACGAATCAAACAACGTCAAAATCACACCGACATTGTGATCGTATTGTTGTCGTGCGTGTTCTGTCATCATTGAACCGATCATGTACAGGGAAGGCCCAGTGACGTCCACTTTTGACACCGATTGGTTCCATCAGCTAGTGACTGCTGCGTCCGCCCTTAAGACTGGTTCGCACGAGCGTTTGCTTACGACCGAGTGCTCATGATGTTTCACGACGGTTGATTATACTGGCACGCTGACGCCATCCATGAGGAGACCCTGAAACTTTATTTCACTAGAGGGAAGTTCTCGCAGAATCGCAAAATCAAACATACATTGTATTTACAAGAAATGGACGTTTAAACCAGTGTCAAACGTTTTTCAAGCCCAAGAATATTTGAGAAAAAAATATTAGAAATATAACTAAATCCCCACGGTTAGCCGATAGGTGGCGCGGGTTGGTTTTCCAGTCTTAAGAGATCTCCAAGAGGTTTTAACGCACTTGCTTGTAGGGCAGGCAGTCGCAAGTGTGTAAACCAGGCGTTCAGGTAAAGCGAAGCATACTGCAAGCTCATCTAAGCGTAACAATATTGAGTCGCCCTTAAAGGGGCCCTGAGGAGGTTTCCGATATCGCCTAAATACAGCGATAACTCACTCTGCTCCCTCTAAGCATCCTAGAAATCTCTACATCATGACGATAGGCGGATGATTTCTCTATCGAAAAAGCAATCAAAGATCGCAACACACCGAGGTCATTTCCGGTGACGGGAGGAGCATGTTCCGAAACAAGAACAACTGTCAGCCAATAGCGAGCGAAGGATCCTCGTGCCTCCGACCGGTGTAACCACGGAGAGATATCTCGAATGCGCGCGGCTCGTCGCCCGTAAAGTCTCTCGATCAACGCTTCGCTAAATAGTGACAGCGATTGATGTGCCGACGTGTTTCTCCCATTGGTCCTGGCCCAAATTCAGTTTCCGTTCAAGAAAAGCATGGCGGATTTGACTCGATCTCACTCTCGAGTAACTGTTTGGGACCTTGGCGTTCGAAAACCTACCCGCGTCCAGTGTTGCTCAATCTGGATTGTCACGTGACATGACCCGCCGGTGCAACTCGGAAGACTTCGAACACAGCCATGGCGGGCGAGCTAAGGCACGTCCAAACAGAATACTTTATAAATCGTGAGGCGATACGACTTCGACATGTCGTACCAACAACAATCGGGTTCGGACCGTCATTTTTTTTTTTTTTTCAAATATATATATTTTTTTTTATGTTCGTTATTGCGGGGGGCGGGGGACTTGAGCATGCTCATCCCGTGGGTTCAGAGAGCCATTCACAAGCTCTGTAGGCTGTCGGTTAATCGCTCAAAGCCTCCGCTGCTCTTCAGGTCCCGAAAATGGGAAAGGGAGGGGCTCTGTTTGGTCGTGTCACGTGATAACACAGACAGAGCGACGCTGGACGCGGTTAGGTTTTCGAACGGAAGGGTACACCCCTTACCCTAGGGTAAAATTGAGGACATTCTTTTACCCACGGCCAAGTATACGAGGGCTCGGCAGAGCAGGTGGACAGCATTGGCAGGTGGCGTGTAACGTCAAGTCTGACCAGCATCGAGGTCACCGAAAAGCGGAGGACGCGAGATGGAAAAACGTGACGTTTGCTCGGTGGCGTTCAAACAGACATCGTACTGCCGGACACTTCATCTTTCACGATATTTGACGTAGTTCCGTCACCTCACTATTTCGGAAGTGTCTTGTTTGAACAGGCTTTTAGGAAGAACCTGGTAGACCGCGCGCTAGCAGACGACAGGAGCGAGGGGAGAAGGGCGGGGGAAAACTACTTGTCGGCTACCTCGCAGCATTCATCTAGGGGCGTCACTCTCCCGGACAGCCCGGACAACTGGACTTCGGCCATTTTCTTTTAGTCGGTCTTACTGTCGTCGCAGACAAAGTCAATCGTGCGCCATCGCAGTAACGCTTCGTCGCTTAAGGGCTCTCGCTAACCTTACGACGATGATTCAGACCAGCGAGCGTGCGCTCGAGAGCAGACCAGCAGATGACCAAACACATCACTCTTTCGAAAAACAAATGGTGCATTGTTTTTGAAACGATTATGGCAGTATTACGCTCCCTCTCCACGAGAAATTAACACTTGTCTCATACTGTTATGTGCCTTATCATGTCCAAAAGCATACAGATTTTGCAATAGCAGCGTTTGCAACCTCCACGAAAGGTCGCGTTTTCATTGGTCACATGTCGTCCTGGCTGCTGGAACATGCTCCTTCCGTCGCCTGAAAGGATCTAGGCGTGTTGCGATCTTCGACTGCTTTTTAATAGGGAAATCGGTCGCGTAATGTGCGTGATTTAGGAATTTCTAGGATGCTCAAAGCCCGCATGGTGAGCAATCGCCATATTTAGGCGATCTTACAAACCTCCTCAGGGCCCCTTTAAAAGAGAGGCCTGTGCTGCCTCCGGGAGGAGTATTCAACCTCTGAAAGTAATTGCCCTCCTCGAGCTATCGGCTGGGCTGAAGGCGCGTGCGTTTTGAAGAGAACGACATCCAGGACAGACATTGAACGTATACAGGCTCTTTTGATCGTATATTGACTGAACAAAAACGTTTCTCTCACAGAAAGTCTCCTTGTTCTCTTTAATGTTTCAAGAGAAACTTTGTGAAAGAAATCATATACGCTCATTGTTTCATGGCTGAATGTTTCGCCGATGTCTGCCCTAATTACGCTTTTTTCATACCTTGACTTTTATGGAGATTACTAGTCTCCTAGGGCCCGAAAATAGAAAAAACAAAATGTTCTTTTAGAAAAAACAATATCTGATCAAACGGCTTTTTTTTTTTCGTAAGTTCAGAAAGAGTGCAGAGGCTAAAGCCGTGGTCCCACTGCCCATAGATCAAACAGAGGACACGGCGTTTGCTGCAGACACGATAACAAAATTATGTGCGGACATCCCTCAAACACGTCCGAAGCATGAATATATGCACGCTTTCAATAATCTGCTGACAGTTTTATTGAGTGACCAAGGTTACAGGGCCGTCAGACAAGAACACTCGTCACTGTCTGCAGGCTGTCTTTTGCAGGATGCATTAGCAGTGTGGCCACGGCAGCGTTACTCGTTCGCGTGTGAGGAGACACATTGAAGGTATCCAGTATCTCTATAGATGGACACTCCAAGAAGTACCGCGCAAGTATCGTATCGACCCGGCCTGTGTCCAACCGTTCCCTCAGACCCGGAGGAGTGGTGCTGGACGTCCTGCCGATTGAGACGAGCAGCCAGGCGACGCTGCTGTCGCTGCCTCACGTTCGTAGCAGGAGCGAGTCTTGCCTCAGCAGCCGGGAAGGGGACTGCGACACGGATGAACCATATGACCCCTTCTACTCCCCGATGAAGGCAGAAGACTGCGGCCCGGACTGGACCAAAGTCTTCTGGGTCTGGTTCCACAGGATCAAGATCGTTGCCCTCGTCCTCCTGCTTCTCTTTGCCGTGGTAGGTGGTCTTTTTTTCATTGTAGGTGGTCTTTTTATGGTATATGGTCTTTTTTCCATGGTAGGAGGTCTCATTGCCGTGATAGGTCGCCTGCTGGCGGTAGTAGGTGGTCTGTTGGCGGTAGTAGGTGGCCTGTTGGCGGTGGTAGGTGGCCTGTTGGCGGTGGTAGGTGGTCTCTTGGCCGTAGTAGGCGGTCTCTTGGCCATAGTAGGCGGTCTCTTGGCCATAGTAGGTGGTCTCTTGGCCGTAGTAGGTGGTCTCTTGGCCGTAGTAGGTGGTCTCTTGGCCGTAGTAGGTGGTCTCTTGGCCGTAGTAGGTGGTCTCTTGGCCGTAGTAGGTGGTCTCTTGGCCGTAGTAGGTGGTCTCTTGCCTCTAGTAGGTGGTCTCTAGGCCGCTGTAGGTGGTCTCTAGGCCGCTGTAGGTGGTCTCCAGGCCGCTGTAGGTGGTCTTCAGGCCGCTGTAGGTGGTCTCTGCCGTGAAAGGTGGTCTCAATCCCAAACTGTTTTGATACCACAAGCGGGGTGACGCTTGGGAAGGAAGTATTCCCCATTGTGGTAAATTTAACTTCAAGCAAAAAGCTAACCGCGAGTCACCTTCGTGGCTTATTTGAGTTGTAACAACGGAAAAATAATGGAAAAATAACAGCCTTAATTTGACGTTCCGTGCATCATATTCCTAATAGTTGTTTTGAATTTTGATTCGGGTGATAAAATTGTAACCTTGCTTCTACTGCAAAAAAATCCAATTTTATTTTGTAATAAAAGTGTAGCCCTCGTAGACACACAATTAAGGTTTCATATCGTTTTTCATAAACAAACCTCTGAAAATCGTTTTATCTGCTTCCTATCATTAACGTAAAGAAACGTTCCATTTTTTCTTTTATTGGTCATTACGTACATATAGCCCTCTCATACTAGGATATTTAATCAGCATCCTTCGGGGAGTGCTCTTCCGGTTCTTTAGAGGCCGGGGGCGTCTACAGACCCCCTGATATCTAAGCACAGCCTCAACAGACCGATCTCGTCAAGCGAAATGCGCAGGCGCGTGCTTTCCGAAAGTGGTGCCGCCGCCATGCTACTTGTAGTCGAAAAAATCGTAAGGGTGCAGGCGAGCTGGTGAGTATTAACCATGTTGAATTAACCTGAGACTGGGGTAGAGAAGAAACGTCAAAAACGTAGAAGGGACAGAAAATAGACAGAACGACGTCGTCGTCCTGTCTATTTTCTGTCCCTTCTACGTTTTGATGTTTCTTCTCTAACCCAGTCTCAGGTTAATTCAACATGGTTACTTGTAGTCATCGTTTTCCGACTTCTCGGCTGCATGTGGCTGCGGTATGCGTACGTTATCGTACATCATCGCTTGGGACGCCCCGATATCAGCTTGAATTTTCCCGTCATGTGTGTACTTCATGAGCTTGTGTTGTTTGTGATGCCGCGAGAAAAAAAACGCCGCCACTACTCGAGCACTCCGGGTGCTCGGACATCTTAAATGGACACTGACAGTATATTCATGCTGGCCACAGTGTTCCTTTTTTTTTTTTTTACATGACATATAAGAGGTTAATTATGTAGAACACAATCTGCGGCTCAAAATTTGTTTCCTTTCCGCTCGAAAACCGCCGAACGAGGACTCGCCGGTTTGAGTCGCGCTCACTCTCGTCTCCGTAGTCACGTGCCGTTCTCTCTGGTTTAGACACACACACTAAATATAATCAGTCATAGGTCATTGAAGGCACGCACTCAATTTTAAAAATATAAAAATATGATACCCATTTTTTTTGTGGCTTCTAAAAAAACTGCAAATACGTTGATTTGAAAAAAAAGAAAGTTGCACAGAGAACTGGAAGCATCTTGTGCATTCTTTCTGTAACTCTCAACATGGAGTCGTGCCGTGGACTGGACGGCTGAACGAAGCGGACTAATCGAAGGTGGCAGATGACTGCGTGGGACCTCTACTTCGGAACTGTTGTTCACGGTACCGGCGAATCTGTCTAGCTTCGAAAGAGAAATTGTTTACCGATCAAAACAATTGGGATTTTATTCCGCACGACACGCCCGACCATCAAGCTGATTCGCACGAAGACGTCGCCGAGTCGTCGCCCCTTCTCCTGGCTGAAGACATCGCTCACCTTACGAACACGAATTGGCAAGAGCTTAAAAAACTACAGGTACCAGAGGTATCAACTGAGATAGACCTCTACGAAGCGAGTGCTCAGAAAGGTTCCACAGTAACGGAACACTTCGGCACGCCCTACCATGTCTCGTGCCCTGTACTCTTGCACTCTTTAGCTAACGTGCAATATGGTGCATATAAGTTATGAAACAAATAGCGAAACAATGAAAAAACGTTTTTTTCACGCCGCTCTGTCCGGCTCTCTTTACCTTTCTTAGGCGCTCTTATTGGAGGCTGCTTTCTTTCGGAAAGACATGACATCCGATCCATTTTTGCCCGGTGCTGGTGTTGTAGCATCCTCACACACAACAGGCAACGCCACCCATTGTGAGAAAGCACCCGATTAAAAGCCTCGCGCTAAATCAAAACTTTCCAAACGCCGGGCATAAAACGCGCACTTAGCGCGGCCGGTAACTTGGACAGAACTACAGGTACCAGAATGCAAAGTGGTAGCGCTGTCGACGCGGAACTCCTGGTGAGATCGGTCTAATTGCCAGATTTTCGATTACTCGTGTGACTTCAGTAAAGTGTGCAATTATCTTATAAACGCTACTCCACTTTTTTTGCAGATCACGATGAGTTTCTTTGAAGAGGAAGAAAACACGTGGGAAAAATTCCAAGTGACCGCAGGAAACGGATCCCACTGTATCCTTCTAATCTAGGCCTTTGAACATGCCAATACTTTAAGGGACTATTAATAGTTTTTGAGACTTTGTGTTTGTCCGTCCCTTTTTGTCCCAGTCTCGGGGTTTTTGTGAAATGTTTAACCACCACCAGCTCGTTTGCGCCCTTACCTTTTGTTCACTATTAATAGGTTTTTGAAACGACTAGTTAGTTGTGATTTCTAATATATTTTTATCCTGCCAATATAATTATCACGGGCATTTGACCCGAATGTATCAATGGACGCGAGAAAAAACGAAAAATTAACCGCTGGGTGTGACTCCATATCAAGAGGTTTCAACTGCTTTGCGCGTGCCGCTTGTTAGTGAATACGTGCAAAGTTTCTGACCACTCGGGTAAGACCTGCGGAAGGCACGAAGATGTCGAAATCTCATAGATATTTTAAAAGCGACGTTGTCATTACTTGGCAAATCGATCTAAAAAAAAGAATTTTAAAGTCGTGATTCTAAAGGCCAAATAATGACGATTTAAATTTCTTTTTCTCTACTACAAAACCTCTTCAGTTTCCCCTTAAGCAGTGTCAATCATAGTGAATCGGTCATTTTTTGAGCGGATACGTAGGTGTGTGATATGGCTAACCCTCGCTATCGACCTTCTTCGATTACACTCGTCCCTGGCCACCCGGTATAGCATATCCGATATGGGCTACGAAAAAAGAATAAGGCATTTCATTCTGTAAATAGAAGAAAAAAATTGAGAGGAGGCAAAACGAGAATGGGTTACGGTTACGATTATATCCTAGGCGTATTCTATTAGAGTAGTAACGGCAAAACCATGTTTTCGCCCATACTGGAAGTGGCGACATTCAAGATGGTGGCACCCTTGTGGAAACGTCTATATGCTAGCTATTTTCAAATAGTGACGGCTTCTCTCTGAAAACACGCGCATTTCAAAAGAATGAGCGCGCAATCGAGCTGGTGAACATTTGACTTGTCTAAACCTGAGACAGAAAACAAAAAAGAAAGACCGGTGAGAAGAGGGACAACACACACCGTCTCGCGCATTGGGATCTGAAACTGTTGTTCATTTTTCTAAATATCTTCCCTTTCTTTCCCTGTCTCGGGTTCAGCCACGGCACGCGCGTGTTTCCATATCTTCTCTTGAAATGTGCGAAATGTCTTGAATCATCATCATCACCATTTATTAAACCTTGAAGGCCCTTACGGACATTACACGAGGTGGGGGTACCTGCTGAAGAAAACATTATATAAAGAAGCAAACAAAAAGTGAGTTACATGTTGGAGAACATTGTTATATAAAGCAACAAAATATTCTCTTTCGTGATGAAAGAGAATATCCCCATGATGGTCATTGATATTTGTCTTCGTTGGAAGAGTATTTACACGATTTATACGTAGAGCATACGACGCCACCATGTGCCAAAGGCGTAATGGCGAATGGACTATATGGGGATGTAGCAGAAACATTTGTCCGAGCGAGCTGAATTAAGATTGCGCAAGACTGTCGAAAGCCGATTGTAGAGCATACGACGCCACCATGTGCCAAAGGCGTAATGGCGAATGGACTATATGGGGATGTAGCAGAAACATTTGTCCGAGCGAGCTGAATTAAGATTGCGCAAGACTGTCGAAAGCCGATTGTAAGCCCTCCTTTGTGTGCTGCTGTACGCTCCCACGTCAGTAGAACGAATAGTTCTTGACTCGTCGACCCAACGCCACTAGTGGTGAAGCTCGGCAACAATTCCGAACCTGTTCACGTGAGCCTGAAGGGCCCGTTCCTCTCCAAACCACTAGCCAACATCACCAACGTGTTCACGAGGGTCGCACTTGTAGGGTTCTCCAACGAAACGTCAGGCGACGCGGTCATCCTCAAGGAACTCTTTCGAGCTCCCACGGCTCCCGCTGCTGCAGCACCGGCGCTCGTCGATTCCGTAATCCAGGAGGTCATCAACTTGCACGAATTCGGGTATGTCTCTCTCGCTTTCCTTTTTGCTGTATTCTATGCTGTATTCTACTATTTCCACTGCACCTTTGCCAATGTCCCACTAGAAGCGAATTGTCCGACTAAAGTAACGCCACCCTGCGTGATTTTTTTTTTTTAATTTTATGTAGCAGCGTTGTTTTTGTTTTTAGGGCCCGGCGTTGTCGCCTCCTGGTCGAAGTGGACGGTCCCCCAGGCTCCAGCTACGCGATGCAGGTGCAGGTCACTCCCAAGCAGGAGGAGTTTGGCATCAGCATCCCGTTGGCCTTCATCGTCCTAAGCGTGCTCTACCTCCTCATTGGATTCGAGGTGAGAGCCCCAAAGTGCTCCCGGTGTCTTTCTACACTTTGAGGTCGCTGGAATCTTCCACAATGCGGCACTGAACGCCGTCAATCAGCTGCGGGCTAAGATAAAAAGCGGTTGAAAGTTCCAGTGACGCCGTTAGTTTCGCGGAAGTCGCGGAACTGCCAGGCTTTTCCCAATACCACCTAGGAAGTGAGGTAAACGTTCGAAATGAGTCGGTTGGGATAGCTAACCTGTAATCCGTAAGGACGCCACTCATTGCATCGACGGGGGAATGAAACTGAGAGCTTTCATACACTCCCTAGGGCCAAAAAGCTGTCAATCATGTCAAGCTGCGAATGGAAACAAAAATGTTTACGCACTTGACTGAAAGTCAGTTTTGGCAGCCACCTTTCCTGAGTTGCCATTCGGTCGACAGGAGACTGCCAGGGAGCTTCCCTCCTCTGCAGAAGCCATGGAATGCAGTACTTCAACGAGATCCAGTGTCTTTGTGCGCAATGTTCCCAACCGGCAATGCTGCATACTAATTTTTGCTTGAACCGCAGCATTCAGCATTACGTTGTACACCGCATTTTCCAAGTTATTAGCGTTTCTTATGTTCTAGAACAGATGCACACAAAAACCTGCCGAATTAAAAGAGCGGATTTAAATATCCTGCAAATTGTACATCCCTCTGAAAGCACTCGGGCGCCTACAGAGAGCGTGCAGAGAAAACTTGAAAACGGTAAGGGTCCATTGACACAGTTGTGCTTGCTTAGGACCGAGTTTTTGCGATCTTTTACGACGAGGGGAAACGCTGACACGCTGGCGCCCTTCGAGCTTACACTGGAACTGCACTTGGCTAGAGCTAATGTTTTGCGGTATTATCGAGATCAAATATACCTACTATCTACAAGAAATGGTTGTTGAGAACATCGTCAAATTTTCGAACAAAGAAAAAAAAAAAAAAAACTACGCGCGAACAAATAGGATAGGTACGGAAGTGTCAAGTGTTCTACGGCTACCCGACAGATGGCGCCAGTGTGCTCTCTCATCGTAAGAGATATTTTAATAGATTTTAAGGCACACGGTCGTAAACAATCGCAAGTGTATGAACAGGCCTTAAGATTTCCCCAACAAAGTAACCTCTGAATTATCTAACTAAACTGCGGCCTGATTTTGAACTGTCAACTGCAGCCAAACTTGAGCACCGTCACGTGGTTAACTGTAGTGCTCTGCCTCTCGTTTCATCCGGAGCTCGTCCACCGGACCCTGGCAGCCCTGATCGGAGCGACGATGGCGGTGGCGTTCCTGTCCATCGTTGGCGAGGCAAGTCCCTTAGGGCTCTAAGTGGGACACTTGGTGAGAACGTCGGTGAGAGCACCAACCGCCGCGATTGGCCGGCGCCGCGCGTGCCCTTAGCACTGACCAATCACAGCGCGGCACTGGCATATCGAGGGTGGTCGGCGATCTCGCAGAAATTCTCGCCGACTGTCCAACTTAGAGCCCCTGCTCTAAGTTGACCGTGTACCTAAGTTCACCGTGTGCCATGCCGCAACCTAAAATGACTCGTTTGCGCGCTTTTCCTCACGCTGTGTTCGCACTTAGCTTCGATGAGTTTGCCAAGAGGCGGCGTTAAAAGCAGTCGGGGGCATTTCAGTGCAGCTGAGGCCTTTTCGCACTTGCAGCACAGTTTTGACTCGGTGTTAGGACACAGCGCTCAGTCGTACCTGCACTGTATCAGCGCTCTGCTTCACAAAACCCGGACTTTTTCTCTGAACGTAGACGATGTAGCGCTAACTCCGTGCCAAATGAGTGCTGCGCCGAATGCGTGAACAGGTCTTCAGAGGAACACGTAGAGCACGTATAAGAACATGTGGTGTCTTTTCGCGGTATCGGATAGGATGAAAGAATCATCGGGAGTTATCGAACCTAACCAGCAAAATATCCTTTGTTCAAATATAATGGCCATTGTTTTCACTTTTTTTTATTTATTTGGTTAATTATGGCCATATTGCGAATAGACGGATAATCATATGAAACGTATTTTAGAATCATTTATCACGCGCCGTGACCTGGGTTTTTCAATTCGATGTTTATTTTCACCCATGCTTACCAACAGCCCAAAGGCCTTTTCGGTTAAGCACCACAGCAATATACACATTATAAAATTAGTCCACCTACCTAAATTTATAAACATGCATAAGTTAATTCTCATAATTAAGTGCAGTGCTTAAATTGCGTTTTTAAAATGACAGATTTGTGAAAAACAAACATCGACATTCGTAAAATCACTGTTAAAAATGCACTCAGTATTTACTTGAATCTATTTTGTTTTGAAGATAATAAAAGTGGCTTATAAAAAGCTCTGCATCTGAAGCAGGAGGAAACTAATATGATAATTCGTTTATTTCCATCTGCATTGATGGTGGAGCTCGAGGGAAAAAGCTGTGAAATACAGCTTGACAAGGCCCTCGACTCCCAATGAGAAGGTTGAATCATCAGAACAAGGTATCCCGATACAGACCGATCCTTGATAAGCTTCTAAATCTTTACGTCTATGCGCATTCAAAAATTGCCCGCAAGCTATCGACACACCACCCCCGTATTTTACGCCAGTCACGATCTCTGCGAAACGCAGCATAGGACGACGAAAGATATTCACTACTTGCGATTCCATCATGAAGCCAGGTTTCTTACGAAGTTACAATATCGTAAGCACAGCCTACGTAGTAGATTGGACATGAATTCATATGATCTAGTTCTAAGGCCGCGGACATTTTGATAATATACGTGAAGATTGCGAGTCGTGGTTATCTTGGTTTAAAATTTCCGAATCAGGCACGTTCTGCCGAGAACTAGGCAGCCTACCAAAAGAAAGGACGAAAGAAAGAGCCATCCTGCCACACATCGGAGCTGTTCAGCGCAAACAACGATTCCTGGTCAACAGCAAGATTAAAATAATTATATGTTGGGTGTTGTGTTTTTAGTCGAGTGGGCAAATCACCGGCTCGTCCTTGAGAACGGTCGCTGCGGTAGATTCAATGACAGAAACAGTTGTGGTCGGGTGCAAACGGGACACAACTTCAAAGGCGATGGACGAGGCCATGCACTGCAACTGCAGTTTCCGACCTGACCTAAGGAGACTCGGGGTTTTGGACAACATTCCTGATTAGCGCGAAGGCGGCCGCCCACGTTGTGGACCGTGTTGTCAAACTCGCCGTTGCCTTCATGTGTAAAAGAAAACGAAAACGGAACCCTGAGGGCTGTTGCACGTATTTGTCTTGGTGGCGGACCCTCGGAGCGTGCTCTCAGCATGGCAGAAGCTTAAGACGGCACCGTCGATGTCAAGCAGACGGATGGCGCCTCTTAATCGGCAGCCATGGTTGCCTGGCTCACAGCAGTCTAGTTCACTATACTGCTTGGCAAAGTTGGGTGACCTCGACAATGAGAGCACTGTTGTCCAAACATAGAAGGTTGACTTCGGCCGTCAAAATAGCGAGCCGAGACGAAAGCATTACGGGCAGGCCAAGAATTTTTAAAGAAACTTGCGCGCGTGCCGCGTTATCGTAGGCGCCTTCGACAATGTTGAAGCCTTGGTTCCCAGCGGTGGGCGTAGCCTCGCCATCAGACCCAGCACCAATAAGCCTCGCAGAAAACTGATTAACGTGTCTCGAACAATCTCTGCACTTGTAACTGTTTCTTTCAGACTGCATGAAGATGTCGTATTCATCGCTTTGAACATTCAGGCACTTGCAGTGGAAACAACGAAACGGCTTTGCGATGTATACAACACGTTGAGTCGTCCTGTAGGCTTTGCTGTTACAGGAGCGACAAGCCGTTTATACCTGTATCTATCTTTGTTAATCTGCACGACTGAATCTCGGACTAGGTCTTAAGACACCAGGCCCTAAGCCTCAGTCATAATACAAAAGACGCCATTTCCTACAACCGTGACGACATCTACGGACACGCCTCAAGCATCTTAGTAGGCTTCATACATGTCTGCAGACAGGTTTTGTATGACCGTCACACGAGGAAGAAACCCGCTTCGTGTCTGCAGACTGTTTTTTGTATGCATTAGCCGCCTGACCGCGCCTTCAGGCTTTATTCATGTGCGCCCCGAATGTAACGAGCGTATGGCCCTCCCACAGCGTCCCAGCTTGGAGCGGGTGGTGTCCTGGCTCGACGTGGAAACCCTCTGCCTCCTTTTCGGCATGATGGTCCTGGTGGGCATCCTCTGCGAGACCGGATTCTTCGACTATGCGGCAGTCCTGGTAACGCACATCTTGCTGTTTCTGAGACGGCACCAGGTTTTGTTTGTTTGTTTTATAAACTGAGCACAGCGACGTTGGTGACCCTATACGGTGCGCAAGTATTCGAAAATGCGTCTTTGGTGGATCGGAAGGCAAGGAGGGACACGCAAAGAGAACGCGCCATGACGAGGCAGCCAAGCCGTCACGGGTCGAGGTTGGGGGAAACAAAATGGCCTCATCTGGGGAGATAAGCAGACAAAATTTACCATGTTGAATTAACCTGAGACTGAAGTAGAAAAGAAACGTCAAAACGTAGAAGAGACAGAAACGTCTTGATGTTTCTTCTCTACCCCAGTCTCAGGTTAATTCAACATGGTTAATATTCACCAGCTCGCCTGCACCCTTACGATTTTTTCTAAGACAAACTTGCACGTTGTATACGGTTCCTATAAGAACTCCCACCCTGTCATACTTCGTCAAGCACAAATGAGGACTACACCTAAAGCTCTGGGTCCTCAGGTACAATCATGGGCCACCTCGAAACCATACGGTAGATTGCTCTGGCGGGCCCGTCAGTGTACCGCTTTGTTAGGCATACTGAAGCAATGCCACGTGGTTTCTAAATGGCTCGTAATTGGATCTGGCGGCGCGCAGCTTTGGCTGTAGTCCGTCGTATGACTAATGTGCCCTTTTTGTCGGAGAAAGCCCATCCTGATCGTCGGTTTAGCTCTTTTTTACTGTCAAATTGTATCGCTTCTTTATGTCCACGCTTCTTAATACGGAGAAAAAGACTGACACGGCAGAGACAAAGGTCGCCGACCGTCTTCGCCCAGGCACCATGCCAGAAAACCGCCTTACTTGGCCAAAGTATGGCAATCTTAGGGGTTTACCTTGGACATAATAAGCCTCTAGCTGGAACCAGAAAACTTTTTTTTGACTTTTTTCTTGTTCCCCACATAATTGCGGAAGGGCTGGACATAAGCCACAGATGACACGTATGAACCGAACTAGTTGGGAAGCCTAGTCCTGGCCCTTGTTTCGCAATTGAGGTTCAAGTTTCTTAAGTGAACCGAACAAGCAGGCTGTGAAGCATTAAACCGGCCCTTGTCTAGAAACTTAAGGCAAAACTACCCAGACTTTGGTCAAAGCATATCAAATTTGGTAGTACCGCGGCTTTTGGGTGCGTGTGTGTGTGGGGGGGAGGGGAGGGGGATAGTCGTAGGCCTATGGGGTTAGCGCCGAATAGGTCAACGACTATCGGAGCACGTGAAGCGGAAGCTCGCGTTGCAACACTTCACGTGTCGTATTATGGGACCTCTCTGGCCATGGAGAGGAGTGGCATGGTTTCGATTTCGAGCACCCCGTTGACGAAGTAGCGCATCTCATCACTGCGTAAAAATTGTCAAAGCTCGCTTTGACTACTTCAAAGCGAGCTTTGAAATAGTCATAACGCTATTTTGTTATAGCCGACTTCGGTTAAAACGAAATGCAAAAGGGAATGGGAAATTGTGGTCGCTTCGCTGTAGCCGATATTGCGTTATAACCGACCTCACTATAACCGGTCTCGACAGCAACGTATAACGCGGTTTACTTATCTCGAGTACACGTAACGTAGTTACGTTACTTGTTATATCATTTTCCGTACTCTAAAAAAAATATATATATATATATGTATATATTACACTTTTTTTTTGCCTTTTCTGCGCCAAAGTTCTACGAATTTTTACACTTATCCCACATACCTTCAAATTTTGTTTAAATATACGTTCGCGTTTCTCCTTGTGAGTATTAAGTGGAACCGTAAAAAAAGATAAGGCAATTATGCTAAAATCTTGCGAATGAATTGCACAGAGAAAGAACCTGTCCGTGTTCTGTCCTATGTGTGATTATTTCCCAAGTGTTTATCCAATACCAACGGTCGCGTTAAGCCAGTCATTATAATAAATTTCTGCATGGACATGTTCTGCTTTTTTAATATGACGCATGTGCATACCTTTAACTTCGAAACAGTAAAACGTTTTAATAAATGAATAGTAACGTCCGTCAGTTTTTATTGATAACTGCAACGTATTACTTTTATTTGAAGTAACGCAGGCATCTAACCCGTTCTTTTATTTGCAAGTAACGAGTGACGCATTTCGTTACTTTTTTTCAGTAGCGCATAAAAAACCAGGTAAAAGTAACTCTTTGTGTACAAGCCTGGTCCGGACATATTGAAAAAACCCCGACATGGAGGTTAACCGCGGCGTGAACGGATCAATGGCTTGTTCCGCAGGCGTACCGTTTGGCCCGCGGTCGTGTCTGGCCCATGATCAGCATGCTCTGCCTCTTCGCGGCGGTGATCTCGGCCTTTCTGGACAACGTCACGACCATTCTTCTCATGACGCCGGTCACGATCAAGTAAGCGCCGGGGCAGCCGGCCAAGCCTCCAATTGGGGCTGTGGCGCCTGTAAAGACCGGCTTAAAACACGACCCGTACAAAAAAGTCTGCCCACACTCACTAAGAAGTGTCTTCCTCGCACGTCGGTCACATGGGTCGTGCAAAAACTATCCGCAGACATGGTTTAGGCATACATCTGTTTGAAGCTAACGAGCTTCGAATGTGCTTGATGAGTGTCCGCAGGTAGTCGTGTCACTATATGTCTACAGATAACACCGCGTATTTTGTATAATGAATAAACCCTGTCACTGCCGCTCAAAATCCCACCTCGGGAATCGGCAACAGTGACTCGAGCTCGCGTTCCAAAGTTGATAAATCGATCGTCGGGCAGCCGACGAAGTACCACGCTTATCGGTCCGACTGATCGAGCGGTCATTAAATGCCTTCTCATTCCCCAAGAAACTTAGGTGTAGCGGTAAAACGCTCAAGCGAGGGAAGCCTGACAATGGACGTGCTAGGATAGCCTTTGCTATTGGGTGACTTTCCTCTGGATTGATCAAATTGCGGCTTGCAACTTAACGTGTCGAATGGCTGTCGCCCCTGTAAACTCTTTGTGTTTTATTTAAGTTAAAAACCACTTCCATCATTTTTGAGTACCAGGCGTTCATGACGGTGGTAGACTCTGTAGATGCGGAGCACTTTCAACTTATTCTTAGAGTGAAAACTGATTTTTTTTTTTATTTACACCTGGCAATAAAGAAAAAACGAGTCGGTTAAAAAAGAATATAACAACCTGATGCACCCGTCCATCGAAGTACGCCTAATGTATCAATCGTGCGTGTTCGCTCATTTATTAAACACCAGCTATTTAAAACATAGGTACACGCTTTCACGTACTTCTGAACCAGCGTTTTGTCAGCCGTTGATGGCGAGACATTGCTCTGCCCTTTTTATCTGTTTTTCCGCCCTGGTCTCAAAGACAACGACCGAGTCTTTAGCACATGAGCGGATAGTAAGCGAGCACCGAGCAGAATGCCTCCACCGTGAGTCTGATCCGGCGTCGGGGATGCGCAGGCTGTGCGAGGTGATGAGTCTGGACCCCAAGCAGGTACTCATCATCATGGTGCTCTTCTCCAACATCGGCGGCGCCGCCACGCCCGTCGGAGACCCGCCCAACGTCATCATCATCTCCAACCACATGGTCAAGGCGCTGGTGAGCCCATACCACCTGGAACACAGGGACACGTCGTTGGTTTGGCACCCCGCAATTTGACTTTGAATCACATATCCATACAGAAATTTTGTAGCTTTCGGTTAGCGGTGACGCCATAAAGATGCACGCAAGTCATGTTGACAGTCACACGAGGAACCGCCTCGGCAGATACGGGAGTCGATGACAGGCGAAAGTCGACCCCGTGTGCGAGGATACCTCGTGTGCTTCCAGGGCATCAACTTCACCAGCTTCACGCTGCACATGCTGCCCGGCATCCTCCTCTGTGCCGTGGGAGCTTTCGCCTTCCTGCGATTCTACTTCCGGGATCCGAGGACGCTCCGGCTGGACGTCACCGAAGCCGTCGGTGAGCGGGAACCGTCTCTCCCACTGGAACGCAGGGCGGTCGCTCCGCGCCACTCTGGGTCGCTCGAGTGAACGGAACCGCCCTTGCGACTGTAACGCGAGTCACTCCGCCCAACTTCTTACCGCTCGAGACAAGGAGGTTAGAAGTACTAGGAGGGGGCACGTTGCAATATTGGTGAAGCCTAGTCATAAAGAGTTTAAACGATTTTGTGCCCAGCGTGACCGCTGATCTGTCTGGCGATTGGTGCGCGTGACAAGTCACGTGTGAGATGGATGGTTGATTGTAGAAGGACCGCTTGCAGGCTTCCGCGCGCTCCGTCCGGTAGGTTTTATCATATCGAAGGCTAGACTGTGGTGTATTCTAGTACCCCATATAAAGACGAAGGCTATCTACGGTCACGTGATGTGGTCACGTTGGCATGGTAAGTGAGGAGAGCAAGGAGGAAAATGAGAAGGAGGCGAGGCGTCAAGGGAGCATGGCATGTGGAGGCTACGCGGCTGACGTCATGCCCTCTCCTACCCTTCTAATCTCCATGGCTCGAGATGACTAGCACTGCGCATGCGCAGAAAGCAGAGTGGCGTGAGGTGACGCGCATGCGCAGAGCGGACAGCAGCGCAGCCGCAGTCACGTAGCGTCGAAGAGTCGAGTTGGTGTATATGCGCCAGCCGCGTTCCCGTAACCATAAAATGCATAGAAACGACACGGGACAAATCGTAGGACCGCGTACCACGCACACGAAGGAAACTTTCATTATGCGGTGTTGTGTGCGTCACCTCCGTACTCCGATCACCAGCTTTGAGCTGACGGTGAGGTGTGTTATGTATTGTTTGTACGGCTTCTAGCGCCACCTATGTTGCATATATCCAATAAAAGGCCGGCCCCATCAGAGTAGCCAAGTGGGCACGCCAGACGCTTACCAACGCAAACAAAGTGTCTGTGTGACATTTTCCTACGGGAACGCAAGATATTAAGGTGGAAGGTACGCGTGCTCGCTGGACACGCGTCGTATGTTTGACTTTCGCCTCTTCATCACGGTCCTGTCCCCACCCACGCGCAGGGAGTCGAGCCGCCGGCTGACAAAAGGATCGATGGGTTCAGCGACTCCGTAGCTCTCCACCGCGCTGTAAACTGGGGGGTGAACAGAGTTTAGTGCCACAGTGCGTGGGGAGAAGCTGACGTCTTTCAGAAAACTTTGCAAGATGGAGAACACACGAGAAAAGAAACGCCGATTTTTAAATTAAGTTTAGCGGCGTGCTTCGAGCATAATTTTGGGAATTACTTTTAAAGTGTAAATTAAGTAGTTGCAATCACCTATTTGAGAATCGGTTTGAAATAAAATAATTTTTATGTAAAATTAGGTAATCAAAATTAAACGCCGCTTTCGGAAGGTACTGAAACTAGCCTTGAATTGCGTTCGCTACCCGACGTTAGTAAAATTAACTGTACATAAAATTTTTAATCAACTAATCTTGACCGAATTTTGTTATTTTATTTGAAGATGATTTCTACACGGTGTTACACGCCCCCCCCCCCCTTTTTTTGTGTGTGTGTGTGTGCGTGAAATGGCGTTAGAGTTGCCGGAGAGATTTCCATCCTTCTCTAAGTCTAGCTTTCGCGCAAAAGGTTGCTGCGTGGGGCAAAGCCCAACCGCGTGTCTGTTGGTTACCCGGCAGGTTTGATTCGAAGTTCAAGGGCGCCCATTCCTAATTCTCGAAATTTGAATAAAGCACCACCACATTCACTTCTCCTATAGTTTAATTTGTCAAATACTAATCAAATTTTTCCTTTTTTTTTACAGTGAATACTGTTTTTTTCCTAATACCGTATTTTCCGGGCTATAGCCTTCACCCGGTGTATAAATCGCAGGGACACATTTAGAGTAAAAAATAAGTGTTTGTTTAAATAGACCGCGCCATGCTGCTTAGTCGACACAAAAGTTTTCTCATACATGGCTGCACACCTTGACAAATGTGCGCTTCCTTAGCTCACAAACAAGCTCGTATTATACATAAATCATCATTAACATCCTCTTTCATTAGCGAAATTCGTCACTTGTCGTCACAATGAACAATCTGGAAAAACAAAATTTTTGCGTAGTCCGGGCAGACTAAAATTTGAACTTTTAAACATGTATAGTCCGGGGACTATAGCCCCCAAAAAATGCGGGAGTTTTCAGTTTCGCAGTTTTCATTGTCCTCATCCGAGTCAATTACCGTAATGCACCACGGACTTCGGTTTTCTTTGTCACACGTTAGGCAAAAACGCCTCCCACCTTTTCGCAAAGGTGAATCGTGTTGCGCTTTCTCTTCTATCACTAGGACAGCACGTGTTTCTAACTTTAATATTGTCTCCACTAAACTTACTGTAGGACCTGGTCGATCTGTATTCGTGCTTATACGTAAATCTTTGCTACATTTCAAATTTAAAGTTGTTATGTTGGGACAGCAGAACTTCCACTTTCTTCCCATCACGCGTGTTTCCAAAACAAAGCAGAAAAGAGCTGACTAAAGTCGAAGTCGCACTCCTGAAACATCCGACAAAAGAGACGCAAGGTTCGCTCCAGACATGAGAGATATTTCCGGAGAGCACGTTCACCGCATGTCTGCTTCGCTCATGTGCGTGCTTAGAACATGTCTGAAGACAGTATGACCAATCTGCCAGGACCGTGTACAATGAAGAAACACGCCTCAGTCAGTGTCTGTACACTGTCTTTTGTATGATGGATTAGCAGTGCGACCGCGACATAACGCTGTATCGATTCTGCTGAGATAAAGGGGCTTCTTGCATTTCACCTGCCATTCTATTATTTAAAAACAAAAAAAAACTGTGCCTGAATGCGCATGGGCGGTGGCCGCAACTTGCAGAGATCGAGCACGAGATCGACGTGTGGCGGAAGGCGGTGCACTCGCTGTCGGAGTACTCCAGGGACGAGAGCCACGTCCGGGACGTCATGTCCAAGAAGGTCCGCAAGCTGGTTCGGCAGCAGAGCAAGAAGTCGCACCATGTCAGGTGGGAACCCTGCCAAGTGGATCGATGGATACCTCTCGACACTTTTGATAGGACGGCGGCTGGCGCCACCTAGACAACACTTAACTTGACAAATCGACGGATGAAAGAATGAAGTTGAAACCTATGAATCGGGCGGCGACTCGTGCCATCTAGCCAACACTTAACTTGCCAAATGAATGGACGGATGAAAAAAGCTGAAAACTTTTAATGGGGCGGCGACTCTCGCCACCTAGCCAATGTTTAAAAAAAACAAAGTAAGGGTGTGCCTTTTAGCACTATACTTCTAAATTCGAAACGAATAGTCTGGTAAAGAATATTTTACCGCTATAATGCACAAGCATCCATCCACCCACCATTCTTCACAACCGAAAGGTACGATCCAAACGTCTTGGTTAAGAGCGGAATGTCGCGTTTAGTTGGATGGTCATCTGCTTCTGGTCACCAGTGGTTATGTATCGTACTGTTCGTCTTGTTGCTCTCGTGTATGTTTGTTTCATTGTCCCCAACTGCGGACGGGTTCTTCGATGCAACACCTCTTAAGTAACACGCGCTCCAACTCAGGTGGAAGTAAATTTGGCCTTGCATAAATATTCGCAACTTCGCGTACATCATTTCATCTAACGTCTTGAAAAACAAGCCGTAGCGTTGGATCCTTCACGTGACTCACCAGAGGCCAGCGCGGGATACAAAATGGACAAGGTGAAACTCACTGATTGGACCCCGACCAAAGGCGGATGCAGCACCCGTGTGAAATCTGCTCCGCCATGGTCGGCGCTACGGCCTAGTTATCTGGGAGGTATTTTCGATGACCCTCCAGGGCAGGGGCGTTGAAAGAGCTCCAAGAGGAGGTTCGGACTCCGGGAATATGATACACCACTTTGAATATTCGAAGTCCGCGCGCTGGAAGTTTGACGTCAGCATAGTGGGTTTGAACTCTGACAAATCCAACACAAGTAGTGCGTGAGCGTTCGATGTCTTATCAATGCGTCGAAGGGTGCACGGAGAAGGGCTCGTGACCGATGGCTGAGTTGGCGTCATCCTAGTATGATGAGGTTACGTGGATGCAGACTTGTACACATTACTAAAAAAATTGTAAGGAATTACATTTACAATTACTCGAGGCTAAATTGTAATTAATTACAATTACCCTCCTATAAAAGTGAGTGACCGTTACCTCAAAAATGAAAGACGTTTACAACACCCTTTAACGCCAAATTAGAGCGCAGCTCTTGAGGAGGAGAAGGGAAGGGTATTGGAGGGGAGGGATTATTCCTTCTCCCTCGTCCTGACCTCATCATCCTCTCTGCTACTCCTCCTCCTCCTCTTCCCTTCTCCTCTTCCCCCTCCTCCTTCTCCACCTCCTCCCCGCGCGTTGCATCATGGGAAATGTCCCATAATGCACCGCACGGGACCCTTGTGACGTCACGAGTCCCACGCGTTGCATTATGGGGCATTTCCCATAATGCACCGTGCGGTTACGCCGACGCCGCTCAAGCCGGAAACGGGCGCCTAAGAGCTGCGCTCTAAAAGTAATTCGTTACTTTCGTGGCGTTACTTCCAACATTACTCACCTCAAGTAAGAAACAGAGACGTGTGGAAATGCGAAAGTGTGACGCACGGCACAGCTTTCGTCAGCCGGAACCGTGGAGCCGCCGTGGTGTCGGGGAAGCCATCTCGTTTCGCAACCTGGAGGCCCGGGTTCGATTCCCACCCGGGCCGAAATGGGAGAAATTCTTTTCAATGCCATTAGTTTACTTCGTTTACAGAAACCTCCATGAGATTTTTTTCGCAGCCAATGGGAATTTAGTTGCCGTTTCGCTGCTACAGACATTGCACAGAAAATGAGAAATGAGTTGCCTTTTTCGCCCGCTTCGCTCTATGAGAGAGTTAATGCTTTCGCATTAACAAAGAGAAGAGGGATATTCGAGTTCTCATTGTTGCCAACTGTTGCATTTATTAGCCTTCAGTATTTTGAGCAACAGCTCGCTCTCGAAAGTCTCGTAAGATATTTTGCGTCATTTCTTACTGAACATGTTGACTGCTACGCTGAACACACCCTTTGAACTGAGGCATTGGATGAGAATCTCGTCTTGTGCCTCACGAATGATTTCTGCTCTGCATGGAGTTTCTTGAGCAAAGCCATGGAAGTACTATTTACCTCGAAGATAGAGCAAAGCTTCGTCGTTGCAGCCGTTGCACGATATTCGAGTTTTAGTAGATAATTTCGATACCTCCGATACCCCCGATAACGGTACCCGATAACGATATGATGCATGCGCAAAGGCGGCGGCGGAGTACCGGATATCGTTATCGGAGTCATTGGAACGATCTACTAAAATTCTCTATTGTCTAAAGCGTGAAGCTGTAAAAGTCGTCATAAAGCTAGTCAAAACTGGAATGAAAATTGGTTTATGTACATCTTACTTTATCGGAATATATTGCCAGACAATTGCAAAACAGAGTTGATAACAGTACAGTGATAAATAAATATTAAATAAGCTTTGGAACAATATTCTTCTTTTGGTTCTGAACAGGTCGAGCATCAGTTGAGACGTTGATGAGTGAGAAAACGTTTTTCATATATAAATATAAGTAATAATAATAATAAAAAAACACCAGGCCACTCATAACAACAATTAATTAGAACGTCGGTTAAAACAACGAATAGTAAATGCACGTTTGCCGTGTGTACATTTCTTCATGTCGTTCAAAAGCGCACGGAGCATGGACCGACTGCAGTTTATTCCGGTGTTCTCCAAATAGACGTCCGCTAATGCCACGGGCAGCGAAGTGCAGAGAACTAAGCCGCACTTTTGCCACACTCACGAGTTTCACTCTCTCTTCAAGCGCAGAACCTCAAATCTTTGTCAGCCACAATTTTGCTTTATTTGTAAAAATCCCCGCTTGAGATAAGTTGCGTCCTGATGGTGCAAAAACAGAAAAAAAAAGGAAGATAATTATCCTTTTCGAAGTGCTCGCAAAAAGCTGACGCATAGAAAGGGTGACTGAGATGCAGAGAACTTAGCTGGAATTCACCAATAAAGTGGGCCAACCCTAGAAGTTTGACTACAAAAAAATAAGTAGCTTTTTAAACCATGTCAAACAAGGTGAAAAGAAGCAGAAAAAAAAGGCATCCTGTTTTCTAAGAGATGACGAGAAGTGTGCAGCAACGAACGACAATGCTTGTGCAATAACACCTATTCTCATATTATCACATCTCTTTTAATAAATTTTAGTGTAGACGGAGCGTTCTTTCCTGTTGTGACATTATGAAAAGTCTAGTAGTCACTACAACCGAGAAGGATATTCGCAACTTTCAGCGATGGTGGTGCCGCGCTGTGAAATCATGTTCCCTAGCTCCTGGGCTTCACAATAAATGTGCTTGCCTGCACCTCCCTGACGTGAACAAATAAACTAAGGCTCTAATACTGCTCGTATATAGCAAAACTAAAATTATTTGCACATCGCAGACCCAGCCTCGTACTGCTGTTCTACGACGATAATCCAAATGACAGCCATTTTGATAGGCGCCAGTGCGTCCCTATAGGTTGTGAAAGTTGCAAATTGTTAATTCGTGTCTGTGCACTTACCGCCTCGAGCTTCTCGAAGAGTCATACAATCACTTGGTGTCCTATTCTCCCCGTCTTCGATCGCAAAGAAAAAACTAAGGGACTTGAAAAAAGCGAATATAGCTTGCCCCCTACTTATTTTTCTTTTTCTTTTTTCGTGGAAATTCCCATTTGAATCTTTTGACATTGATTTTAGGGTCTAAAAATAGGTTATAATAGATTCAGGGGCTTGGTGTTGTAAAGAAAGACTTTGGGTAACCGAAGAGTGCCAAGACTTCCCTTGCGCTGGTCGATGCGCGTGACAGCGCGACCGCGCTCGACTTTACCAAAATAAAAAAAAAAAATAAAAACTTATTTTGTCTTTTTAGGGGGGAGGGGGGTGTTGTGAAGAAAATGTAAGGGATTACTACGAATCTAGTACATAAATATGTGAGGGAATTACTTTACACTTACTCTCGCAAATATGTAATCAGTCCATTACTATATTAATGCAAAATGTAAGGGATTACAAGTAATTTCGTCACTTGTAAAGGATTATGTACAAGTCTGCGTGGAGGTAGTTCACAGGTTTTGATTGTTCTAGGCGGTGTTGGCATATATCAAAGAATGCCACGATTGGATCCTCAGGTCGACGGACTTCCGCGAGAACCTGCGCACACTGAGCGAGAAGTACAAGATCCGCAACTGGTCACTGCTCATCAAGTCCGGCCTGGTGCTGCTCGTGGTCATCCTGCTCTTCTTCATGCAGAGCATTCCCAACGTGCACCTCAGCCTCGGTGGGTAGACGCCGCTCGCTGAAAGGCCGCGGCCATCTTGGCCCGCTGGCTGGTAGCTCATCAATTTGCATCGGCCCCTCGTTTTCGTGCCTCACACGTAGGCGTCTAACGCTTGAGCATATATATTAACTTGTACCTGGAGTGCTTTCATATGCTGATTCATCCAGCACCAAAGGAACACAATACTGCTGTGACCTCAGGGATTCTCGAGCGGAGACATCCGACGACATTCTGAAGTGAACTAAAGCCATCTGAGGGTTCGCGTTTGCCTTTAGATTTCCCCGCTCCGTCATAACGTCGATTGTAAAGGTGGTTCATGGCAACGCGCGCCGAATTTTCTGGCTGAGCTGTTTGCGTAACCCGGTGACGGCAAGAGAAGGTTTCTATGACGTGTTTCAGGATGGATCGCCATCTTGGGCGCCGTGACGCTCATGATCCTGGCCGACCTGTCCGAGCTCGAGGGAGTCATTGCTCGGGTCGAGTGGACAACGCTCATCTTCTTCGGCGCCCTCTTCGTCGTCATGGAGGTGAGTCGGTTCACCCATGGAATTATTATAATGTACGCTAGAGGTTCAACAGGCGCTAGTGTATAATGCGACTTCCGGGATGCAAACTGGAGCAAATAGCAACCAGTCTACACCCTCAGAAATAGGGGGTGTAGTACTTACACCCCTTGTCCCATATACTACATACCAAAACTTCAGTTCGGCGTACAGCGCACTGGCGTCAAAGTAATGGTATAAACTTTCATGAACGGCTTGATAGCGGAGTGGTACAACTTATTAAAATAGCTAATCTGCGTGTTACTGTCTACAAAAAAAAATTTAGCTTTTTGTTTTTACTGAAAAAAATCATAGTGTTTTCTTTCCGTAGTCTTTGATACGTACTTCAGCTGTTTAATAAGTTATACCGCACCGTTATCAAGCCCCTCGTTAAAGTTGTGGCCGTCAATTCAACGGCAGTGTGCTGTACGTCGAACTTGAGTTTTGGGGTGCGTTATACGGGACGAATAGGTGTAAAACTACACCCTTTTTTTAGAGTGTACTTTTGCGGTGCTCCAGTGCATTCCGAGAAAATTCTCGCGCATTTTCTCTCTTCGCCGGAAAATAACATGCATAACTTTTGTTGTTTTTTTCCGGTCGCACCGAATAGTGTGTGCTTTTATTATTTGAGAATTAAATCAGCGCAAAAGACGAGGGCCCAGATGAAGAAATGCAGACACTGCGCTGACTCACAACAAACTTTTGGTGATAAAAACGGCGCTATATATATCGGCGCTGTCAAGAAAAAAAGAAAAGAACAAAAGGTCCACATCACATCTGCCTGCGATTATTTTGAGGTTCTGGGCCAAACCGTGACTATATGCATTGACAACAAACTTTCTTTCCTTTTTTCCCGTGCTTTTTAATTCCAAAGCATTGACAAAGCATTGACTGTGAAAACGGCTACTGGTTTCCGGCCCCTTCAGTCCCATTGGCTGGCGTGCGTCGACCGGGCTCCCATTGGTCATTGCGCCATGGCCTCTGAGATCCCGAAGCGCGCTAGTACGCAGCAGACGACAAAGGGAGGGGACGAGCGGCGTGCGTGCTTTCGCATTCACAACTCATAAGAAGTGCTTAGGAGTACCTCGAGCTTTTTGGCGGTGCCTTCGCACGTCAAATGCCCAATCATCATTTGTTTGAGCAGAGTGTCGGACACCGTTATCCGTACGTGGAAGGGGAATTCTGCGGCTGTGAGGCGTTCAGTTTACTTATCGAAGCTAGGTTGAATTTTGTGGGAGCAAGACTTCTCTCCCTTTTTTTGTTTTTGTTCTTCATTGCGCTCATATATATAGCGCTGTTTTGACGAATACAATTTAGTTGAGTCAGCGCCTATGTGTTTTTTCATCTGCTACCTCGTCCTTTGCGCTGTTTTAATACTCATATGTCATACCAACTGGCACAAGCCTCAACCTTAGCAACCTTTCTTATCACTGTAAAGGTTTAACTGTTTTAGTTACAGTATCTTTCTTCACCAGTAAACGATGTAAAACTTCGCTATATTTCAGGCCCAAATATCTGTTCCATATCAGGTGTGTAAAAAGCATAGACAATTCTAGGCAAAATAACATTCGAAAAGGACGTGGAGTGTGTTCAAAGTTCGCCAGTTTTCGGGTGACGCATACATATTGGTAATAGGCCCGTGTTGTCACTATGTGCAAATGACTCTGTCGTGCATCGTTACGAGCGGTTAAAAACATTCGAAACGTAGAGAATCAGGTGCGCAAGTTGGACAGGTGTTCCTTTTTATTATTTACTATGCCGGACAGTTCTATCCGGCACTTGTTTTCTGGCATCTCCCTATTTACAAAGATTTCAAGCGCGTGAATGATGTTTTGAAGGCAGAACAAGCATCCTCACATATATTCATGGGCAGAAAGAATAAAGCAGTACTTATTTATTGCAAATCGGACTATATTACGTTGCTTTAAATTTATTTTGATTGCCTGCATGCACGAAAAGTTACTTATCCAGTGTTACTGCGTAGCTCTTGCTGTTTTTCTTGGTTTTCCAGATGTCCTTCATTCGTCTGGCACGTATATCCCTTTGCTGAAAAGAGCAGACTTCGTGTTCGCGGTAACAGTGTCCGACAGTGCATATAAATGCATGTACGAAGCTGTTTTAGCACAGTATTCAATGCCACAAATCTGAAAGAAAAAAGCCGTAGCTGACGAGTTATTTCGTCTCCGTGACTGGGAAATGTTCCGAGCAACCTAAAGTACTTCCAAATTATCAGTGATATTTGCTCGTATAATCGAGTGAGAAAATGCACTCACTTTTTCCCATAAAATGCATTACCGGAAGTTAATTTTCCACTAGTTGCTGTCTGCTTCAATTTGCATCAGCCCACTAGCGCCAGTTCAACCTCTAGCGTACATTATCATAACTCTATGGGTTCACTTCGTTGGCTACGCCGCAATGTTTTGAGCACAAGCTGGCCATGCAAACGAATGCGTCACAAAAATGGAGGAAAAATTACTTCTCGGTTTCGGTCACCTTTTCAGTATAGTCGTAAATGAAACATATTTTTGTTTATAAAGAAATGGCAGACATATTCAAAATGGCCGCCATTTCATCGCTCGCTGGCTGTTGCTAAGGGGATATCGTAAAGCTTTTCGATAAAATCCACGCTTCGCGTCGCACGAACACATCGAGGGGCTTTAGTATATGTAGCTACGGGTATTCCGGTAAAATTTTCTGAGTTAATCGAGCATTACTACGAGGCAAACAACGCATTTTTGTTTTTCCTTCTCCGTGATTTACTTGAATGCAGAAAGGATCGCAACAGGAATGACAACGAGGGAGACGGTGAGCCAGAGACGGAGAGGATTTGTTAATCGAAGCGCTGTGGGTCGCAGGCCCTGTCCGAGTTGAAGCTGCTGCTGTACGTCGGCCACGTGACCGAAAGCTGGATCCGCGGCGTGAGCCAGGAGTCCCGGCTGGTCGTGTCCATTCTCATCGTCACCTGGGTGTCCTCGGTGGTCTCCTCTTTCGTGGACAACATCCCCTTCACCACGGTCATGGTAAGATGCTCGAAAGCGTGACAGAGACGCCTTTTGGAAGTGCCGCTCTTCGAAGCTTGTGCACCAAGAAGACAAGGCCTGCGTGTGACGTCATCGTTAGTGGACCACCGATCCCCCCCTAACACGCTGAAGCTGAGTGAGGGACGCCACAGGGCGGCTGATGAGTTCGTCTTGGCGTCTCTGCGTGCTGCCCAGTATGGCACGTTGCGAGACGAAATGGCGGCGATACTGAAGCGAGCTAGGCGGCGCGGCGTGGACCCACTAGTGATGACGTAAGGCGGCTGGGGGTAGAGGCCTTGTCGTCTAGATGGTACTGACCTAATTCTTATTTGAGAGCTCCTTGAATGAGCGCCAAGGACAGCTTCCTATTTCAAACGCCTGAAACACCAAGTGTGAACGACTTTCTCTAGCGTCTAGACGCAGCTCGGCAAGCCAAGAGCCTCTGTGTCTGCGTGTCCGCTTTACACAACGGTCCTACACTTGGTTTCAGCCTACACCGTTAATACACCAGACGGAAGATTGGAGGCGTGTTTCTTACTTGTATGACGCTGATCACATAAAAAGTGTCTACAGACATGCTCGAAGCACACAACTCCATAAAGCTGCTTGGGAAAATGCTCAAGCCGTGTCCGCAAATGACATCTTGTCTGCAGGGAACACTCTGCCATGATGTGTGAGCAGAGTGGCTGCGGCTTAAAAATGCAGACTTGCGTACTTAAAACGCAAGGTCACGGCTCGTACACCTCGTTACACGGGCCATGAGGTGGTCCCATCGACTCGTAGCAACGGCTACGCTCAGACTTGTGTTGAAGCGATCAACTCTACGCGTGCAAGCTCCAGGGAGTTATCCCTACACTGCACCTTCTTCGCTTGCTACCGGGACAACCTAAAGGCCCACTCCCTGAGTGACACTTCAAGAAAGGAATTTCGGTAAAACCTCACAAGTTTGTGTGTGTCTTTTTAACTACCGAACAGCGTTTGGAGAATAGTCGCGGCATGTGGAACGGGCTTAACACGCGTCTTGTGCCCTTTCAGATCAAGATCGTGACTGGACTCGGCGAAAGCGACCTGGGCTTGAGGCTGGTTCCGCTGGTGTACGCGCTAGCCTTCGGTTCCTGCTTGGGCGGTGAGTCTCCTCGCTCCCTTTCGGGAAGCCTATAGCTGTTTCCTCACGGAGTAAAACTTTGGGGCGATACCCGGGGACCGTGATTGGCCCTCTTTCAAAAACGTCCCAAGTGCGCCCCCGCCGGCAACTATACTCTGTCTCACAAAAATCGTGCAGTACTACAGGGGAGAGAGCGTATGCCAACTTGTTGAAGAGGAGGGAAAGGAGGAAAGTGAGAGAGGGGCTGGGATTCTCCCATTCCTCCTGTTGAACAGGTCTCTTGAACACTTTCTCCCATGTAGCTTTGGCTCTACTGCACTGCTTTAGTGAGACGGTTTACGCGGTAGAGAAAGAGAGAGAGAGGGAGGGGGAAAGGGTCGGGGGAAGGGGGGCTGGAGCGGGGGGCGTGGGTAAAAAGCCGTCAGTGTTTTACGCAAACACGAAGGCCACCTCGCCGATTATGACACCTCGGAGATTTGCTTGCTGGGTTTACGGCCCTATCGCAACCGGACGCCATCTTCACGTCTGCCGACCGCTGTCTTCACGTCGCCGTCAAAACTGCTCCATTTACTGTCAGAAACCGTCTAGTTCGAAGGTTTGCGGAAGAGCAGGACGTTTAAATAGGCCAACCAGGGCCCTGGATTTGATCCGCGGTTTTCCTCCGTGAGGATCTCCCGTCACGCGAATTCGGCGATCTGGAGAACCGAGAGCTTCGAGCTCCTGGTGCAACACACCAGAAATGCCATGAATTGGTCCCCCCATCCTTGACCGAACGTACTGAAAAAAAGATTTTTCTTCTCTTTCCAAAGGCAACGGAACCCTGATCGGAGCATCTGCCAACGTTGTCTGCGCCGGGGTGGCCGAGCAGCACGGCTACAAGTTCAGCTTCGTGCAATTTCTTCGGTGGGTCTTCTGGAAACATTTTCTGATTTGTTACTCACGGACTTCTAAAGCAGAATCCCGCAAGGATGGAAGACGAGAGCGTTTTGTTGGCGACCAACTGTCATGTGTCGGTGGTCGGTTGATGACAAGGAGGCGTCATAGAAGCAGTGGTGGAACTGACAAGTGGCGATTGGAAGCAGCTCCTGTAGCAGGGAAAAATGGGCTTTGGAGCAGAGAATTGCACTTTTGTAGCAAACAATTTTGAGCTTTCATGTCAAAAATGTTTTCCCCAGTATCGTGTCCGGCAGCAAACAAATGATGACACAAAACTCTGGACATCTACCGCCATCTATGAGTGACGGTGGCAACCAGACAACCGGCTTACTGGTTGCCGTCGTCGCTCATAGATGGCGGCAGCCTTTCCACTCTGGCTTGCCGACTTGCGGCCGGCCATTACTTTATTCCCACCATAGTACAGCTTCGCTGGTCTTCCTTCTTCACCAGAGTGGAAAGGCCGAATATTTTTATAGTACATCTTTAAAAGTTAGCCTGTGGAAAAAAAAACTGCAGTTGGAGTGTTGGGAGACTGTTTAAAGTGTCATACCTACAGGGGACCTGGCCGCTACAGGTTTTTATTTATATATTTAACAATCATACGGCGGTTATTTTGCAAATGTCGTAATTAACATATTAGGGGTGCCGATGGCATCTTCGGTTTGTGTTTGATGTAAAAATGTTTTTGGCTACTTCGTAGAATTTGTATCACACTGCTCTCGCTCGTATTCTACCTGTTACTGTTCATAGAGAGGCTAAGCGGATCACATAGCTACTCTAGCCGATCACAATGAATAACGCTAGCTATTCATTGCCATCGAGGTGAGCACCGTTGGCACAAACCCCGATAACTCTTCGTAAGGAATGTGCAAATTAATTTTGGGTTCGAAACAAATATGAAGTGAATAGTTGTTTTGGCCAAATATTTTTTTTAATCGCCTTTCTTCGAGCCTTTCCCGACTGTCACACACCACGCTTCAAAGAAAATTCAGCTGAACTCGCGAAGTTTGTTCCGAAGCTTCTAACTGCCTACTTATGAGCTCTGCTAAACTTAATCTAGCTAAATTTATAGACTGTGGCCTTAGAAAGTCCACTACCTACATTGGGATGGCAACTACACGATAGATTTTACACAAAATTAAACCTTTAAAGGAGCCGAGCCATACCTAATTGAGGGGATTTAAAAATATTCTTGCTACATGCAACTATTTTCTTCCATTCTTATTTAAAGAAGAAAAAAATGACCGCATCTCCACGTGGTGAATGATGTTGATTGGAGCAAAGCTCTAGAGGTGCTGATGATACTGATTTTATTGTTCATAAGTAGTGCTGATGATGCTGATTTTTTTCTACTGCTCATAGGTAGTGCTGAGTTCCGGGAAGCGTTTCGACTTCATTATTAGTGCTTTATGGTCGGTGAAATGCAGAGCCAGTGGTTCTTCTCGCGGATCAGCTTGGATCCGCTAGATGCCGTGGGAACGCATCTCCACCGCTTAAGACAACGGTCCATGTCTGAAAGAGAATGTGTGGTATGGAACGTGGTTATATACGGATTTAGGCATTTGACCGCAGCGCCCTCTCGTCCATAAACGTTGAGCCAATGCGCGCAAAGTTTAATGCTATTATATACGCATTTGACCGCAGCGCCCCCTCCTGTATAGACGTTGAGCGGCTACATGCAGCGTTTCATCCATTACACAAACCCCAGCTTTTGAGTTACTACCACATCTCAGAGCCCCCTACTCGTCCCGCAGTCGTGGCCGAGTGGGCGATGGACTAGAAATCCATTCGGGTCTCCCCGCACAGGTTCGAATCCTGTCGACAGCGCAAACATTTTTTTTTTCTTTTTATGTGAGCACGGACGCCGGACGGACGGACGGACAAGGCTGGACCTTAAGGAGCTTCGCCTCTAAAAAAGAAACAAGCAAAAATAAGTAACATATGTTGTTAGAACATCGCTGCCTAATATCTACGCTTGCATAATACCCAGTGTTTTCTTTCTTTTTTAATACAACAGGGTGCGCGTGCACCGGACCACTTTGAAGCTGTGTTTTCCGCGCGCGCTTCTCTGCTGCGACGAAGCGAGTCGCGAGATTGCGGTATCAACTTCATGGGTATTGCTTCTCCGCAGAACACCTCTTCTGGAGGAGAAGCGCACTCAAGGGGGCTAACCCGCGGCGATCAACACTTTTAAAAATATGAATATCGCATTTTATTTCAAAGAGATTATCAAATAACATATTATTTGAAGCAACTATATAAATATTCGAATATTTGCGCAACCCTACTCTTCGCATATAGTATTTAAGCATCCGAAAAAAAAAACAATTATACTTTATTCATTTTCAGTGACATCGCCACCAATGACACGTGCCAGGCACTTGCAGTTTCTTTTTCGAGAACAGCTTCCTTTTGGCGCCAGACATGGTGCACAAATACAACATGTAGCAGGTTGTTCATTCTGGCGCAGTTAGGCGCAAATGGAACAGCAGTTAGTCACCAACGAGGCGTTCTTAAATCTATGAACAGATATGGGTGAATTTTCACCCAAATAGGCTTCCCTGGAAGCCTGTGGGTAGAGACTCGTAAAGTCTTCGACGAGGCCTCTGGCCCCAAGACTACACGCAGGGGACTGACATTCCACCCCAGAGAGATCCTGCGCATGCTCAGAACGCGTTCCAAAGCCACAAAGGCGATTGTTGCAACGGTCGAGATCCAATTATGCAAAACACGCGTGACATGGCCACTCTGATGAACTACTTAGTTGTACCTAACCATTCATTAATCTCGCAGTCATATTATGCTTCACCATAATATCTCGTTAGAAAAAAAAAATGGTTTTGTTCACTCTACGACGCCTCGAAGAATGTGGCGACGCTGAGTATCCAGTTCAATATGGCCTTGCCCCCGATGACCCTGATCTCCGCCGGTGTCTCAGGATTGGCTTTCCGGTCATGCTGCTGACAACGGCCATTTCAACGGGATGGCTGCTACTCTGCCACGTCGTCATCCAGTGGGACTCCTGACCGACGATCCTGCTGCCACGAGCGCACGAATGATGGCTGCGTCGGTTTTCGAATAACCTTTTAAAGCCCCCTTCTAGAGGGCTGTTTACAACGTTAAATTAATTTTTGTTTACGGTTTGTTTTTGTTCTGTTTACAAACGTACCGCGCTTCTCTACTTTAGAACGAAACGTTGACATAAACTTTTATTGTGTTTGCCCCTGTATCATAGTTTTATACATTACAATAAAAGAAAAAAAAAAGTTTTTAAGGGTCAAATCGAATGTATGTACGTAATAAAATGATTTTACATATTGTTCCGTCCCGATGTCCTTCTTCCTTTTTTTTTTTTTTCGTCCACCCGGAGTCGGAGTGTGCAACTGTCCCAGCAATGCGAGCAAAGCATTGCTGCCAACCTTAGGGATTTTTCCCCATCGTCATCGTTTCCTCCGTCATCGTTGAGGGCCAAGGTAAATTTGTTCAAATCTAGAAAAAAAATGTTTAATGGGTTTTTGAGGGGTTAGAAACAAGTTCTTCCCCCTTCCCTCTTTGTGTCGGCCGAGCGCAGCGGAAAGAAGGCTTCCTTGCACATTTTCGGGACCACATATATTCTCCAGTTGTGGCAACATTACTAAAACACTCAGTTGGGAAACTCGCCGTCGAAACCTGGGCCGCTGGCGTCCACCGAGACCGAGCTAAATGCGACAACAGCGCCACTCTTTATCATTTGTCTGTACTGTGGTCACCTCGAGCTTTTTGAAAGCCTGTTTTTCCGTAAAAACAAACGGAAAAGACTCTTTTTGTATGAAATTTATTGGAGTTTAGTACCAAATGATGGGCGCGTGATGTCTTTATCATCTTTAGTTCGCAAGGTTTTGCGGAACAATTAATATTGTTTTTATAAAACCATGCCTCAGCGGGCCTTTCAGGTAGCACGTCCCGCCCTAGGTGCATTTTAACTTCAGTAGCTCACCGCGGCGCGTCCGCCGGGGAGACGGGGGTGGCACCCCTGTAACTTCTACCGCTGTATCTGTTCTGAAAGCCAAAATAGAAGTCACGTGCAGTTCCTCGAGTGGCCGCTGCGGGATAAATGGTCGCGTTGTGTTCGTCATTAGCTCGGTGCGCGGAGACAGTTTGGGGCCACTTTTTCGAAGCTGTCTCTATGGGAGTTTCCCAACTGAGTGTTTTAGTAACGTTGAGTTGTGGTAACGGCGATTCTGGGTGCACGAGTCCTGGCTTCTTTCGGCTCGAGCGCTCCACTCCAGCCAGTGCTTTTGTGCCATTTCATGCTTATTCCTGTTTGCTTCAGAACGCGCTGGCGAACCTCGTTGCAACAACTGATATCTTCACCCCGAAACAGACGCACATCGAGGTACCCTAGCTTTATGTGAAGCTGCTTTTACTGGTTACGTCGAACTGGCAGTTTAAATTATTACTTCTCTTATTGTTATGAACGGGTTTTATACGTTCAATAAACTTTGTTTTAGAAGCTCGCTGAAATTTTTTTCAAATTTAACATTCAAATGGCCACTCAAATTTGGGAAGCTATTTTTAAGTTACAATTTTTCTGGAAATCTAGGGAATTTTCGGATAAATATCGGGGAAGAAACGAGGTTGGCAGCACTTTAGCAATGTGTATGGAAGATGACGCAAAGAAAGAATGTGCGCTAAGCCGTTCGTGGAGGTTGTTCTAGAAGAAAGGTTTTAATTTTTCAAAAATTTCATCCTTTGGAAGAAAGTACAGTTGTAAAAGGACTATACGGAACAATCGAACAGCGTATAAATGCATGTAAAGTGGTTCTCCCAAAAGCTTTCATACGTCAAGTCGAAATAAAAAAGTGGCACAATTTGCTAAAGAAATGTTTTCATTCTAGGGAGTCGCTTCTTGGTAGTCACACACATCATCACCGTTGTTTTTTATTAAATCTGCGAAGCATCGTGGGAGTATTACGTCCAGTGCTCCTTACACTTGACGCCGCCACTCGGTTTCTCAAACACTAAACTTTTGCAGCCCACTCGAGGCTAAATTGATCACAACAGCAGACAAAAAGCCATCCCCGGGCTGGGTTGTGATCGGGGAGTCAAGAGTTAAACAGGTAAGCGCAGGAATATTGCAAAAAGATTACAAAAAAAGAACCATCCTGTGGCGTCGTTAAGTTTAGGGAGCACTGTAATAAAGATTTTCGATGATGCAGAAACTACAAAAAAAAATTGCATGTGCAAGGTTGTCGCAAACCAGAGATTCTATACCACAAGGTTATTTATCCCCAGGCTTGCTACCAGATCGCTCGACTCCAAAAGCCGATTAGCGTTCATCGCCTAAAAACTAATAAACAAAATATGTAAAAAAATCATTCTACAGAACTTTCAATTCTTTTGAAAGGATTTATCTGGCTTTAAGTAGCTTTAAGATATGAAATTAAAACTGGTTCCTCAAATGGCTGCAAGTGCCAGTCAACACTTGGTTTCGTTGGCTTGCATACTCTAAAGGGGTGCTCATTGCTGTTCCTGCCACTGGCAGGCTAAACATATCTTAAGAGCTGTTTCCATATACAGGTCCCCTGGTGCATGGCACAGTCACCATTATTAGCGGAAAAGCCCAAATAGAAAATGTCAGAAAACTTCCGTGCCATTAGCAGTCAATTCTGGCGCAATCTGTAAATAACTTTTGCATCGCCTGTCATGAAGCTTTTAACCACACGTCACTGAAGAACATAACAAAATGGTGAACACTTTGTCTCCGAATTGTGACACACTTTCACAGGGTAAAGCCTTTTGGAGTTACTAGAGTGTGTACTTCAGAAAGGCTCACGTAGATATGCCCCTTCTCTTGGTTACCATAGCCTCCTCTGCACTAGTCTTAGCATAAACAAAAGCAACAAGTTTTCAAGAATGCTGCCTGCCATCTTGAGACAGTCCAGGAGGAGCCACCATGAACACACAAGTATGAAGGAGCATAAAACGGTGTATGAGCCAGAGGAAGGAGATAATGCTGCTACCTTTCTTATTCATGGGCTTTGCTTTATAGTGGGGAAGCCTAGCGGGGATAAGGACCTCTAATTAATTATCAGCGCCATACCACAGAAGCGGTCATTCTCGGAACCACATTTCGAAATGCATCTCGCAAAAGCAGAAAATGTTTCAGTGAATGGCTGCTGATATGGCATGGCGCTAATATCGGAGGCTGGTGTCTGCCATTTGTTCCTTCTCTCTCTTTCATGGGACACCAATTTATTATCTTTATGGCAAAGTGCCTGAACTTCTCTCTATACTGGAGGCCCCAGCCAACATTATTAGATCAACTCAGTTACGTAACTGCCATAGATGCAGCTTCCACGTGTGGGAGTTCTACAACCAAGTTGATCTAGTAATGTTTGCTCAAGTCAACTATTCTTATAATGAGGAGAAAGAGAGAGAGAGAACCACGGAATGCCCGCAGTGACACATAAAAGAGGCACATCCATTTCTGTTAAAATTATCAACAGCTGCATGTCCCCAGTAAGCCTGAGATTATCTGTTCTTGGTTGCTTGGCACAGCCACTGGAAGCTCCTCAAGCTGGAAAGGGTTAGTACACAAAATTCTGTTTCACATTTCATGGGTAATTACTGAAATGGTGCTCAAAGGAGAGTTGGCAATGGGCCATTTTGAGAACAGAAATGAAAGAGTGATAATAGAAACAAGCTAAGGGCTTGACGAGCACTCATAAAGGTGTGTATGTATGTGTCTAGGGGTTAATTATTCATTGTGTCTCTACCTTAGATGTCTTAATTAAAAAAAAAAAAAATGTGGGTGCTGGCTTTTAATATGGCCAAGACACGAAGGTTCAACAGCTTCCCTAGACAGTGAAAACCCCTCGATGTGCCAGCACACAGATTGAGTATTTTAGCCGCACCCCGGAGCTTGAGCAGCCAGGCAGGGGGTAAGCGACATCAGCAACTATGTGGCAGTAGAAAGAGCAGGAGGTGGCAGAGTGGACGGAAGTTGAACTGAGCCAGGCACTGTGGCAGAGTGGGCAGTCCCAGGGATCAGAGCAGGGCGCAGCTGCGTCGGAACGACTTCCTCGACGGCCTGAGCCGCCGGTGCAGGCTGATGGTTCCGTCTCTGTGCCCGGAGCTGGGCTTCAGGAGGTGTCCGTTGCGCAGGTTGTTGCTGACCGTGTCTGAGAACCAAAGGAAGCTCCACTAAAGGCTGGTTCACACACTCTACACTGCTTATGACCGAGTGCCTCAATACCTGTTGGGATCTTTTTTGACGAGAAAACACACAGGCGCCATCTACCGGGCACCCACGGAACACTTTGCATTTTCAAATATTTCCTATTTTTTTCGCGCATTATTCTTTCTTTTATGACTCAAAAAACTTCTGACAGTGTTATGACCGACCATTTGTCGTAGATAGTGCATACATTTAATCTAAAATATACCACAAAACCTTCGCTTTAGTGAAATGCAGTTCCAGGGTCACCTCAGATAACGCCAGCATGCCAGTCCGTTTTTTCGTCGTAAGAGATCATCATCATCATTTAGTAAAGCTTGAAGGCCCTTACACACATTACACAAGGTGGGGGTACAGGCTGAAGAACATTGTTATATAAAGCAAGAAAGAGAAAAAATAAACACTCAAAAACCTTTAGAAAAGAAAAAAACAGCTAATTAAACATAAATAAATACACAAATAAAACATTTCTACGCAAGAACGCCAGTGTGTTAACTGGCCTTAACTTATACCTTTCCAGGACCCTCTGACTGGGCAGCACATTCGACAGTCCAGACAGAAGGGAGACAAGTGTCCCCAGAGTAACTAAATGACAGAATCGCAGTATCACAATTCTGTTCCTTTCGACGCCAGCTTGTTACTGGCAAAGAAGAGGTCACATGCTCAAAAACGTGCCAAAGTGCCACAGACAAGCGGCCTGGCATACCGCAGAGTTTTGGGTGGAACACATTTTTTTACTTTGCATTCATGAGAGTGAAAGTCCAACGAGCAGGAAGCATCCTGAACCTTTGAGCGTAAAGGTAGCTCGATAGTGTGTAATTGCTCTCTCTTTATAATGTGAGTGCCATTCTAAATCGGCCACTGACGAGCAGACGATGACTGCGCAGCGCACACGTGAGCACTTCAGAGGGAAAGAGGCGTACCGCCGTGCCAATATTGACCCAGGCTATACGCTGCACGACGTCATCTGCTGCAGAATAGGCAAACGCCTTCCGCAACACTTGGATCAAAGAGCTACCCTACCCCGCGTGTGGAGCATTTACAGTTTCTCTAGGGATCCCATGGGCAGTGATGTGATTGGCCAAAGCCGTTTTGGAGCACCTTTCAGAGCAGCCAAAACAGTGTTTTGGAGCAGCAAAAGTGGACTTTGGAGCAGCCAAAACAATGTTGTGGAGCAGCAAAAGTGGCTTTTCGAGCAGCCAAAACAGTGTTTCGGAGCACCGAATTAAGTGGCTTTCGGAGCAGATATTCTTAAAAAAATAAAAATATTTGTTTTAGGTGCTGGACAAACGAAGGGCACTTTGCTCACCGAAATAAACGAATTATGGTCAAGTTCGATCACCTAGGAGTCTTTCAGGGTGTAACTAAAATGTCAATGACACGACACATTTTGCAATGCTACAGTTCAATTATACATACATATGTACCCACTATAGATAGATAAGAACCAAACTTCACATATTAAAATTTATTTGAATATGTGAATATTATTCACATATTATTCATTCGTGCAATCATGTTTGCATGCACGTCAGGGCAACTTCGGCAGGCTTGCAGCAGCACGTGCTTCGTCGCGCGAGCGGAGACTGCTGTTCGATCGAAACGGAATCCATGCCTCTCCGCTCTGTCGCCAACTGGTTTCCAAAAATGTATGCAAAATGTAACTGCCCAGCATGCGACAGTAAAGAGTCTAGCGGCGCGTGCTTGCAAGGCCGGCAGGCGAGGTACAAGCTAAACATACAGAAAAAAAAATAACCTGAGCGCATCGATGCAGGACATTGCGAGTCAGGGTCAAAACGTTCTTGGAGCGCTTTGTGCAACGACTGAACTCGAGACAAACAAGCGCGCTGTGCGGGTTCAGCGTGCAGATATTGCCTTCTTTGCTTTAGCTCACTTGTCTTCACCAACTTTCTTTTGCGACAGATTTTTCATGTGCCGGGGTCCCTCTCGAAAGAAAGCCAACCAGGAGAAACCTACGTAGTCAATACTTCCACACAGCAGTCTTTGAGTTAAAAAGAGATTTTGGTAGTAGCGTATGTTTTAAACAAGAACAGAAATGTTGATGAACATGCGGCGGTCTTTATGTTTCAGTTTAGGAAGCTCCATATCTGTAGCGACGTGCGGACTGGCCGGCAGGGACCAAATAGTTTTCCCACGGCCGTTGCTTTCAGAAGCAAGTGCTTCAGTTCAAAAAGTAACTCCCGCCGCGCAAAAACGTAATTTAGTTTCACAGCGTGACGGCATGGCTGGTACCCAGTACGTTAGCGTCGGAGCGTCCGCACACGCCCGCATTCATCACTAAAAAAAAACAAAACGCGAGACGAGGTTCACGAGACGACGAGAGCGCGAAAAAAGTGACGGCGGAAAAAACAATGCGAGACCGGATGGACGATTGATGTAACTAAAGCAAGGGTGCAGGCGAGCTGGTTCAACACTGATATTGGAGTTTTGTACCTATCCTATGTCCCTTCTTTTCCCCGGCTCGAGAGTTACAATGCCACGATTGATGCAGGGTACTTTGTGTCGGGCGGCCGCTTGCGCCACCTAACTCACACATGCTCAATGACGGTACTCAGTTTAGTTTCGGTTTTGGAAGGCGACCAAAACTGGTCCTTTGGCGCAGGCTTGGCGCTGATTACCCATTTTTCGGCAAAATGTAGCAGGATGTAGCAGGGTTAGCCCCTTGGCGCAGTTTGGCGCAATTGGCGCAGCAATCACATCACTGCATGGGAACCGAAGGCTCAATCACACTTCCTATGCATCAGTTGCCCAGTGCCGGACACACAAAAGAGAGCCTAGCAGATATGTCTGCTCTGCATGTGTGTAAAAAGGTGGATCAACTGCAGCACACTTTGCGGAAAATACGGAGCTTGGAACGCGACTCCGACTGGTGTGCTTAGCGAGACCAAAAAGGTGGTTCTTCGATTTTCGCCTGATGGCATTGTCGAAGTGCCATGCTGTCGCCGGTCGCAATTCTGGCAGCGTCAGAGCAGCAGTGGTCGATGTAACAGATGCCTACTCCGCTGCAGGTGGTTCTCCACCTGCAGCGCTACGTCCGTGTCACTTCTTTGTCTGGTCCTCGTCTTTCTGCGCTGTTTTTAATTTCCGAGGTCGATGTAACAGATGCCTACTCCGCTGCAGGTGGTTCTCCAGTTTGAGAGTTCAAGGATGCTTCGGCAGCCAGGATTTGGGATGCCGTGACGACAGCGAGACTTGCGTTTGCTCGCACTTTTTGCCGGAACTTCAACGACCAACTGCCAGGAGCGCGACATCCAACAGCATGACATTCCGGGTTTTGCAATGTCATCTGATGCCACTTGGAGACCACTTTGGATGCATGGGCGGAATAATAGGACGCTAAACACACCGGTCGGGGACGCGTCCCAGGCGCCGCAGCGACAACGCACAACTGCACTCACTGAGGCCCTTGGAGTTGGGACCACGCATCAACTCTTCAACGGGGTTGTTCATCTGATCAAGGTACTTCTCCGCCAGGTACCGAAACACTGCAACGAAAAAGAACACGTTCAACACAGTTGCAACAACATACCGTACTCTGCCCGCCTTTACAATTGGCTAGGGCTCTTTATTCGTTTGTGATAAGTGCCAGGCGACCTTCTTCACGAATGGCTAGGGCTCTTTATTCGTTTAAGCAACGTGCCAGGCGACCTTTTTCACAAAGTGCTCGCACAGATCCGAGCTTTTGAGTCTCTGATGTGCACGAGCATGCTGCAACAAGTGAGGAGCTAAAGTGGCTCAGAAATAAACGAGTGACGACGCAGTCGGCGCACAAATGCTAGGTTTCCAAAATCTCTCATTCATATTTCTGCCTACGACTACTGCATAAGCACGAGTGATTTTTGTAATACTTTGTAGAAATAATGTGTACTGGCTGCTGTGAAAGCATGGCCTCCGAGATCCCAAAGCACGTAAACACTTCTCTAGCTGTCCCATGCGTGCAGAGAGGGTGCAAGCGGAAAAAGAGGAGGAGGCGGCGTCTCTCCACGGGGAGGCGCTCTCAACCCAGGCATCAAATTCGCCATTTCAGTGGTTTCAGCATGGCGCAAAAAAGAAGAGTCCAAGAAAAAGTCATGTTACGTCAAGTTACTGCAGAGATTTTACTGTCCTGTGGTACAACAATGAACAGCTGCTCTGGGGAAGTAGACAGACAAGTTGTGATGCCTATTTAATTTGAGATCTTATCTGAACATGAGGCAGCTAACGTTTCAAGCGCGCCTTTTGATATATTCAACAGCAATCTGTAGCGCATATAAAACAAAAACTAAACAAAAAAATTAGCTCCGTACATAAAAAAAATTCGGATTTCCTTAAATAAAAATAATCATGCTGTACTTTTATCACCGCACGTTGTTTGGCGTAGCTTTCTGAGCCTGAGCACATGTTTTCATACAATACAGTGCAGTCCGTGTTGTCCTTCTTTTAATATGTTTATTATTTATTACACAACTTATGCGGGTCATATTGTGGTGTTTGTTACTACTAGAAGCACCTTTAAGCCGAGGTCACACTGCTTATACATTATACAAAAGACAGTCTGCAGATATCAATCACCATGGTATAAGTAGTTCGAATGACGCATGCCAGATGTCTCCTTGAACTCGTTTCCATGCGGCATTTGAAGCTCAGACCTCGTGGTGACTCGCGTTCAAATCTGTCTGCAAAGTGCCTTTTGTATTATGTATAAGCAGTGTGACCTCAGCTTTAAGGAAAAAAAATTTATGGCAGTGAAATACGACCAATTCGCAATTATTTTTCCATTTGTTTTATAAACTTTGTGATAATTGTAGGTGCTGATTCAAAAGGTAGGGTGTTTCGGGATTTCGTCAGACTATGGTGAAAGTATCGCAACAGCAGAGCCTTCGCCAGTTAATTTCCTTTGGGGGGTGGTTGGGGGGAGGGGTGTTATGGGGCTACACCCTCCTTCCTTCCCCCCTTCCCTTCACCCCCTCCCCCATCAAAATATAGATCGATCCGATATGCCTCAGTGAACCCTATGGCCGAGCATTCGCCAACCTTTTGTTTTGTTCGGCTATTGAGACTTGGCCAATTGGCCAACCATTTGCCTAGTAATGGCTGGGCAACGGGCAATAATTTTCCCGACTTCTGTGCTGCTAGAGAGACTACCTTAAGGATGATTCACGCACTTGTGGTTACTTACGACTGAATTCTTGTCATCTCTTATGACGAGATAACACACTGGCGCCACCTATAGAGTAGCCGTGGAACACTTGGTGTTTCCGTATATTTCCTATTTTTTCGTGCATTGTTCTTTTTTTCTTGTCTCGAAAAGTTTTTAACAATGTTAGAAAGGTCCATTTTCCATAAATAGGATGTACCTTTGACCTCACAAATACCGCGAAACCTTCACTCTAGTGACATGCAGTTCCAGGGCCACCTCATAGATGGCGCCAGTAGAGCTTGGTCCTAAGCAAACGCAAGTGCGTGGACGGGCTTTTGTTCGAAAAGCAGTGAAACTCAAACGGCACTGGCCCACGAAGCTCACCCTCGTTGACGTTAAAGTCCTCCTTGACAGACGTCCTGTACAGCCGGAGCTGCATCCTCCGCGCCAACTCCTCCGTCTCTTCTCTGGAATAAAGTGAGGGAAACAGTCATTTAGGCCGCACCAGTTGGATGGCCCAGCGAAGGCCTCCTCAGGGTGTCTGACAAACTCACTTGGAGACAGTAGCCCGGTCCATGAGGTCAATCTTGTTCTGGACAATGACCATTGGGATGGAACCACACTCATTCTCAACCTGAATGTGGGAAATCAGGTTCTGGTTAGCGAATTCAAAATCCTGTCAATTGTGCTGAACCCAGACACATAAAGTGTGCACCTCAACAGCCCGTGTTACATTGATGCAGAGTTTAGAAACTACTTCCACAAAGTGTCATGCACGTCAATATTTATTAGAATAATAGTTTTCATTTGTATTAAAATTTGGGCAATTAAATAAAAGCTACCGGATTGTATCCCACACACTCCCGTTCACTTTAATTTTCGAATCATGCCTTTTTTCTGCGGTTTAAAATATAACTTCTAAGTGTAGGAATGTTTTCTTCAGTACTAGATTAAAATGTCCTAAGAGGTAAGACCGGCGCAACCCTATAAGGGTACTGCATTGACATCACCATAAAACGCCGTTTAATGGTAGGTAGTTCTTGAACATGACGGCAAACAATTTCTGCCATGTGCCTCAATCATCTGAATGTAATCAATTCTTTGGTGGCATCGTTTTTGATGTCCTAAAACCTCAGAAGCGTGGGGGAGTGGCTGTACCAACGATGGAACTCAGAAACACCAATTGCGGAGACGTTTGCAAGGATGAAGGCGGCATTTGACATTTTGTAGCAGGTTCTGTACCAGGCAAAATATTGGTACTGACGCTTTTGGAGCAGATGCCAAGATCAGCTATACTTCGTCTCACCATAACTCCAGACCCAGCCGAGGCTACGAGCTGATGGGTCCAATGAGACAGTGTCAAAAGTGCACCGTCATGGTGTTCGTCTGTAGTGTTTTATCATCAACGAACCAATCGCAAACTAAAAAGACCTAGTGACTCGCGCTTTTGACGCCGCTTGATTGGTCTAATTACATGGTATCATCAACTGCGTCCGGACTAAAGGGACACTGACAGGATATTTATGCTCGCCGAGGTTTTTAGTTGCATGTGACATATGAGAGCCCAACTACCCAGAACAGAATTTGTGGCTCAAAATTCGGTTTCTTTCCGCCCGAAAACCACTGATCGAGAACTGGCTGGTTTGAGTCGCGCTCACTCTCTTCTTTGTGGTCACAGGCCGTTTTCTAAGGTTGAGACACAACTACCAAATATAATCAAAGTCGTAGGTCATCGAAGGCACGCACACAATATTAAAAATAAAAAATAAATATGATACCCATTTTTTGGGGGCTTCTAAAAAGCTGCAAATGCGTTGTTTGGGGTGAAAAGGTACCACAGGCATGTGACTTTCGCCACCTCTCTCCTCCTCTCTATTTCCTCTTCCTCATCAGTCCAGTTTCGATTTCGGTTCCGGCAGTTGCGTTTTTTTTTACTTTATTAAAAATATATGTGACGCTGTAGCAAAATATTGATTGGGTAAAATTCACACAAAAGCAGATTTGCGGTTAGTTGCGGTGGCCCGATCGCTAGCGTGCTTCAATAGCTTCGGTGGCTGGAATGGCTGACGACGTCAGCCTCGTCGCAGCTGTCCTCATCCCGAGACAAACTACGTCACGATTGCGGCGGATGTGACGTGCCCTCCGATGGCTGCTCTCCGAGCGCTTGCCATAGTGAGCCGTTTATAACAAAAAATACAGCCATCAGGCTCAAAATACAAACGTGCGATTGTCATTTACGAATATTGTGGATCATATTCAGCCTATTTCTTAACACGACGGTTATATATCAAATTCCGTTGAAGTATCCCTTGAAACTTAGCGGGGAAACTAAACGGCCAAAAACATACCTCTGAGTGGCGGCTTCAAGATCCTAAGGAAGCTAATCACTTTAGAACTGTCTGCAGGCGCGCATGTTTGAAGTACCTTTGAACATGCTTGAATCATGTCTGAAGATAGTTTTGTCATCATGTCTGCAGTGCTAGTGCGGCTTTAGCGATATCAAGAAATAAACACAAGGCAAAGTAATCTCGAGAAAAGGGAAAAAAACAGCCCGTGCTGGTACCTTCTTGCGCCAGGCCTCGACGGCTCCGAAAGACTGCCTGTCCGTCGAGGAGAAGGCGACCACGCAGGCCTGGGCCCCCCGGTAGTAGGCCTTGGTGATGGCGTCGAACTCCTCCTGACCCGCCGTGTCCCAGAGCATCAGGCGCACGTCCTCGCCACGCAGGCTGAGCTGGCGCTCGAGGAAGTCCACACCGATGGTCTTCTTGTAGTCGGCCGTGAAGACGCCCTTGCAGTAGCGCTGGATCAGGCTCGACTTGCCCACGGCGCCGTTGCCCACCACCACCACCTTGAGCGCCACCTCCAGGTCGTCCTCGCGCATGGCTGCACGGCGTCACCACAAGGGCCCCCGCATCCCCGCCGCAGTGCCCCCGAGCCCCGCCAAAGAGGGGGCCTCTGCATGGGACAGGGTACAGAGTACTCAACAGAGAGGGACAGATCAGAGGGCTGTTGACGTCACACCGCTAGGTGGCGCTGCTGTTGGTTCATCTGACAGAATGGAGGGAACGAGGAAGGGAGGTGGAATTGGAGCATTTTTAAAGAAGAATATGAACTTTCAAAGGATCAGAAAGGAGTGCGCCGAACATTTGTGGCTGAAAGGAAAAGTCGCTGGGGAATCAACAGTCCTTGGAGTGGTTTACTTATGGACAGGGACAGGTGCTAAAGAGGAAAACAGAAAAATGATTGATTGCATATCAAGAGACATTAGTGAACTAGGGGAAGGCTCCGAAATAATTATTATGGGAGACATGAATGCCCATATTGAGGGTCTGGATGGGTATACGGACTCAACTGGAAGCATATTACTAGAACTGGTGGAAAAACATGACTTACCGTAATATCCCGAGTCATCGCCCACCCCCCTACCGCCTGAAATTCATTAAAAAAGTGGGGTGGGCCATGTCTCGGTGGGTGAACACAAACACTTGAAATAAAGCGGAAAAAACCGCCTATTTTTCTCTGCGTATCTAGCGCTGATGCACAAGAGATACATCAAACTCAAAACTTGATTTAGTTTCATTGTTTTATCGAAAAAAATGCTCACGAAAGAATATTTTACTATAGCGAAGTCCGTTGCTTGCATACGCGCTAGAAACACCGCCGATCTGCATATAGCGCGAACGTTTGTTCCGTGAAAGAATGTCAGCACTATGTTCTCCTGGTTAGTAAAAAAAAGAAAAGTCTACAAGCAAATAGACAAACCGACCAGGCGCAACGAGCGAGCGAGCGAGCGAGCGGACCAAAGGAGCGACCAAGAGCAATGCTGGGAAAGCGGGAAAGCCGGCGGTCGCGTTGGCAAATATTTTGGCGTCGGGCCAAGTCGGGCGCCTTGTCAATCGCAAGCTCTTGCGCAACTTTCTTGTTTGGCGCGTACATACGTGCGTCCGTGCACGGCGGGCTATCAATGCACGGTTGGGACGCTCTGCAAACGTCTGTGTAGGGCGTTCCAGCAAAGCTTTATTTACGCGTTGGCTTTGCCTAAAATATTGCACAACCGCGGTCGCGACGGGCGGGAAGAAGGAGCGGGTTCGCGGTGACCTTACTTCGGCGGAGACAGACTTTGACCTAACACTCCGCGGTTACATTAACAAGCTCTTATTTTGTTATCTCCATCGTTTTCTTTTCGCACGGATACACGACCACTTTGGGGTCGCTCACGGAGGAAATGCGTAAACAAAAAGAAGTGTCATTCCCTCCTTCGTTTTACTTTGTCACGGACGTCCTCCAACTGTAAGGTCCGCGGCCGCGTCATTCGGGTAGGATGAGTGTTCGCGGATCGCAGAGTCCGCGCTGGGGTATTTGAAGGGGTGGGCGATGACTCGGTGTTTTTTCGGAAATTGATATTGGCCCAAAAAATGGGGTGGGCGATGGCTCGGGGATGGGCGATGACTCGGGATATTACGGTAGTTTTATGTAATACCAGCCAGAAGTGTGACAGGCACATAACTTGGGAAACTGGCAATCTGCATTCAACTATAGATTACGTACTCATGTCACACAAAATATATGGTAAGTTACAAGTAATGAAAATAGATGAAGAAGGTTCCAAAAGTCTTGGTAGTGATCACAAACGTATTAAGCTGAATTTTGCCAGAGAAGTAAATCCTGAAACTAGACAACATAATTCAAAGCAAACTTTCTGCAGCGACAAAGAGTTGGAAATAGTTGTTGAAAGAATAGAGGCAGCAGTTTCAGGGCACCGGCATACAGATTGGACCTATGAGAGCCTAACTAGGCTTTTTGCTCTAGAACTAGACAAAGTTAAGAGTAAACGAAAGGGGAAGCAAGGACATAGACCAAAAAGCTGGTGGGACAAAGAAGTGAAGCAAGCGATACAAAAACGTCAGGAAGCCTCTAGAGAACACAGGTATTCCAAGCGTAGTGGGGAGTCCGAAACGGAAGTAAAAAGAAAATGGGACAATTTTATAACATGTCGCCGAGAGGCATCCAGTTTGATCAATGCGAAAATTCAGAGAAAGGGTGAGGAATGGATGAGTAATGTAAGTAAGAAAGATAGAAACGCTGCCAAGAAGTTTTGGGAGCACTTGAACTCACTCGGTGAAACAACGCAAGCTAGACAGAGGTTCATACTCTCGCATCAGGGAGATCAATTAGAGGGAGATGATGCGATACAATATATAGGAGCAGTGATGGAGGAGAAATTTCGGGAACGGTTACATGTGGAAGATAGGAGAACCGAAGGAAGTAGCAGTCCAGTTTGTGACATCGCGGATTTTGGACAAAGAGAATGGGAAAAGGCGGAACGAAGAGTCCCTAGTGGCACGTCGACAGGCACAGATGGTATCCCTATCAAGCTGGTGAAGAATTTGGGTCCTAAATCTAAGGCAAAACTAAGGGAGGTAGTGAGTACCATGATAACAAAAGGAAATATTCCAGATGAATGGAGGCTTAGTAGGATGAGTATGATATATAAGGGAAAGGGAGATAAGTCTGATATTAGGAATTATCGTCCTATAACCGTGACACCGGTTATTTACAGGTTGGTAATGCAGATTATAAAGAACAGACTGGAGGAATGGGTAGATTGCGAGGGCATACTGGGCGAATTACAGAACGGGTTTCGAAAACAAAGAAGGTTGGAGGACAATTTATTTTCTCTAACACAGTGTATAGAAATAGCGCAAAAAGAAAACAGACAGCTCTGGCTGGCATTTCTGGATATCAAGGGTGCCTATGACAATGTGAACCAAAGAAACCTGTGGGACATAATGGAGAACTTAAACCTAGATGAAGGACTAACAGCCCTATTAAGGAACATTTACAAAGATAACAAGGTGATTATAACATGGGAAGGAAAGGCGACAGGGAAAATAGAGATAAGACGAGGCCTTAGGCAGGGGTGCCCGTTATCGCCTTTGCTGTTTATGTTGTATCTGAGAGGATTGGAGGATAGACTAGAGAAGAGTGGGCTTGGGTTCAACCTTTCTTACAGTAAGCTAGGCCAAAAAATTCAGCAATCCTTACCGGGATTGATGTATGCGGATGATATTGTACTAATGGCTAACAACAGGACAGAGTTGCAGGAATTAATGAGCATCTGTGGTAGGGAAGGAGAGGAATTAGGTTTAGAATTCAGTAGCGAAAAATCGGCAGTCATGATTTTTAACGAGGATGAAGTTGAGAGGCTGAAGATACAGAATATTACAGTTGAGAGAGCTAGTAAATACAAGTATCTAGGAGTATGGATATGTGATGGTGCAGAATATCTCAGAGACCATGAAAAGTATATAATAGGTAAGGGCAACAGAAATGCAGCTGTAATGAAAAATAGAGCACTTTGGAATTACAACAGGTATGAGGTGGTGAGAGAGATTTGGAAAGGGGTCATGGTGCCTGGCTTGACTTTTGGAAACGCAGTGCTATGCATGAAATCCGAAGTGCATGCGAGACTAGAAATAAAACAGTGCGGAGTAGGTAGACTGGCTTTGGGGGTACATTGCAAAACGCCAAACCAGGGAGTACAAGGAGACATGGGATGGGCATCATTTGAGAGCAGGGAAGCGGTGAGCAAGGTAGAATTTGAGGATAGGTTGAGGCAAATGGACGGGGAGCAATGGGCACGAAAGGTTTTCAGCTATTTATACATGAGGAGTGTAGACACAAAGTGGAGACAGCGCACTAGGAAATTAAGAGGAAAGTTTTTGGGCTATAGCGAAGATACCGAAGAGCAAGTCTCAGTTAAGAAGAAAGTTAAGGCCACAGAAAGAGATTGGTAGCTGGAGGGAATGCAGACAAAGACGGCTCTGGAAAGCTATAGATTAAACAAAAGAGTTATTGCCAAAGAAAGCATTTATGACAATTCTAGGGGAAGCTCATTGCTGTTTGAGGCAAGAACGGGTGTTCTGCGAACCAGAACATACAGAGTGAAGTACCAGGAAATTGATACAGTGTGCACTGCTTGTGGAGAGGAGGACGAGACGGCTGAGCACTTGATACTCTACTGTAAAGGGCTTCAACCTATGCCTACCGAAGACAACATAGATTTAGTAAAGTCATTGGGTTTTAGAGACAGCGAAGGGAGAGTGGATTTCAAGACTGTAGAGATTACCAAGCAAAGATTAAGTGAATGGTGGCAGAAATCGAGAGAAAACTAGGTATTTTCTTAATCACTGATGGCAAGGGGGTTTCATAGCCTCACTTTCTTTGCACTGCGGAGTGAATATAGATTTCACATTTAAATATTCTAAGCTTAAATGGTAAAACAAAATGGCTAGGTGGCGTAAGCTACCGCCCGATCCAAAGGGCTCAGCCGTATTCATCCATCCATCCATCCTGACGCTAATCTGACGCTAATCTGCCCACCCCTGCTGACTCACTCGTTCACGTTGCCGCATACCTTACAGCGAGTGCAGCGTGGCGGACGTGGGAGGAGCTGGGAAGTTGCTCACTTTTCGCCCGACATATATAGAGTCTCAAGTCTCCGAAAGATGAAAGCGACAACTGCGATCACGACGTCAAGCTAACGCACGACCCGCCACCGAAACGCGCACGCGACTGTATACACGCGTCCGAACGCACTGGCACGCTCTATCTCAATTGAGCGCGCGTCAGAAAGAACGTCGAATAGCAGTTGCAGCAGCGAGCAAATAGAGACGAAACAAAGCGCATCTCGTTCGCCATACCCCGCGATTTGTTTGTGTGTTTGGGAAGATAAATTACTGTTTACCAACAAGCCCACGTTTGCTCAAGGGCGAGCGCAGAAACCGCGAGGTGAAGTGTCTGTGCCGTACCGGCAAGAGAGAGAGAGAATATACTTTAAATGAAGTCATCAAGCATGACTTCGGGTGGAGTCACTGGAGCAGCGTGATGGTCTACACATTCCCCCTCACACTCCCACAACCCAAGGATGCGCGAGTTTTAGGGAACACGGTCGTAAGCTGTCGCAAGTGTATACACCTTTTCATAGAAGCGTTTGAGGGCGCGCTCATTGCTGTGTTTGTGTGTTGTGCACGCGCACTTCCTGCCTGGCCGCAATTTCGAGCAAGCACTGGATGGACTGTGATTTGGCACGTGTGGACTGTGATTTTTGTAAACCGTGGAAACGTCTATATGAGCCAGAATCCGGTAAAAATTAAGTCAACAGAACGCTTCCGAAAGTCACGCGCTGATTATTACAGAATGCCGGAACCACTGCACAATGGCGGAACAAGTGACATCGTGGAAAGTGCAAGTCATCCCATAAGATAGCGAACGTTGGAGCGCGGCCAAGGATAGGAGCCGACGAGCCAATCAAGGAACGCTGAAAGTGCAACGTCACTGCGCTGATAACTTTTTTTTTCGGCAGGAAGAGGGGGGGGGGGGGTTGCCTTTTAATCCAACCAAACGCATAAAGTGCGCCGTGACGTTGCGGTTTTAGGCCGCCATTGTGTAGGAATTCCACAGCTGTCCACAGAGGGCACGACAAAAACCCCGAGATTAAAATCCCTTGACACTTCTACAAATAACGACAGGTAATACAAAATGACGAACCAGATTCCGCTGGAACAAAATGGCGGCATTCAGTTCAGTCTTCCGCTGTGCGCCGCCATTCGCTTCCTAGAACCTGCACCGTCACGCAGTCGGCGCTACAAAGAATGTCGCTACTTGTAGGAAGCTCTTATCCAGGGACTTTACCCGAGACTGCAGGTAAAAACGACATAAACACTAAAAGGTTTCGATCGAGACCTTTTAGTGTTTGTGCAGTTTTTACTTAAACTCTCGGTTTTTCTTGTAGCGTTCAATAGGGAGTTTTCGTAGATCGTTTTCGCCATCCCGCAACGCTTTCCGCAACCCGCTACGATACGTTAACTCTACAGCCAAGGCTATCGGCGCGCAAGCGCAATATAGAAGGGCATAGCGGAGCGGGAAACGCGGTCTATGAAAACTCTCCAATTTAAAGCGGCTCGTTTTCGCCCTTACATTTCACAACAGAGGGCAGTCTTTCAAAAGGGGTCTATAGCAGAGCAACGTTTACCCTTACAACGCAAGACCGATATGCCCAGAGATATTGCGGAAGATGTGTACTCTCCTGTTACCTCGAAACGACGGTCAATTAAGATACGGTTTTAAAGACCCCTCCAATAATCGCCTTCTGAGCGACGCCATCTCCCTCTACTGGGCTACGTATGAAAGGCGTTCTCTCCCACGAAATATGAGAACATGCGTTCACAACCCAGTGACTCGGTATTGTTCACACGGGTGATAAGCTCCTTTCTAACGTTTCCGTGAGCACCGTTCGATTGTTCGTTCTTACGATCCATGCTTTTGTTCGGTAGCGTTTATTATTTATTCAGCTCGCCGATGTGTGTTCGTGATCCAAGCGAGGCCGTGACGGCGGCATCAGCCGGCCAATGTCGGTCAGTGCGCGACGAGTTTTTCTGTTTTGCTGTCCGAAACGTTGGCTTCGCTCTGTTTTCTCCAGCCGCCGGCTCGGCAGTTGCAGCTCTGCCTCTGAATACGCGCTGTTTACGATCAAAACCCGCCTTTACTCCTGCATGCTGTGGGCAGTGAGTGCGCGTCGAAACCAGATTTGCGTGAGGAGCGGCATTTGCGCATGCGCCGCGTTAGCAGCAGCGGCGTAACAGCAGAGCCGCGTGTTAACACCGAAACTTATCCTAAAAACAAAACAAAAAAATGGGTACGTAGTGTGCGACTTCAAACCGTAGCAGACAGCACAAAGCACTATTGTTGCTTATGCTGCATTCTTACGTGACTTCTTGTATAGAGTGTATCTTTCTCATGAAGCCTCATGCCACCAGTCTCGGAATACTAGCAAAAAATTTTACGCATGATGGTGCGAGGCTTCGATACATCGTGCGCACGAGGAACATATGAACAAATCCGAAGCAACCAAGGCGGCTCTGGAGCTAGGAGCGGAAGGGGAGTCAGAAGTATTGTTCTAAAAGAAGTAATTGTTCGTACTTCAAAAAAAAAAAAAAGAAAAAGGAAGGGGGCTAGACGGCGCAAACATTAACCGAGTAGAAGGGTGAGCAGAAGGGGAATGCATCAATCCATTCGAATCTGGGGAGGGGAACAAGGTCATATGAAGTTAAACAAAATAGAAAGGGGGGAGGGGGGACAAGAGTGCAGAAGAAACCAGCCTTGCATATGTATACAGAGCAAAGAAAAGCGAGACGATCAACGGGGTTAATATTCAACAAGTGTAGGGAAAGTGCGCCACTATTTGAGGCTAGCACAGGGGCGGGGGAGAACGAGAGTGCATAGAGCCGAAGACCAGGATATGGGCACTATTAGCGCGCATTTAATGTATGCGGAGATGGAATATAGGAACGACCGAACCCATATCATTACGGAATGTGCAGTGCTCGACGACCACCTTCTAACATCGCACGAAGACTTCCTCGAAGCCATGGGATTCGGCGAGGACGCTATGGTACAAAGGATTTTCGAAGCGTCGAACAAGGTCCTTAGAAGCGAGGCAAAGATAGATCAGGAAATGTACCCGGTGTGAGGAGATGATTAGACAGCTGAGCACTGGACAGTCTAAGAGCTTCGCCCGAAGGATAGCTGCTCAAGATATAATGAGGTAGGGAATTATGGTGCCCGACTTTCGGCACCAAGTCTTAATGGGGGTGGAAACCCAGGGGAGTCCCTTTTGCTAGAAAATTTTCGATTGAGGGTTCCGGGGCCTGTGTACTTAGAATAGAAAATTCAGAGGGGCAAGTATCAGTGACTGGCCAGAAGGAAACATTCTGTGCCTCTTCAGAGGTGGGCGCCATCTCCACTGCGTTAATGATTCGAGTCCCCTATTGTTTGGGCACGCAGTCGGAGCAGGCATTGGACCCATCGAAAACGAGTACTGCGCGAGCGTTTGACGAGGGCTCGGGTCCAACCGTATTCGCTTCGTGTCCAAGAAATGGCGACAGTCAATGTTGCTCCCCGGACTTTTGAAAAGGCTCTATATCACCACTTCGATCGGCGAGACCAAATTCTACACTCTCAAAAATAGGGGGTGTAGTAGTACTTACCACCCCCCCCCCCCCCCCCCATTCCCATATAATACACCCCAAATCCGAAGGTACCAAGTTTCTTGAGGGGATTAATAGCCGAGTGGTACAACTTATTAAAATAGCTAATGTACGTGTTACTGACTACAAAAAAAAATAGTTAATCGGAGTTTTCTTGGCACTAATGCAAAACCTCAATTTTCTTCTTTTTTTTCTCACTACAGTCTTTTATAGTACTTTAGCTGTTTAATAAGTTATCTTGCACCGTTTTCGATCCCCTTGTACAAGTTGAGGCCCTCAGTTTGACGGCAGCGCGCAGTTCGTCGGACTTAAGTTTTGGGCTGCCTTGTATAGGACAAATGGATGTAAAACTACTGTTTTTTTTCTTAGAGTGAAACTTTTAGTGAGACATCGTGCCGAGGGCCCGTAGCGCGTACAGACACTGCGTACGTCAAAGACGCGACCGTGAGCAAGGTCCCGACGTGCTTTGCCGATCGGCCCACACGCACGCTTCGCCTCCCGCTAATGGGCCGACGCTGGCCGCCGAAGACGACGTCCTCTTCGGAGCGAACGGGTTGCGGCCGGCCGGCGAAGGTGCGGCGCCGAGACGTTCGCTGCGGTGGGCCCCCCGATCTGAGAGTGCTTCCAACCGCTCGATCCAGCTCACGTGGCTAATGGGCCGCGCTCGCGACACATTGTGCGAGGAGGAGCGGAAAGCGTCGATGGTCCTCCGCGCTCCAACCTTTTGTAGCGTGAGCCACACTCGTCGAGGTTGAGCAGTTTCGCGTGGCTCCTGGAGAACCGTGCTGCGCATGCGCGAGAAGCAGTGACGTCACACGGCGCACAGCTGGCGCGCCGGAGCCGCCGCCGCCGCCGCGCGCGCCTTGCCGGTCTGCGCATTCCAGAGGAGTGACGTCATAGCCGCGGCAGACGCACTGGCGCCGCCGCGTGCCCAGCTGTGCGCCTCCGTTGCGCAGTAGCCAAGTCTGATGCTGCACCGGAGCCGCTTGATAGCGCCTCCTATATTTTTTTTTCTCCGTCTGGGGCCCTAATCTAAGGCCCTAATCTGGACACTTGGCGTAAAAGTCGGCGACAAATCCGGCGGCTGTGATTGGCCAACGCCGCACTTGACCTTGGCCAATCACAACCGGCTATCTGCTGTCCTCGCGACTGGACAGCTCACGGATGCGCACGGGCTACTCCGTCTCACTTCCGAGTCCGACCGCTGCCGAGGCAACGATCGCGCAAATCAAGCAGCGCCGAAATTGCATCATCACAGAAAAGGCCTAGTGACTCGAGCACTTGACGTTGCTCGACTGGTCCCCTTAATTAGCTCGTAGCGTCGGCCGCGTCAGGACTGAAACTGAAACTAAGTATAGAACTTGCGGATGAGGTATCCGCCACTAAACTGCCAACGCTCCTGTTCGAGTTGCTCCCTCTCCTAAATCTAGGCTCTCTAGTCGGCGGCAGGCAGCAGAGGCGGCACCGCCGCCGCGCCTGTCTCCCTCCTGGGCCCCTTCCCGACCCAGATACGAAACAACGGCTACGCGACGCGCTTAATTCCCACGACCTGCCGCCGGTCTCGCCTCCCGCCTGACCCCTACTGACTCTCCGAGGAGGTCTACGGTTCGCTGGACACCCAAGCTGGATTCTCTTCTTTGGCGGACATTCCATCAGAACACAGACGATCGACTATAAGTAAAATAAAAAATAAAATAAAAAAGAAGCAAAAACAAGAACGAATGCAATGCGAAACCGCGGCGCGCCGAAAGGGGCCAATCGACGCCCAACGCTTAGCAGACGATCGCCCCAATACGAAACTGGGATGGAGCAGTTCGCCCGGCTCACGTATATCGAGCAAACAATACTACCGCAGTGCCTGAATGCGAAACGGTGCCCCAAAAAGTAAAAAAAAATAACAAGAAAGAAAAAATAAAGGAGGTTATGTATTTTCACGGACGTACACGTAGATAGTACGATATATTGACCCATGAGCCCCAATTATGAAGCCGGATGCGAAACCGCGGAGTGTGTCCGACAGCCGGGAGTGCTCAATTGATTGAAAGCGCAATAAAGATATTTACACCCGTAAGGGATTGAAAAGGCCGTTCCAGAGACTTACACCGTGGCTAGACCCTTTCAGCACCTTTTTTTACGAGTATACACACCCTTCAAAAGTGATAGGGTGCTGTTGAGTGGAACACCCCTCGTCGTCTGAAAGGTGTCAAAAAACGGTAAAGAAAAGGATGTGGCGGATGCAGTGAGGGGAAGCTTCGGCGGAAAACTGCTTCATCGCAATATCAAACGATTCTTGCCTGTACCGAGGCTTATTTGGAGATGCGACCCTTCGACGTCGAGATATAACGCTGAAATACCGACCAGAACAACGCAACACAGTTGTAATTCTTTCGATGCGCCTTTTTCAGAAATGGCCGCTTCGAGGTTTCACAGCGATCCTTCTGTACACTCCGGGCGCTGGCACGAGCCTCTCGCTCGAAAGCCTGTCATAGTCGCGCGTAAATCCATGCAACGCGTACATGTGTTTTCATACCTAATCCTCTAAAACCATAATTTCTAAAAAAAAAAAAAAAGGAATTGCGAGTATATACAGTATAAAACGACGGAGCGGTAACCAGGGTTGTGATACCGTGAGTGCGTCACGCCGTCTCTATTTTTTTGCTTCTCTGAACGCAACAACTGTATGCGATGCGTGTGGCACGTAACTGACTTCTCGTAGGAGGATTAGGGACCCGCTAAAGGATCGTCAGCATACCGCAGCTGTGCACACTGCATCATGCAAAAGGCATGATGACATCTGCAGACACGTTTCAAGCATCTTAGAAGCATGTTTGCTTTCCATATTTGTATACTTCGAACATGTCTGCACACAGATTTTGTATGGACTTTTGGAGCAGCCAAAAGTCCATTTTGGAGCAGCAAAAAACACCGTTAGATCACGAGCAAACTCTTTATTCCACTGCGAATACTATTTCGAAATCCATTCGTTAACCTGTCCCCCTTCCCTCCCCCCCTCCCCTAAAAAAAAAAAAGTGATTCAATTTTTTTTTTTATTTATTTCTGTGCAACAACTTGTTAGCATCTACGGCTCAGCCTATAATTAAATTTCGAAGGTAATTTAGTTCGGCATCCTACATGAGGAGATATATGATGGTGAAAAGTTAGCATGTTGAAGGCAAATATGCCGTAAAAGTACAGCTAAACTTATGTATGGTATTCCCAAGCTTTCATTCCACACTTCGTCAATTTAAATTTTAACTTTATTGACTGTGTCCACGATTAAGTGGAAGCCTTTTCAGACCTGCTAACGAAACAAATAAATAAACCTATAGTGTAGCCCAGCTACACCGAATCACTGCGATTCATCAACCCTTTCCCAATAACAAAATTCCAACTGCCCTTCCCTAAATCTCGAATAAAAAAAAACATAATTGCGAAAATGATGCGTGCAACTTGTCAGAACGTTGCAGTCTCACTAAACACAATTTTATTGTACAAATTTTACTCCCACGTTTATGTTGTCAATCAACATTCGCTTTTATTATTATTATTATTATTTATTTATTTATTTTTTGAAGACACGACGCACGGTCGTCTACCATTCCACCCTGGAAGAGTGTTTACCCCTCAGCCCAAGGCTTCGCTGCGGAGAAGCCACAAACACCGAATCGCGATTTTTACTTTTCGGGAGCAGCTTCTCTGTAGTGCACCATTGCGCGGTGAGAAGCGCACTCAACGGAGCTAATCGAACCGCCCGAACAGGCGGCAAATATTGATCAATAACTCGAAACTTCATGGTACTCTGTCGTGATCGATAAGATCTCAAATCGCACGTTATTCAGAGCGATACACACGTGTGTTGAAAATGTGTGAAAGCTTACGGTAACAATCTGGCAGTGTAGCGACAACTGAGCTATTAGTTTCTGTTCCGATAAAATGAAATTCTAACTTTCGGCGCAGCGTTGGCACACATTACCCACATTTTGGTAAAATGTAGCAGGGTAAGCACTTCGGCACAATTTCGGCGAAAATGGCCCAGTAATCACATCACTGCGTAAACAATGCGGCGTGTACGCTTTCAAGAGATTGTTTTTACCCTGAATTATGGTTTTACGATAAAGATGATAGCGCAAAAGGGCAATTAAGGACACAGCAGGTAGACACACAAAACGAACAAACAATGGCCGCTGACTTTCGCGTGGTACTACTCTTCTACTTATTTCTCACGAAGAAAAGACAAATATACCAGAGTTGTAAGCCAGCATCCTTGTTTGCCTCCTTTGTCTGTCGGCCTGCTGTGCCCACATCCTTGTGCTTGCACCGTTCCTAGCCTAGTCATATCTCGTTAATATGAACCCCATTGCTTCCCCCCCCCCCCCCAAAAAAAAAAATCGTCCATAACGTGAGTGGTCTAAAATAACGAGACAAAAACGCGCGCATTCACCCAGTTGGTGTCCCTTGAATCTCGTTTATAAAGCTCCATATTTACGGAATACGGGTTAACGAGACGTGACTCACCAACTCGCTCCAGCCTTCATCTTAACAAGACAACTCCGAAATTGCCACGCATAACCACGCGACGACACAACGAATGCGAACTCATCTGACCACTGTGACCCACTCACAGACTAGATTAGGGGCTACTTTTAAAGCCCGAGCGAATTAACCAACACCTTTATCACCTTCGGCCCGAAAACTTACGTTCGTTTTTTTTTTCTCGTTTATTTGCTCGTCTTTTTCTCCCGGCCTCGAAATGGCCAACATCTGGCAGCCAATCAGAAGGCTGGATGGGCCGGGCCCTCCGGAAGATCCAGTTCAAGCGTACGCGACGGAATGCTGCACTCCGCGAACACACCGTAGGCTAATGGCGATCATTTATCAACTCGCCATTTATCGCGTACCTCGTCCGCGGAACGAGCCGACTGTCACGATGTCGGGCAATTGACCGATGAACCTCGCGATTAATCGATGAATGGTTTAACGGCGACTAATTTATTTACGGTGACAGCCGTTATCGGCGACGTTTCGCGGAGGACCCCCGGGCGTGTAGCGGTGAGAAATTTCGCCGCTAACTTTAGCGGGAAATTTCGTCAGCTATACGTTACGGCGTTACGTGACGACACGACGTCACGCAACACTGTCACGTCTCACGGTGTGACGGTTATAGTGCGCAGTGTGCACGCAGTCCGTGTGCAGGAGAGTCTCGGCTGTACATGTGGCCAAAGGCCGTGGCTATAAAAAGCGCCAAAAAGGCAAAAAAAAAAGAAGGCCATTGGCACTGGCTATTGTATACTGACGCGTCGAATGGAATGCCAAACCCTGCGAACGAACTGGCCGCGCACCTCCAGGGCGGCATGCAGACCGTCCCAGATTGCGCGTTTTCCGCCCAAGCGATTTGTGCCTCGGCACCGCATCGACGAACACGCTCAGAGCAAACAAGGATAAACCAGCGAAAGCGTGTACGCCACGCTTGGGCGTACACTTAGCTCTTGGGGGATCGTCTGCGAGAGCAGACGGAATTGTTTTCTTGCTGCTCTCAGCCGTTCGTCTGCTTCGACACGAAACCTGACCACACGCTCCCAGCTCAGGCGCTTTTCCGAGCTACCCGATCTAAACACCTCTTCGGAATATCCCAACTTTACTCTTCCCGGCGTGCCATTTATCATATCTAAATTTAAAAAAAGTTACCGAGAAAACGCCAAATGAAGCTAATGCCAAAGCCAACATTCAAATGTTCCCACGCTCTCCTAAGAAACAGTATTTTGCGCGCTGTCTTTTGTTTCGCTGGAGTCTGCTTCCTTAGCAATCATTTCACACAATCAAATATGTCGTAACTAGACGGCAACAAGCTATACTGCCCCCAAATTACGTACAACATTTGACCACGTTTACAGTGTTACCACTAAAACTTCTCAGCTCCTTGGATCAAATTTTGTAAAAAAACCGCAACTCCGCACAAGTTTAGACGTGTCTTAATGTTTAGAACCAATTGTGGGGCAAATCAATGACTATCAAAATTTCGCCGGAAACTCGAAATTCTAACGAGAAACATTATAGAAGTTTAAAGAAGAAATTTCTCGTGTTTGGAGAAAGGAACTCTTGGAGGCACGGGTTGCATTGCATTATTGCCACCTAGTAATTAATTGCATTAATTGCCACCTAGTATTGGATGCTGCTTCTTGTGTCCCTTGTTATTACGATCAGGTTGGTAAACCTCGGGAAAGGACTGTATAAATGTGACCATGTGAAATAAAATCAGTACCGGTGTTTTGAGACTCTGTCTCTCTGTCTGTCTGTCTGTGTCTGTGTGTGTGTGTGTGTCTGTGTGTGTGTGTCTGTGTGTGTGTGTCCACCTTTTCTATTATTTTGGGGTTTCCATTGTGAAGTTACTTCACCAGCTTGCTTGCGGTTTTTCGCTTTCAGCAGTAACCTTCCTCATTTTAGACCCATCCATTGTCATCTTCCTTCCTACATGCAGAGTGTTATCTCATATTCGAAACATATTTTTTTAAAAGGCGTGTTTACTGCTACGTGAATGCCGTCTTCACTACAAGTTTCTTGAGGTTGGTGGACATTCGAGGGGCGAACAACCTTCACAATCTGGTGAGTAATTGACGAAAATTAACGTTAATTAACTATTTAATCGGTGAAAATAGACATAAGGTTCCAGTTAAAAAACTTGCTGAGTGTCATTTAAAACCACTAAATCAGTCATTTTCAGAAAGACTGAGCGGTAACTTTAGCGCAGAAGTGCGCTAAAGTTACGACTCGTGGAGCAGGTACAAGGCTCTCACGCGCTAAAGGTCGTTCCGAAGGTTACTGATTTAGTGGTTTTAAATGACGAAGTTTCTAAGTATTGGAACCCTATGTCTATATAACTAATTAAAATGTTAATGAACAAATTTTAATTGATTACTTACCAGACTCTGACGGCTGTTCCCAACTCGAATGCCTGCCGAGATCAATAAACATATAATGAAGACGGCATTCCCGTAGCCGTAAATGCGCCTTCTTAAAAATTTGTTTCGAATTAAAATTACATCCTGTATGACGATAGGAATCCCTGAAAATGGGAACAAGGGGGCAAAGGACGAACAGAAATCTGCAAGCACAGCTAGGTGACTGGTGCGGAGAGGTCCCTGGAATCGAACCAGGGACCTCTCGCTTTCCAGTGGAGAGGTCCTTGGTTCCAGTCGAATTCCGGCCGGTCGCGCACCAGACACCTAGCTGTGTTTGGAAACTCGTGTTTGTCCTTTGTTGCCCTTCTTCGGGGATTATTATCGTCATTCTTGTCCAGCTCGCTTGCACCTTTGCATTAATTGCATTATCATCACACCCTGCATATCTACGGTGGGATAATCCTCTCAAAATTGAACCGTCATAATCGCCAACTAATCAACAGAAAGTTTCCCCGCTTTTTCTAGGCACCAGTGAATGGAATTCGCTGACTGATATTAAAGGGCCAGTAAAAGGGCGGGAAAATGTTTTCTTTTAAAAAGTTTGGTTGGGAACACGCGTGTCAATTTTTAACCCGCGCACAGCCCTAATACAGTTATGAGCCTGGGGTTGGTTGATTGATAGGATCGAAGCGTGTATATATGCCTCATTTCCATGTTGATTAAATAGTTGCAGTCAGCGCTCGTGTCTGTCTTGTCTTTCTTTCTTTTGTCCTCGTCCAAAAAAGCGCTACCATGCCTTTGGCAGCCCAAGACAGTTATGAGTCTGTCTTTCGGTCACCATTACAGTGATACGATTGGTCCGAGTCATTTTGGAGCGTGTGGGGGCCCAGCAGCGATGACGTCATGCCCAGGCCTCGTCTTCTAGTTGGTAGTGCCACCCAAGTTGCCGCCGTGGGATAACGCGTATCTGAGTAGCCGTGCGCCGCTAAATCACTCTCTGTCCCCAAGTTTCCCTGTCGTCCGGGCGCTAAAGTGGCACTTGTGGGGCGATGTTGACTGTCCACGCGATGGCGGAGCGATTCCCTCCCCGCCTCGTCCGATTCGTGCCCGTCCCATATCATCGTCACCCTCTTCCTTCAGAAGAGGTCCCACCCCTTCCTCTCCTGCGCCACGCTGCTCCAGTTCCTGTAGCCACGACAATGGGCGCGTTCGACTGAATCGTACACCTTTGAGATATCCACCACCCATGACGCGCGGGAACTACAATACTACAAAATGCCCCCCCCCCCCCCCAAAAAAAAAAAAGAAAAAAAGAAAAGAAAACACACACACACACACACACACACATCAAAAGTTAGGACATTTTTTGTTGTCTTTTTGCGAAAAACAATTAAGCATCGTTTATTTTTGCACAAAAATAGAGCTTTTTTTAAGTTTTTTTTTGTAGGGGGAGAGGGGGGGGGGGAGAAAAGGGGGGGACTGTATGGACGCGTCTTCAAATGGAGTACTGCTTACAGCGTCCTCAAAAAGGAGTCCCTCGGTTTCCGCCTGAAGACATCATATATAAGTGTCACATTGTTTCCGATCGCGACCCTGGCGGAGCCACATATGCAACGGTGGCATGCAGACGCCTGTTCTGCAAGTCACTCTCCAGCGTGACAGTCCATGGAAGCTTCAGTGGCCACCAGTTGGGACTCCGCCATGACAGCGACGCTCGCGATCGCTCCTAGTTTTGGCCGGGACTATGTACCACCAACCGCCAGGATCGCGACGTCCGACAGCCCAAAGGCTTTTGTTACGTCATCGGTTGCTACTTCGGGACCGCTTTGGATGCATGAGCGCTAGACACATCAGTCAGAGACGCGTTCCAGGCGCCATATGGCTATGCGGAGCGCAAGCAAGTTCGTCTGCTTTTTGAGCAGGAGTTGCAGTGACGTCAGAACGCCGAGCTCTGAGTGGCTCCGTTGGAAGGATAGTGGGTAGACCTCGAGGCATCTAGCTTTGGCGCTAACCACTGTCCTTCCAATCAGAGCCAATCAGAAGTCGGCGTTATATGACGTCACTTCAGCCCCCGCGGAAGAAGCAGACGAACTTATTTGCGTTCCGCATAGTCCAGCGTTGTGCGGAACAGAGTTCCAAGAAACGACGTACCTCGAACGCTAGCTTTTTAGGAGGAAGGGAGGTATACGTTTCCCCTAAACGCAGTTCCAGCATTGCATCTTGAATCCGTGAAAGTGGAACGGGAAGTCGTTTTCGAGAGAATGGCAGATGGAAGGGCGTTCTTTTTCACAGCGGAGCTGTTAAGGGCTAGCTTCCCCAATATCGTGTCCGCCAGCAAACAAACGATGACACAAAACTCTGGACAACCTTTCCAGCCTTTCCCCTCTGGCTTGCCGACTTGCGGCCGGCCATTGCTTCATTCCCACCATAGCACAGCTTCGCTGGTCTTCCTTCTTAACCAGAGTGGAAAGGCTGAAAGTTTTTTTTCTTTCTTTGTCTATAAATCTACAATTTTAACCGAATTCAGTAGGAATTTTGTCTTTTCTACTATGGACTATTTGAACCTCCGACTTCAAGGGATGGGGGAGTGTCCTAGAGATATTCGGAACAAGTGAGATCGTAGCGACACGACACGTAGTTCGACGCGGATAATTTCACTCGCTCGCTTTATCTTCTCTACGGATCTAGCGCAGCAATTCACCAAACTACGCAAACCTAAGTTTAACGTAACGACCCGTTCAAATCTTAAAAACGCAACGGGAACGCGGTCCCTTCGAACCACTGGAACTTGTAACGGGGTTCCAAGATTGAGGATATAAACGAGGAAGCAGCTTTCGTTCCTGTTTTGGTGGAACGTGTACAGTAGTATATACTATAATGCCGCAAAACGCGCGAATTATACGAGGTATAGGTGCGGTAATGCGGCGACAAGGAACCGAGACGCCGTCTCGGATCCACACCGCTCCTTCACGCATTCCGCTCTTGCTTTTCTCTCGGGAACTTCGCTGACGGCTCCGCGGCTGCCCACTTGCGTTCCGCTCGGCCGCCTGCCGTCCCTAGTAAACGGACCTGGTTTAATCCCGTCCACAGTTTGGTCCGCGTCCGGTCTGGTTGTCCGACACGACCCCGGTGGTGACCCCGCAGCCACGGTGTGAAGGCCGAATAATTACTCAAAGACCCGGGGACGCACACAAGAAGGGGACACGGCAACAACATCTCAAGCGCAGGCACAAATTTATTTGACACCCAGCATTTTGTTTTTATAGCGAAGCTCTTCCGGTGTGTTGGCGGAAACGCGTTACTTTTTTCGGTAACGCAGTGACGTACTCGTTACTTTTTCGTAAGAGTAACGGGTAACGTACTTACGCTAATTATTTACTCGCTAGTTCTTCCCAAAACTTACAAAAATTGCACTTCAATTTCAACAAAATGGTGAGTTGGGCCAGTTGGTTCATAATGGAAAAAGACAAGCGCCGAAAGACCAGGACAAGGTAAGAAGACGACGACACAAGGCGCCGTCAATTTCTTTTTGTGTTTTTAGGCGCCAAGCAGTGATGTGATTGGCCTAAGCCATTTTGGAGCACCCTTCGGAGCAGCCAAAACAGTGTTTTGGAGCAGCAAATGTGGCCTTTGGAGCAGCCAAGACAGTGTTTCGGAACAGCAAAAGTGCCTTTTGGGGCAGATATTCTTAGAAAAATAAAAATATTCGTTTTTAGCGCTGTACATACGAAGGACACTTTGTGATGCATTGTGTTCTGATGTGGCGTGTTGTGACGGAACTCGGTGCTTGTGTTTTACTCCTGAGATATTCCACAAGTGTACAGTGCTGCTACATTGCCGAGCAATTTCGAAAAACCGCTTGCCACCGTTTTACTGGTTCCCGACGTGCCAGATTCTAGTCACAAGTAAGCAAACGGAAAACAATGGATTGCAAGCGTCCCGGCTGGTGCTTCTGTCGTGCAATCATGTTCGCATGAACGTGAGGCCAACTTCGGCAGGCTTCCAGTTTCGCGTGCTTCGTCGCGCGAGCTGAGACAACGGTTGTTCGATCGAAACCGAAACCATGCCACTCAGCTCCGTCGCCAACTGATCCCCAAAATTGTATGCAAGATGTAACTATCGAGCATACGACAATAAACAGTCCAGCGGCGTGTGCTTGCCAGGCCGGCAAACAAGGTACAAGCTAAACATACAAAAAAAAAAAAGGGGGGGGGGGGGGGGGAAGTACCTGAGCTATCGATGCAAGACATCGCGAGCCAGGGTCAAAAAGTTCTTGGAGCGCTTTGTGCAACGACTGAACTGGAGACAAACAAGCGCGCTGTGAGGATTCATCGTGCAGACATTGCCTTCTTTGCTTTAGCTCACTGCTTTTCATCGACCTTCTTTCGCGGGAGATCTTTCACGTACCTGGTTCCCTCTCGAAAGAAAACCCACCCAGAGAAACCTATAGGTAATCAATACTTCGACACAGCAGTCTCTGAGTTAAAGAGGGATTTTTGTAGCAACGCATGATTTAAACAAGAACAGGAATGTTGATGAACGTGCGGCGGTACTTAGTTTCATTTTAGAAAGCGCCATATCTGCAGCTTCGTGGGGACGGCAACGCCCAACGTCGCGCGACCACGCTGACTGGAAGGCAGGGACCAAATATAGTTTTCCTACAGCCGTTGCTTTCAGGAGCGAGTGCTTCAGCTCACAAAGTAACTCCCGCCGCGCAAAAACGGGGTTTCGTTTCACAGCATGACGGCATGGTTGGTACCTGGCACGCTAGCGTCGGAGAGTCCGTACCAGGGTGTAAGAAAGACAGGTGGGGAAACGAGAGCCAAATGAGCGACCGGATTGTGTCCCCCTCGGTTTTCTCTTTTTCTGTGGCGCCAACTATGTGGAGCACAGCGAACTCTCACTCAGGGTAGGCGACCGGTGGCGACCAACTAAACTGACGGAGAGGATTTCTCGTGGATTTTCAATGGAGGACTGTCGTGCTCTCGGTTTATTTTGCGCGCTCTCCCCATAGAGTTTCATGCAAATCCGATTCCAATTTTTTTCCTCTCGCCGCAGCGCCATCTGTCGCAAATCGGGGGTACCCGCAAGCAGACGAGTACACAATCCGGTCACGGCGCTGCGGTAGGCTTCTATGGGCCGTTTCCCCACCTGTCTATCTTACACCCTGGTCCGTACACACCCGCGTCGATCATAGACAAAAAAAAAAAAAAAAGAAAAAAAAGGCCCGAGACGAGATTTACGAGACAAGAGCGCGAAACGCGAGACGGCGAGAAAACCATGCAAGACCGCATGGACGATTAATGGAGGGTACTTAGTGTCGGGCTCAATTGCTCATGCTCAATTACGGTACTCAGTTTAGTTTCGGTTTTGAAAGGCGACCGAAAGTGGTCCTTTGGCGCAGGCTTGGCGCAGATTACCCGTATTTTCGCAAAATGTAGCAGGATGTAGCAGGGTTAGCCCCTTGGCGCAGTTTGGCGCAATTGGCGCAGCAATCACATCGCTGGCCAAGCCATGTGAATATTTTTTATGCGTTTTCCTTTGTGTTCTTTCTTGCGAATATTCACGTCAAACTGTAAGATAATGTAAGTATGTTCAGTTTCTGCATGAACATAATGTACCTTGAAATCTGGCGGTTATGCGTACCTGTACCGCCAAAACAGTAAATCGTGAGAATTCATAGAAAAAAGAGTAACGCAAACGTAACGTGCGTTACTTTTTTTTTATCGGTAACGGGAACGCGTTCCTTTTATTTGCAAGTAACGAGTAACATATTTCATTACTTTTTTCCGGTAACGCCTACAATACTGCCCCACCGTTTTTATCGGCAACCACAACCGTCGACCCCACGACCAGTGACGGGTGCTCATGTCCAACATAAACCTTCCCATTTATATATATATAAAAAAAAAAAAAAGATTATTTAGAGCCGGACACAACGGAGGCACACCTTTCCTCCCAGCAAACAAAGTCTAAACAAATACGCTGTGTCACAGATTTGAGCACCCCCACTGCCTCGCAATCGACGACGAGAAAACATATTGGCGCCACCGATCGGCTAGCCCAAGAAAAGGTTCCGCAGTATGTTTGATCATTAAACCAACGCTCTCTGTACGAGAACTGGTCACTTATAACGTTGACAGAATTAGTATTCCTTTAAAAAGGCAAAACATAAATATAAATCAAATTTGGTGAAAAAAAGAAAAGTACAGAACTTCGGCGATTCCTAGAAAACATGGTTGTTTGGTACAGAAACATGCGTAAAGGAGAGTCATATTTCATATCAATGAAATATTCTTATAAGACAGCGCAGTAAAGAAACACGGCGAACAAGGCGAGCCGTGTTTCACCCGACCGAGGTTCATTCTTTTATTTTAACGAAGGGGTCGAAGACCAGTTTAACCTTCAACGAAATTGCGAGAGAACAGGGCTCAGAGCGCAATTAAGGGGAAACTCAAGAGTGTAACTTGGGACGCGTAAAATGTAAGAAGAAATCAAAATATCAATTTATGGCTTATCGTTCTTCCTGTTAATTCTAGATATTAGTGTACTACAACTCTAAATAAAAAACGAGAAAGAGAAAAAAAAACTTGCAACTGACTAGATTCTTAGCAAGAACGCTGGAACGAGTTTCCGGGGGCCGCGCTTTCGTTGCATCTTCGCGTCTTTCCTGTTTCACGCTCTATTTAAAAGATTCCGAGCAATTGATTGGACCCATTATCCTCTAGGCTATAAAGCAGCGCCGAGAATGCAATGTAATGGCGTTGCTTGTTTGTAGTATTTTATCTTTATGTTCTTTTACAATGTTTCTACAGGCGTGCGGCGCCTCATGCCCTATGGTCATAAATAGTGGGGAAATTTCTCCACCTCGATCCCGGAGCTAAGAGGTTCACATGGAGAAGTTGAGGTTCCTCCTCTGAAGAAGCTAAAACGCTCTAGGCGCGGATTCATCGAGCTGCGGCGAAAGGCAGGAACTACCTCCGATGTGAAGAGAGTTCACGGGAAGCTTCAACCACATCTTACCATTTTAATAGAGCGAAGGCTAAAGAGGACGCGAACTCCTCTACAGGAGTTCGCCTTTACCCTCACACTTTACCTCACACTTTACCCTCGCGCCTTTACCCTCACAAACATGGATCACCAACTAGCCCAAGTGCATACGCTCCTACAGTTCCTCTACAGGGTTCGCTCTGCTAAAAAGGAAAGAGTTGGGAGGAGCCTACCCTGAGAGGGTATTTGTACTAACCGAGGTTTTTATTTGAACATGACCTATAAGAGCCCAACACTCTTAAGATAAAAGGGAGGAAAAAAAGTATCAACGGCGCGTCTTCCTCCCTTCTACTGACGCGCCCCCAAGCGGACGCGATAAAAAGGGAGGAAGGAGTTTTTCTCCTTCTCCAGGCAGACGGGAGATGGAGCACTATATACACCTTCGAAGCAGAGGATGGATGGATGGATGAATTGGATCGGGCGGTAGCTTACGCCACCTAGCCATTTTGTTTTACCATTTAAGCATAGAATATGTAAACGTAAAATCTAAATAGATTTCACATTTAAATGAAAAAAAAAAAAAGTAGCACAATCCAGTGAAAAAGAAAGAGTAGCACAATCTAGAACGCCGCCTCTCGCCGACTAGCGGCGAACGCCCGGAGGTTCCAACTCCGGTCACAAATGCATGGGGTGCCCATTTCATGATTTTATGCGCTGTAACTAATTCCTTAGTTCAAGGACACAACCACAATTTAACTTTTAATACTGCGACGCCAAGTTTCACCAATCACGGGTATTTTATGCGACCTACAGCACTTCGCGACAATATTTTGATACCGTGTAAATAGATCCGCTTAAACTTTAAAACAACACTTAAACACGAAGAAAGAAAGGACAGTATATAGTTCTAAAGTTCAAGCTAGTCTATTTACACGTATGTACCAACAACTTCAAATATATTTATTGTTATATATGGTTAAAAATTTTGATTCAGGTAAAATAAACGTGATTGATAAACAGAGGGATGTTGAGTCGTATGAACACGACGTTTTGTATGTTAACGTATTTTCTTTCACTGTTGCGTCGAAACGAGCCCCGTGGACTAAAGCCACTTTTATCCTGCCCATTCCAAATTGGGAAAAAGGGGGCATCGTGAATCTGTGCTTCACGAACGTTTTAAAGAAATCCTGTTCCCATCGAGCACGAGTTAGCTTTGGCGCTCAGGTTTCCCGCCTTCGGATAGCGGGGTATCCGAAACACCTACTGACGTCGGTCGCGGCACTTTATTGAAGAAAATAAAATAGAAGGCGGTGTAGATGCGGTAGACGTTTCCAAATAAAGAAGAAACAAAATCGCTGTGGTTCCGTATTTACATAGAGTCTCCCATAGCTTAAAGAAAATAGAAAAGCAAGTAGACGTCACTGTTGTCTTTTCTGCCCCCTAACAAGTTATCTAAGCTTTGCAGAAATGTCAATATTAAAGAAATCTTACATCACAATCGATTTGTTGGATGCAGGATGCACAGAAAAAGTTGTTTATTCCATTCCGCTTTCCTGTGGGCACAGGGCAGACTGGCAGATGCCTGAACACTATTACAATGTAAACAGGGTGGTATCAGGACACTTGGGCGTTCATTGTCGTGACTCTAAATGTAATGCAAAAAAAAAAAAAAAAAAAGAAGTTTAGTCATTGGTAGAAGCGGCAATGGCCTGATCAGAGAAATCACCGAAGCGGAGATGACTGCGCACCTAATGGAAAATTGTGTAATATCCTCCCCAGCAAATGCTGGAGAGCAGATCGTCTCCTCTCCAGAGTTCACTCTGATAAAGGGGAGAAAGGTGCTTTACTCTCTGCTTTGTCCCATTCTCCCGTGGTCCTCTCAGTCGTCTCGTTAATGTTCTCGTCTTGTGCCGTGTTGCTGGCTGTGTTCTGCCCAATCTCGATCGGTTCAAAAGTTCTGCGAATGTTGCCCTCGATTGTTCGTCTAATGAATTCCCTCGCATCCTCGCCCTCTTCACTTGTCCCCTCGTGTGTGGTCAATGAACGATGGAACCCTTCTGTCCTCCACCCCTGCGCGTTAATGTGCTCCCAGAACCTCTTGTCTGCATTCCTATCGTTTTGATTTACCTTTATCATCCACTGCACTCCAGCTCTACCGATCTTGGCGTGGATTAGAGCAGATGCCTTTCTTTTCCTTTCCTGAAATGTATCCCGTTTCGATGCTACTTCAGCGGGCGTGTCCCCGTTTTTCTCCGCCTATCTGTGTTCCCTTTAGGCCTGTTGTCGACCTGCTATGACCGCCTCAACTTCTCTGTCCCACCAGCCTTTCGGTGTGTGTTTTCTTCTCCTATTTCCTCTTTGGTTTGATTTTGAACTTCTCTAACTCTCTTTTAAAGGTGTTTACTAAACCGTCGTATGTACATTTTTTCTCTGGATATTACAGTCTCAATTTGTTCTAATACTTCTTGCAGTTGGTCGTCGTTTAGGGTCCATCTACCTTCTCATTCAAGAATTTGTGACTCTGGTCCTGCTGGACCAATCTTATTTTAATTTGCTTATCATCACTTCCCAAGATTTTCGTGCCTTCCTAATATATTTGCATGTGTCCTAATTTGGTATACAATTTGCTAGACATTAGACAACAATCAATTATTGAGTGCGAATTGTTTCTCTCGCGCGTTATTTTTCCATCGCATTTTTCTTGGCCTAAAAGCGTCACAAAATTCTAATAGCATCTTCCGTGTTGAATCTGTATATCCGTCGAAGTGTGCATACGTGTCTCCCAAGGTAATCATTTCCCGATATAAGCCAATTTCTCCAACATCTTTGGAAGTACACGTCAAGTGCTGCGCATTTTCCTCTTTCGAATCAGTCCCCGTTTTAAGATAAACAAATCCCACGAACGTGTCTAAACCTCTAATACTGCATTGTAACCACACGTGTTCTCAGCAGTTTTCCCTCACTCTTTCCCAGCCCTGTCTCTCATTAGCAACTCCAGTACGCCTCCGTTCCGTTCGCCAAGTTATCGTGAACAGCGCTACATTTTGCCGAAGACTGGGCGTTCAGCAATGCGTAGAAAAAATCGTAAGGGTACAGGCGAGCTGGTGAATATTAACCATGTTGATTTAACCTGAGACTGGGGTAGAGAAGAAACGTCAAAAACGTAGAAGGGACAGAAAATAGAGACGTGAGACGTCGTCCTGTCTATTTTCTGTGCCTTCTACGTTTTGATGTTTCTTTTCTACCCCAGTCTCAGGTTAATTCAACATAGCAATGCGTAGCTTGTTTTTGCGATGTAAAAACTGTGCATATTTGTTCCGAGGACAGCCTGCACTTGAATTACTTTTCTCCCTCCTCTAAGTCACATCAAAACCTAAATTGCACGGCGCTTATAATCTCCCCCCCCCCCCCCCCCCCCCCCCCCCCCCCCCCCCATTTTGTGTACTACGAAGAGCAGGGCTGACAATGCCATCTTTCTATTGCAGTTGTCCGCCCTTCCCGTGTTACAAAACCCCTATTATTTGCGCGGACATGTTTTAAAATCTAATCAAACACCCATCTAAATAATACACTTTCAGCTCGGCTCTGAGCTTTTTCCTCTCCCGCATTATATCGTACAATACCCTCAATGTAAAAAATAAAAAATAAACATAAATGTGGTGTGCTAATTACGAATAAGGTGTCTTGTAGACTTCTACCGTTTTGGAGCTCATCCAGAAAGCAACCCCCCCCCCCCCCCCCCCCCCTCAGAAAAAAAAGAAAAAAAAAAAAGAGAGAGCTTGTTAAGTTTAATTTAAAAAAAGAACGTTGCAGAAGTTTTTATGAGAAAACTCTTCATTGTACTGAAACAAAATAATGCTAGAGCAGTGCGATTTGATACGTAAATTTTCGATGTCATACCATAGATCGAAGGGCATCTGGCACGCCACGGCGAAATGCTGAAGAGTAATATAGACTATCTGGGGATCCGTAATTTTGCCAAAAATCATTAAAAAAAAAAGTGAGGAAACGTCTTTTTACCCTGCTCTTTTGTAAGCGGCCCAATATCCTATGCCAACTGTTGACTTATTTATTTATTTTCACATTGTTATTGTTTGTTACTGTGAACCTGCGGGGTCCATATCATGTTCTGGGTAGTTACTAAAGCACTTTAAAGCAAACGCCTCGCGCTTGCAGCCTCGGCTTCGCTCGCTCCGCAGATACGCACGAAACAAGCGCGACCGAAAACTTGAAGCGCTTCGAAACAAAACAAAAACTCCCTCGGGACGTTTGAGCGCAACAGGTCCTCTTGAGAATTCGCCGCACGTAGTACACGGGCCTTTTCATGGGCCGAGGAGCAAAACGGACACGTAACAGAGAGTTGTCCAAGTGTCACGCTCGTTGAGTGTGGATACATGCGGCTGGTTTCGAAAGCGCCTCTACGAATTTTAAAATAAAAACAAACGGGCACAAAACAAGCTTCGTTTGGGTCGCTGACTTCGGTGGTCCCGCCGACAAGAAGCCAGACGACCGGTTGTTGAAGTATCTGAATCTTGAAAATGATTACGTCTCAGTATGTACCGCTGAATTATTGCCGAAAAGAGTTCAAGGACTTTTTCGTTTCTTCATTCTTGTTTTTATCGCGATGTCTCGCGCTGTGATCGAGGAGTATGTGGCCTTGTGGCATCCTGCCGGACTTGTCAAAGCCAACTCGAGAAAAAGTCACTGCTAGCTCGCGATCTCACAGTCTTATCATCTCGAAATGAGCAAACGTTTTTACTCACCTTACCGAAGCGAACAGGTGAAGAGTATTCCTGCGACAACAGCTACGCTCCGGGACGGCAGTCGGCAGTGCACAGTGCAAAGTGAAGAAACAAGCGAGCGAAACAAGCGATACACTGGCACATACGTGCTGCTGTCACTCTTCAAAAGGCGCCGATAGATGACGCCAATGACGCTTTCAAAAATAGCTTCGGATGTGTCTATGTTTGGCTATAAAACTTACTTCGTTTGGTAATTCAAGCGGAGAAAAACAAATTTCGTCCAGCCAGTGGCATATAAGCTTTAAGTTGTTTTTTATAATTTGAACTAATAAAAAAATTTGATTTACCTTTATTATATACATGTTTATATATTAACGGTCAAAATCCAACACTAGCTAGGTAGCGCATGTCACCACCTAATTCAATAAAATTTGTTACTATTTATTTGTCTCATTTGTCTATTTATTTTTGCCTTGATGTTTACTGCCATGCGTTGCAACAAAAAATGTTAGAAAAAAACAAAAAGATTTCTAATACTTTCCTTAAAGTCGTTCCCAAAATATTAAAATAAATACACTTTATTGAGTGTACACTATTCAGTTTAGTTATTGGAACCATGTTTACCTCGGAAAGTAAGAGAGCAAATACGACCTACGACACTGCGGGACTGCGGCAAGCCGCTTTTCTGATTGAAACACACGATTGAAGTTTGCGGTGTATGTGGAGTTCTCCGGGCATCGTTGCGCTCTTTGAAGTCTTTCTTTCCTGAAATCGACGAATTCCCTTCATTTTCGCCGGCTTCAGGTAAACTATCATCGCGCGCCTGTGCAGTGGTCCTCTCGATTAAGCTGCTCTGTTCGCAAAACCGCAGATAACATTCGCCGGCCGTTCGCCGAGGCTACATGACTGGGGAGTTTTGAAAGCCAGCGGTAAAGTGTTCTCCCCGTCTCTTGCAGCAGCGGCCAAGCCAGTCTCACAAATATGTTCAAAGGTGAGGGCATTTTTCATCACCCTCCCGATCGCTCTCTCGTCCCTCTTTCGAACGCCAAGGGAGCTGCTTTTTTTTTTCCCCCGCGAGTATGGTAACCTAGGTTTCAAAGTCCGCATAACACGATCTCCACAACTCGGTCGATCTGTGAGCTCCTAGAAAACGGACAAGCTGAAAAGGCCAGATCGTAGCTAACTGCCTGATAGAAAGGCGAAAATAACCAGCGAGCCACCCTTTGGTAGACGGAGAAAGCCTGCTGAATCATGGCAGGATGTTGCAATACCGTTAGGGCGCTTTTCTGAGGTTTTCTCTTTATTTTTATTTAATTAGTTGATTCATAAAATCGCGTTACTCTAAAGTCTCACTTTGCCGTGTTCGCACTATGATAGTTGATCAATGACCCGTACTGTTATTACGACTGGGCTATCTGAATAGTTGCAACTTTATATGATTTGTTGTTTTTGGCACCCTTCAAATGCTTCGACATCCTTGGCTTTTAAAACACTTTAGCAACAGTAACATGGATCTAGGCGCAACTTCTACAAAAGATTTTTGTTTCAAGCTTTTACAAAACTGACCATTTCTAACATACGTGCCGTAGTGGTTGTTCTGGTACCAGCGTTCATTTTCAACATTTATTTTAATTGCTCTATAGACCGACACTCTCCTCACAAACAAGCCTGTGCATGCACAGAAACCGCATCAAGTGAGGCATCTATGCATGTGCCATGCCAACAACCGCGCCGCCGCAGCGACGTGATATCAGGGTGTACAGTTTTCGCGCACATCTTTTTTGTAGTCATCCGTCGTGCAACCCGTGCCCATGAGTTAGAAAACTTGTCGAGCTTCATTTTGAAGCATTCTTTCCTCATTCCCGACCTTTCATACAAATGGAAAATAAACAGCATCATCTAGGAGGTGCGTCCTCCAATCCGACCCTCAGCCTTCCCTCCTTTTCCGGACAGTGAAGGTCAAGTGGGGCAAGGAGACGTTCTCGGATGTGGAAGTGGACACCCTGGAGGAGCCCATGGTGTTCAAGGCCCAGCTGTTCGCACTCACGGGGGTCCAGCCGGACCGGCAGAAGGTCATGGTCAAGGGGGCTGTACTCAAGGTACCCCCGCTAACTCCTCGGGACTGCCATCTCTGCATGCAGTAACCGACGTGGTCTCGTCACCGAGACCATTTCAGTTTCGCAGCAATGCCTGAACATCGTTTCCGACTGGTGCGTTCAGCGTTTTACACCGCCCATGCGTCAAAAGCGGTCCCAAAATGGCAGCAAGCAATATCACAGAAACCGTCATGTCATGGTGTCGGACGTCGCGACCCTAGCGGTCGGTCCTGAAAATTCTGGCAAAAGGCATGAGCGAGCGCGGGTGTCACCGTCGTCGCGGCGTCCCTACTCGTGGCTGCAGAAACTTCCGTAGAATGTCGAGCCAGTCAGCAGCCTGCGGCAGAACAGTCGTCTGCCGTATTCACCGGGCAATAGCGTGACGCTTCTGTAGCTTTAATCAGGCGGGGATTGAGGGACAACATTTGAGAACGCGCTAAACGCACCAAACGGAGACGCATTCCAGGCGTCCCTCGAGAATGCACGCTCGTGCATCCTGGCACGAATGTCCGCCGTCCAGATATGAACGACCAACCTGTTCGCTTTCTCGGCTCCCTTACAGGACAACGACTGGGGCAACATCAAGCTGAAAGACGTAAGTCCGGAGGAGTCGTCGCGGTTGGAGCCCTTCAGCACGGCCAACACGTCCTTGCGCGTTTCAGGGTGCCGTGGTTTTGCTGATGGGGAGCAAGGAGGCGTTGCCGTCGGAGCCCGCGGAGAAACCCGTCTTCATGGAGGACATGTCTGAGAGCGAACTCGCCACCGCTGTAAGAAACCTCGCATGACCCTGCTTTGAAAGTGCAGAGATGGTTGCTTACCCGCGTAGGGTTCCGTAACTTCGGCAGCTCTCGCACCATAACGACATATGCAATCCTGCCTAAAGCCGCACGCGACTATTTCTGCGATGCAGTCCACTAACAAAATATGGCGGCCTGTCGTTCGAATACCTGAATGTTGGAAAATGTCTTACAAACATTTTGTAAGTAAATAAATATTCCAAAGATTGTTTCCAACTTGATTTAGGTAGCGTATCAACCTGAAATTTTCTGTGTTCCGTAACATACCCTAAGGTTTTCCTCACGTGAACCCAGTAGAAAAATTGATTTTGGGAACACTACAGAGTTGTTAAGTGTTTTACCGGATAGACGGTGCCCTTGGAACTGCATTTTACTAGAGTGAAGGTTTGGCAGTATTCGCGAGATCGAATGCAGATATCAGAAATGGTCGTTTATGATCTTGTCAAAAGTTTTTCGAACCAACAAAAAACAAAGTGACGCACAAAAAAAAAAAAATATGCAGAGCTGTTAAGTGTTTTACGCGATAGACGGTGCCAGCGTGTTCTCTTGTCTGAAGAGGTCACACTTGGTCGTAAGTAAACGCAAGTGTGTGAAGCAGCCTTCAAGTGTGCACGCTGTGACCTCCGATCTGTCCCCAGCTGGACCTGCCGTCGGGCCTAACAAACCTGGGCAACACATGCTACATGAACGCCACAGTGCAGTGTCTCCGCACCGTGCCGGAGCTCAAGGAGGCACTGGCAAAGTGAGTCTGCACCAACTTTCTTGCGTAGTGCAGTTGCTCACGCCGTGTGCACCCAGGTTCCAAGGAGAGCTGTACTTGTCTCGGACGAGCGGTGTGGGTGCCCAGTCGGTGACGGCCGCCCTCCGCGACCTCTACGGCGTCATGGATCGGTCGGCAGTGGTGCCGCCGATCGTGATGCTGCAAGTCCTCCACATGGCCTTCCCGCGCTTCTCCGAGAAGTCCGAGCACGGAGGGTTCACGCAACAGGTGCTCATCTACCCACGCTTCTTCTGTTCGCCGATGGCACCCGATTATGTCGGTAACGAACGACCCGAACAATATTGTTTGTCACCGAGCCGCGCTCCTAGAGGCCGCCCGGACATGGTCGTCCATAGTTATGTTGTCCCTAACAGCCGTAATGACGGTATCCAGAGCCATAACAGCAGTGTCTACGGCAGAGCCGCATCCACAGCCATAACGGCTGTTTCTCCCAGCAGTGTCATATCCACGGCGGAGTAATTTCCACAACCATAACAGCACTGCCGATAGCAGTGCCGAATCGCTAATCTAAAGAGAGCTCAGCCTGCAGGTATGTTACCCGTAAAAGGGTTGCGATTATGATTAGGTGAACATATCCATTAAAATTGTCATTCTCGCAAGAAGTTTATTACGCGGTTGTAGAAAAGTGGGAAGGTAGGTTTCCAGCAATGGTTTGCATCTGTAGTGACAATACCCTTAGCTTAGCTGCACTTGTAACAACGTTCTCTAATATGGTTGCATGAAAATTACAATTTGCTCGGCTAATAAGACTGACTCTGATCTGCTCAGTATTGTTAGAGTTTAGAGTGGCTGCCTTTGCGAGACTGGGCACCCCAATGATCAAGTACAACATTGGCGTCGATTATGCAGAAAGAGGCGCCATTTAGTATAATACCTACAATCAGTTGTCAAGTTTCCACCATTTTGGAGGACCCCAGCACCGATAGTGATTCCACGAGAGGTCTATGACTACCGGCAAAGTGGGAGTCGTAGGTCTAAAATAGTGTCACGTGCTGTCAGTCCAGTTCAAACCTTATACGCAGGTTTTTCGATAGAGACCGTTCACTCATCTAGATGGGCCAGTTGATTTCTTCAGTAATAAGTATCGCAACCTCGTTGCTGGCCATCCCTTTTCCATGATCTTGCGGCAGTCTTTCTTTCCTTCGTTGCACCGAAACGAAAGACTATAGCAACCCATTAAATGTGTGACAACACTGTCCTAATGTCACACAAACCAAGTCGAATGCAGATATACCCCGTCCACGAGCGGAAGATAGCAAAAGCCCCCCAATGCAGCTGCTCCGAATGGCACGGCATGATGGCTGACAGTAATATTGCGTGTGGCCTATTCACATTGGCTAATGTAAGCTCTCACAGTCCGGATTAGCCAATGAACGGACGTTTGTCGTCTGTGTCCGCAGGACGCCAACGAGTGCTGGACGGAGATGGTGCGAATGCTGCAACAGAAGCTGCCGGCGGGAGACCAGGCGGCCACGGAAACGACGGCCGCCCAGCCGACCAAGTATTCCAACTTCGTGGATCAGTATTTCGGCGGCATCTTCGACGTCACGTATCCTTTCGGGGGCAGCTTTGCCCTCGGAACGCACTTTTAAAAGCGTCAGTCATTCCGTCAAGGGGGCCCCCGCATTGGGGCTACTATTTTGGTCAAGGTGAAAGCGAGAACATTGTGCGCTGCCGATGGGATGTGGTGCCACAGCTTGCGTGTAATTGACCAAGGAGACATTTTTTACCCATTCGCGCGTTCGTAACGGGGCTATATTGGGGTGTGAACGTCTTACCAACCTACGAATAGAGGGAGAGGTTTTGAGTAACCTCCGATGTACTTGTCCTTCATACTCCTTCATCCACCAGTTGACGTCAGCTTATGTACGGCGGCATAACAACTCAAGATTTTCAATCAAAGCGCCACTCAAGAATGGCTTCCGACGGGATATAGCGGACAATTACAATTTTAGCCCACATTAAATCTTGCCTCGCTGCGGCGCTCAGTTTGTAGCGGACGATAAACTTTCTTTCGGGTCTGTTTGCAGACAACGTACGGCGTTTCCTCGTTTAATTTTTTCCCACAAGCGACACTCCGTAGCGAACAAACCGAGTACTTCGCTCGCGTTAAGAGACAGTTACGAATGCTATCTTATGTCGCTTCTCAAGATGCAAATTACATCTCACTCTCGCGGTGACCAAAATTGGACCCTGGGAGGACAACACTTTGTTTATTTGGTCGGTTGATTTGAACCTTGATCTATCACGAGCATAGCCCATCCTTTGGCCTCTGCCCAGTGTAGCTGCTTGTACTCCAGGGGCGGATCCAGAACTTCGTTTTGGGGGGGGGGGGGACGGAAAATTTGTAAAGACACTATTCTCCCATTCTTTCTTGTGCACCGGGGGGTTCACCCATGGCAGATTGCCCTCCGAGAAGGGGGGGGGGGGGGGGGGGGTCGACTATGTTTGGGGGGGGTGGCCGCCCCCGTCGCCCCCCCTTGGATCCACCCCTGTCGTACTCCCAGGTCGGAGTGAAGTGACGGTGCGACGATTGCGTTTTGACACTTCACGCGGAGTATGTTCTGGGCTTCTCTCCGCGCACTCGATCCGTTCCTCGTCCCGCCCGAATTTCCCGTGCCCTTGCCTATCTCCCATTTGTTTCGTACGCACTCTAAAGAGGATTGAGGAAAGGTTTCCAGGGGCACAGCCAGCACTGTGTGTCCCATCGGCCAAACGAGTTGTCCTATCGGTTGAATGTGTAGGTCCCTTAACGCCAGCTGCAACCAGGCTCAAGTGCATAGAGTCCGAGGATGAACCGGAGACGAAAACCACGGAGCACTTTCTACAGCTGAGCTGCTTCATCTCTCAAGGTGAGCCCTTCCGCGCACTCGCGTTTGGTTAGAACCGAGTTCTTGTCATCGCTTATGATGAGAGAACACGCTGGTGCCATCTTTGAGGTGACCCCGGAACTGCATTTCGCTAGATCGAAGGTTTCCTGGTATTTGCACGATCAAATGTATGTACTATCTATGAGAAATCGTTGTTTATAAGATCGTCGGAAGCTTTTAGACCCACAAAAGAAAAGAAAAAATTGGGACCGTACAGAAACTGCCAACGCCCCCAAACTTGTCGGGAGTTCTGTAACTTAGTCACAAGTTCAAAAAGACAGTAACAGAAATTTGGAATGGTATCTTGATGTGTCAAAGGAGAAGAGTGAGCAACGACCAAATTAAGAAATGGTTGTTTGTCGGCACTGCGCGAGTGTCCCTTTCTTGTGCCAGTGCAAACCGTGCATCTGCTTTTGTGTGCCGTAACGGCGGAAGTGCGAACCACCAACTTGCCCAAATTGCAGTTTTAACTAGCCCTATGGCGTTGTTACCAAAGAGGTGTTGGGTGGGGACCCCTGGTGGACGTCAGCCTAACCTTACGTCCACTTTGCTCCTGCAGATGTCAAGTACATGTATGCGGGTCTCAAGAGCGTGAGTGTTTTCCTGCTTTTCCGTGCCATCTTTGGGGCACTTCCCTGGAAAGTAATTTTGCCAGTGCTTGCAGTACCGATGCACAAAAAGAAGCCCAACTTTTGTAGCCAAAAAGAAACTGAACAGATTTATTTCTCTTCCGACGATTGCAGAGACTCTTGGAAACCATTAGGAAGATGTCTCCAACACTGGGCAGAGACGCCGAGTACAAAAAGATGGTGAGCCTTTCCGAACGAGTTAATGTATATTTGTACCTCATTGATGCGTTTACGTCGGAATGTTTTCCCAACTTTAGTAGCTCCTAAGCGCGAGCAAACCCATAAAATGGTTATCAAAAAGGTTTACTGGTGACCGAAACATAGCACTTATGATTTCAAACTAAAGCACCTACAAGGATATGTATATCATGCGTGTAAGCAAAGTAGGTATCGTTTATTCTGGACCACCCTTGCAGCATTTGTGGAGTTCGATACGACTCAAGCGTCTCTTGTAAAGAGACCTTTCCGAAAGTCCTCTCGGGCTTTATGTATTTTATTTGTTCGCATTTTTTCGCAGAGCACTATCAGCCGCCTGCCTGCCTACTTGACCATCCAGTTTGTCCGCTTCTTCTACAAGGAGAAGGGGGCCGTCAATGCCAAGATCCTCAAGGTGGGCGGTCCACTCTTTCCACTCTCTTTTAATGCGGAACACGTTTAATGGTTGGCATCCAACGACCCCACGATCGTTACAGCTCGACGTTCTACCACTGCTCCAATTAGCAGGTATACACAAAGCTACTCGTTTCTACCACGCTGCTCTGTACTAACTGTTCGGCATTGCAGCGTTCCTGTTCAAACAGTTCGTGGAATGAAAGAAAGAAATCTAGGACGTGCCCACCATTGCATTGACAAGGACAAGTTTGCGATAAAATAACACGCTGTAACGGAGGAAAAATTTATAAAGAACTAGAGCATCCACTACAAGCCTCGATTAATGCCGCGGAAGCACGTTCTGCGTAAACCAACTTTGTTCGTAGGAACGAGTTCAATTAGCATCTTAGGGTGGTAAAATTAAAACAATTTAATACTAAAAATTTTTTTTTTATTTTGTTAACATTTTGGCGCATTTAAACTTCCGTTTTAGGCTTGTTTATCGCTGCACTCCTTGCAGGGTGGCATTCCATCACCCAGTCTCGAAGCTTACACCCTAAAGTTGCAAGCAGGGGCCACGTGCAAGCAGACATTATGGGTGAAAAGTACCGTATTGGCTTGGCGCAAAATTGACCCATATTTAGGGGGGCCAACCGCCCTAAAAATGGGGGGGGGGCCCCTATTTAGGGGGGGGGGGGGGGGGGGGCCTTCGTTATGGGAGGTAAAATTTTGGCATTTATACACTTTGCTCAAATGTCATTTTAGGTGCCAATATGACATGGCAGGGTACTGTAGCACATCTCGACTGATGGCTGGTCGCGGGCGCGCCACAGTAATCATGTTCTATAAATTGCAAACCTTTTTTAGGGCGCTTCTGGCGTGCCGTCTGCCGAACAAAAAGGCACCCTACGAAGCTCACTCAGCACGAAGGACTACGCGACCGTTCTTAGGTCTAACTACTTTCGCTCGCTGTCCGAAAGCAGACCACAGACGACGGTGGCGTGTTTGTTCACATCAATGCATCCGATAGGCGCAGAATGTCCGGGGCTGGGCGATTCCTTGACCCAAGCTTCGTCAAGTGTGCACGCCGCTCGGTTTCACATTTGATCACTTCCGCAACTAGGCACTTGTGGCCGCTTGCAGCCATTACGAGAGCGGCCTGGCTTGGTTTGACTTGGGCTGACTGCTTGGCGGCAAAAGAAAACTGACTTGGTGGCTAGCTAAATTGGACGCTATTCGAGACTTGCAAGCCGAAAATGGGAAGCGCGTGCATTATGCGAGTGAAAAAGGAAGTTCAAATATTGGTACTACTTTTGGTGGGGCGTGTTTGTTATGCGAGTAAATATGGTAGTTTCAAAACATTGGCGAGACAATGGACTGTTGCCAGACCTCAGAGCACCGGCTCGTTGGCCCATCGCAAGAAATGGGCCACCGAGGTGCTACTCTTTAAAGGGGCTCTGTTTATGCTGACCCTGCATCAAAATGCAATCCCAAACCCTAAAATATGTGAGTTTTTCAGTTTTTCCGGTTTTCCCGATACCAGATCTCTCTGTCATATTTGCGAGCCACCTCGATGGGTTGAATGTTGCACAGCTGTGGTTAAAGGGCTTCCATAGGCTATTTGGTAACTCCTCGACACTAAACGAATCGCAAGATTACATTGGCACAGAGACGCAAAGCCGGGACGGGTCCGTTCACTGTGCAACAGTCTCGACACAGACACGGCATCGGTGCCTTACTCCATTTTACTGATACGGAGTAATGATGGGCACCAAGCTTCACCGTTCATGCCGTGCACGTGCCATACGGCCACTACTCCAACGACCGTAGTTAGCGAAATGAGGCATCCCTTTGCATCTCTGTGCCTCTAGGACATCAAGTTCACGATGCAGCTGGACATGTTTGAGCTGTGTTCGGAGGCGCTGCAGCAGAAGTTGATCCCGATGCGGACAAAGTTCAAGGAGGAGGAGGACCGCAAGCTCGACGTGGCTCAGAAGGCAAGTCCCGCAAAGTCGTGCTCCTCTGGCACCTGCAATTTCTCCGGCAGAGACGAGATGTTGCGTGTGGCTCGAACGGCGGCCACGTGCGTACTTTGGGACAGTTCTTATAATCCCTGATAGGAACATGGGGCATGGCCGAGCCTCTTGTTATCTCTTCGCAGCCAGTGAGTGTGTGGCGTTTCCCAACAAGATCACCGAAGAACGAATCGCAAAGTGACGAGCGTGGACGTATTGGGCCACATTCCGCGTTTTTTTAACCCCTTGACGGTCGCTGCCGTACGTGTACAACAGCGATTACACATTTGGTGAACTATAAACATTGTATTTGCACGGTGTTTCGCTTTGCTGAAATATTTATAGTTTTGAAATTAAACTCTTCACGCAAGTGATACAGTGCAACCCACTATAACGAGAACGAGAAAACCCGAAATTTTAATCGCTATAACCGATTATCGTTGTATCTGGAATAGAAACGGATCATTTCCAGTCTAGAAACTCTATATCTGGTATTGTTATAAACGGGTTGCACTGTATGTGCGAGATGGTCACTTTGCACGATGGCTGCTCTGGCAGTAGCGGTAATCGCATTGCCGGCTTTTCCTATTCAGACTTTTAATGTTTCTCACTATTAAATTCAGAATAGAGCTTACCATCCAGTACAGAAGTTCCTTAAAGTATCTCAAACCACCCGAATGTCGTGGAGGCGGACGTGCCAAAATTAAGCCGAACGAAAGAAAGGCGACAACTTTTCGCCTTCAATATTTCCATTTGATGCTGCATAACCTGAGCAGCTTACAAGCACCATTTGTGCTCCTGCTAGATAATTAAGAAAAAATATGTGCATCGACCCTTTCTTTATGCTATTTCTTTGAAAGTGAAACCGGGCCACTGGGAAACATCTACTATTAAGAAAAATACTGTACCTGCAAGGGGTTAAGCTGTCGGTCACCATATTCAGAGCCATTTCCGGTACCTCTGCCGATCGTGTCAAACAGCTCGGAGAGTTTTCTTCGACCTTCGTCCGTGGACGATGCCTGGAAACCACCTCCGAAAAGTGTGTTCAGTGCGTCCTCGTTTTCGGTCCCCTGATTCCTGCTCGACGACATCGCACTACAAGTTTTTTCTGAGCGCCAGCTTTTTTAATCCGAGCAACCCCAAACTTAATGTGTCTGTACACCAATTTAATTGGAGTGCCGAGGAATTTAATCTCAGTTGGCACTAATTTAATCCAGGTGCCTCTCATTTTAATCAGACGGGCACACGATTCGTTCGTATCTCTGCATTAACGGCGACTTCTGCTCATCCGTTGCAACCATTTTTGACCTCTGAGTTACTCGAAAGTCGTGAATAACTTCTCGCTGTATGTGCATGTTGCATGCCCATTTTGATCCCAGATTTTAAGGGCTTTCTTAGAGAAATGCACGGGCAGGCTTGTGCCTATTACTTGAATAATATAATGGATTATAATTGCAAATGGCCGAGTCTCAAATGTAATGGATTGCCGTTACAAATTATTTTCGCTGAAAATTAACAGATTACTTTACTCGTTGCGTTACAACATAGTTTCACGTTACTTTTCCCGTACGCTTGTCAAGAAAACAATAAAAATAATTTTGATGTTTTCAAAAATGTTCCGAAACACTACTTTTCATTTCTCTTATGCCTTCATTATTGTAGTCCTCATAAAAATAAACTGTTGTAGTATTTAAGAGAAAAAATGTAGGTGCCCTCCGTTCACCTGTAAACTTCCAAGGCAGCAAAAGCTGCAACCACACCTGCCATCCTACTAGCTTACGGCAACTGCAAATGACCCCTGGACTTCTGCAGCCAGAATTCCAGGGACCAATATTTTGAAACGAAATTACATTACAAAATACTGCCACAAACAAGGAATGTAGCAGTTACGAAATTACTTGAAAAAGCAACGCATTCCAAGCAATCCGGTACTTGTAACGGATTACTTTCCCAAGTTTGTGCACGGGTGGTATGGAACCATAATGGCCTGTGTAGATGCGTGAGGAGAGTGCGTGTCTGAACTTGCGTTGCAGCTCAAACTGCAGCATCCGGACGAAGCTACTCCCTCCAGCAAGAGGACCAAGCAGGAGCCCTACTCCTTCCCCGACGGTAGGTTTCTTCGCCGTCCTTTTGCGCGGCGTTGGAAACGTGTTGCAGCCACGGCCTGACGGTAAGGCGCTGTTTTCTTCCCAGACCCGGGCTCGAACAACAGCGGTTACTACGAACTCCAGGCGGTGCTGACGCACAAGGGCAGGTCTACGTCGACGGGACACTACGTCGCCTGGATCAGGCGGAAAGAAGGTGGGCGTGCCCCATGTGGCGTGGGCGTGCTTTGTACAGCGTGTCGTCGTCGTCCCCCCCCCCCCCCGCTAAAATTTATACATTTCTTTTTTCCATCGCAAACACCAGCAACACATTGCCGAACGCTCATTCTCCGCCCAAATGTAGCACTAGCAGTTTCAACCAGATGCAAAAGTTTCAGAAGTAACCGTTATTTTTTTTTAAAGTTATAAATGTTTGTTGGCTGCCATTTTCGAGTTGAAAATATCCGAAAATCACTGATAGCTTTTGAATCGGACAGGGGTTCTCAAACTGGGTTCCGGGGAACACAGGGGTTCCACGAGCTGGTCTCATGGGTTCCGCGAACACCCTAATTGCAACCCCCCCCCCCCCCCCCCCCCCATTGCCACAGGCTACGCGGCAGGACCATGCAAAGCGCCTTCATCGCACTTTGTACTGACATTGCGATTGATATGGTGGGGATATATGGGAAGCAACACAAGCAAAATTGCCTACAATTGAGCATCTGTTGCTTCTCGGTCAGCAAATATGGAGGGGAAGTGGGGGGAGGGGAGGGTACTGCGGCAGTTTTTGAGGCTTCCTGGGGTTCTATGAGGCCAAAAAGTTTAAGAACCCCTGGAATAGGATATCGGTTTGTTCCGAAGCTTTGCAATCTGGTTCGAACTGCCAGCGCCACCTTTGGGTGGAGAATTAGTGTTCGGCGATGTGTAGTTTATCTTTGCGGTAAAAAAAGTCCAGTAAATTTTTGGGGGGACACCTTGTACTTTGTCTCGCTATACGATTTGCTACAGCCATAGCTACGGGCCACGAGGTCCGTTCACTGACTGCTAAAACTACAAAATGAACTCGCTTTCCATAGTTTGCTTTAGCCTCGGGAAATCTAGGTTTCCCACGAATGCTGTCGGTGTTTACGTTCGTTCTCCAGAATGTAGACACAGATTCTGACGCCTTTCACAGAAGTGTTCACTGGCCTTTGAGGGAAACGATCCGCGCGCTGGTGTTTTTGAGACTGGGCGTTTCAACTGCACGCCCGTCACTGTTGCACGCAGTGTCTCGCATGCAACAGTGCATTCAGCAATGAGTTGGTGCCTGAAATGCCTTTGTAGTTTACAAACAAACTCTTTTTTTCTTGTGGCACGGTAGTAAATTTATGGAAGGATTGGTACAGTTGTTTTCCATAAAATCCTAAGGAGCGAAATATTTCCAAATTTGCGCCAATGCTAAGACCCAGTTTCGGCCGAGAAAGTAATATTGAAGGCGGCTAATGCGCATTACCTGGGAACGGCGTCTTCACTATTTTCTCTCGCTGACCCGATCCCTGTGCAGGGCTGCCATGGCCATTTAAACTGTTTGTCTCAATCTCTATCTAGTTAATGCACGTTCATGGCTCCACTGGCTCGTAGATGATTGTTGGTTCATTTTTCCGAGCAGAAACCTCAAGTCGCAGTCATGGTCTTCACACATCCTACAAAAGACACGGTGTTCACTGCAGATGTTGTGACAGAATTATTTGGGGACATACCTCGAGCACGTTCCATGCAGACAACCTATTACGTATGTGTGCTTTGAACGCGTTTGCCGACGGTCTTTGTACGACCAGTGTCACCATCAAACAAAGAAAAAACATGCCTCAGACAGTGGCAGCAGAGTGTCTTTCATATCATCTGTCAGCTGCGTGACTGCGGCTTTAAGGAACAGCTGCTGTAGAGGTAACGTGGCAACGAGATTTGCGGAGATGGCGCACGTTGAATGTTGCTAAGATTTGCAGATGGGAGCGATCTTGACCGTTCGACTTCACGCTCGTGTTTCAGACGAGTGGTTCAAGTGCGACGACGACAAAGTGTCGCTGGTCAGTGCCGACGAGATCCTCAAGCTCTCCGGAGGAGGTGAGGCGGCCGAGTAGGCCGTTTGTGTCTTTTTCTTCGTAATCTGCGAGCGCACAATAATCTAGGAGAAGCTAGAGTATATTGTGCCCTTGGAGATTTGTTTTTCTATTCCACCTCGAGACATCTGCAGCTAAAAGTGGCGAGCCACAGATGCCTGGATCCCGGGAGAAAACTTACGCCGACCCGGAGCATGGGTTCTGGCCCCTAGAGCACCCAGATTGTCTCGATTGTCCATTCCAATTAGTAGACTTTCTCACTAACTTGGGTGTCATTTCAGCATGTCTGAGCTCCGCATTAATCCATGACATCGAAGCCGGTCGTAAAAGGGTTAGGACGCGCCAAATCAAAATATGAGATAACAATAGTGCTAGGACCCACTGCATGTTCCTAAATTTTTGCTAAATTTGTTCTGAAAATGCCCGATAGTTTTGTAGATAAGTCTTGGACCCTGAGATCTGCCCCATTTGAAAAGGCTGCCATGGTTTATGGGTCGGTGACGTCATTCGGCCAACACGCGGTGTCCACTTGCACGCACTCGCAGACTTGGCTCTCTCAGTGTCTTGCCTTCAGCTTCCTCGTTTACGCTGTGCGTTTTGAGCACACAGTTTCAAGACGAAGACGTCTACAGCGTCACTTGCTTCGTCGGAGCCTTCAACACTGATCGCAGCAGCGGTGAGAGGGATTGTTATTGAGAGATGTCGGAAGGTGGTCGTTTGGCTTCGACCCGCTAGCGACCAGCTCCAGCAATGATGACAAGATGGTCATGGACAAACTCACCATCATCCGTGACGATCTCGCACGTGCGTGCAGGGTAGAAGGTCAAAGAGTAAGAAGGCAAGAACGAGAGTAGCAGAATAGCATTGGAGTAGCCTATAGTCCGTTGCAACCTAAGAACGAAGGGCGAGGGTAAGACGGGCCGGGGAGGAGGAAGCAGACGGAACGCTGGAGAAGAGAGGGGGAAACCTCCTTCTCTCTTTAGCGTTCCGCCTGCTTCCTCCTCCCCAACCAGTCTTACCCTCTCCCTTCGTTCTTAGGTTGCAACGGACTATAGTAGCATGGCAGTGTACGATTGTACCATGGCAAGGCGAGCGTTTGACTAAATATGATCACGTGGGGTTTATGGGCACCATGGTGTGACTAACTTGGACAGTGTTGCTCGGTCGCCAAACAAAAAGGATCAACATTCTTAAATTGATTATTGCAATTACTAGAGCTCTAAACATTGGGAAACTCAGTGTACATACTAAGTAACCTAAAGGCCTTACAAGTAACGCTTTACTCTTTGTTACTTTTTTTGGTAACTTTAAACTTTAATGTGCTACCTTTTCAAAGTGTAACTTGTCACCATTGTTCTATTATTTTTTCTGAAGAAATTACAAGAGTAATGGCATTAATTTTCAGTTTCTTTGGCATTGTATCATTATTGAATGAGTATAATCTAGCCATTCCTTCGACTTTAGAAATGACATGTTCCTACATTTTGAGTGTCCCGTTTACCCTGTGCGAGCTTGCACCAACTTTTCTTGCACTTTCTGTAATAAAAGGGACCTTCAATTTTTTTATAATGTTTAGTCTTATGAAAAAGTAACTTAAAAGTAATGCCATTACCTTTAAAAGAAACTGTGACAAATTACTTTTTTATTGCAGTAACTGTAACAATACCTTTGCTACTTTTATCTGAAAGCAACTGCAAAGCACTACTACTTGAAAGTAACTTACCCAAAACTGAAAAAAGCTGCTTGTGGCTTGATCTTGTAGTGATTATTTACATGTGACTGTCCATTAGAACAAAGCATTTTTTGGAGATGTTACAAGCATTATTCAGCTGAGACAAAAAAAATTGCTTAATGTCCGCTTGGTGGCTAGTTGCCGTTCCGTTTGCGCACGAAAAGTGTCTCTGCAAAGACAAGATGGTCGCTGTCTGATAAAACCGGAGCCTCTGTGTAGTCGGCTTTAGTTGGTAGAATGCTATGTTTTCTCCTGTGCCACCTCTTGCTGCAGTTGGTCCCGCGCAGTACCGTAGCAACGGGTTTCTGTAACAACCAACGGAGCCAGTCGAGGCCGACAATTGCCGAGTAGCTGTCGTCTGCTTTTTTCGCTTCTCGAAAAGCGCGCAGTTGAAATTGTCAGTGCGTGTCCCCGCGTGCATTGAACATTTGGTGAGTGAGGCACCCGTATTCGGATATGCCCATCCCGGTAAGCGAACCATGCTTTTATGCGGATTTCACTCACTTCTATTAACTTATACCGCATTTCCATGAATGGGGTGGAGAGGTAAAACAAGCCATACTAATAAAGAGGCCCCCAGTGGCACTGTTAACGTGCTAATCTTCAGGCTCAAGATGGAGAGCGCATTGGGGCTTCCGACATTGTGGACCTAGGTTTTTTCGCTTCGTGTCGCTACTCTGGCGGCTAAAGCTGTCGTATACAGTGACTGTATATGGAAGCTCGAGGCGAGAAAAGTCACATCTTCCAGCATGTGCGTTAAAAAAGGTTCTTGATTTACGAGCGCACGGCTATGTGTGACCCCATTGAGACATTGATCCACCTAGGTTTTCCAACTGTCCCGGAATTTGCGGGACTGTCCCGACTTTTTACTAAGCATCCAGAGTCCCGCGTCGTCCCTGTCGGGACAGCTATATGTCCCAAATTCGATCCAGACCGTCCATTTAAAAATTTTCTGTGATACAATGCACGCCCAACAATGCGCGTCACGCTGCAAAGCACGAATCGCACCGCGGTGGCTAGCCTTGGCTGTGGGAGGCTTTAACCACTTTAGCACGCAAGCTACGGCAAGCCTGGAATTGGGGTGACACTGGTACCGGGCAGCGCCTGTTATCATCATCATTGTTTGTGTAAACCCCTTTTTAGGGGCAAAGCTCCTTAATGGCTAGCCATGTCCGTATGTCCGTCCGATGTTCGGCGTCGGGTGCTCATGCTCACGAGCACGTGAGCGTGTGCTCGTGTAGGGGGAAAAAAAAAAACGCATCTCCACGTAACGAATGATGTTGATTGGGGCGAAGCTCTGGTGGTGCTTGTCTGTGTAGACGCTGAGCCGCAGCATGCCGAGCATTTCATTCGTTTTCATCCAAGTCAGAAAGAGAATGTGTGGTATGAAATGTGGTTATATACGCATTTGAGCATTTGACCGCAGCACGACATCGATGAAAACGAACGAAAGGCTCGGCATGCTGCGGCTCAGCGTCTACGCAGACAAGCACCGCCAGAGCTTCGCCCCAATTAACATCGTTCACCATGTGGAGATGCGGTTGTTTTTTTCTCCCTTTTAGAACCCTCGCGCTGCCATAGCCTGCCCCTGAACCCCCCCTCCCCCCCCCCTTTATTCATTGATGAGTTAGTAACCTTAGACCAATATATTGCGCGCAGGTGACTGGCACACCGCGTACGTCCTGCTGTACGGACCACGTCTGCTGGAAGTAGAAGAGGACCTGCCGTGTCCATAGCTACCCATCCTGCCACACAAGAGCACCCCTCTCTCCTTACGATGGACCCTTTTTTTAAAAAAAGAAGAGAATAAAGTGTCAAGTTTGAGACCCGCAGTGTCGTGCGGAGACCGTGGCAAGAATGGGACACGATATCGGGCCGACGTAGGTAAGGTCCCACAGGGGCCGTGGAGTGTCTAAATTGGACCCACAGGGGGTCAACTGCCGTTCCACCAGGGGAGGCCCAATAGTTCCGGGGTGCATAAAAACTTGCGTATTTTGTTTAAGGGGGTACATGGCCTGGGAGGGTCAACTTTTGAACCGTTCCCTCAAATTGATTCAAACTTTCAGGTTGAATTGAACTTTATTAGGAATGATGACATCTAAAGTTTGTCTTGCAGGCGAATTTTAGAACATACTACGCTTAACAAGCTCTAGAAAAAAGCGACCTTGTTAGGAAATGTATTAGAAGTAAATAATAATTACATTCCAGAAAATTTTTGTGTTAATGTGAAGTAGAATATCCATAGTGCAAGTTAAGGTGAAATTTAATTGTAGAACATGTAGCTTATAGAAAAACAACACCCAAAAAGCGCAAAAAATATTCACAAATTTGGTGTTTTGAAATATTTAGTTTTCATCATGAAGAAGTCAGCTCTTTCAGATTATGAGTATCTTAACTTGTCCCTCAGTAGATTTCAGTCCAGGACACCACTGAATGAAGTCTTTAAACTTTCAAAATGTACAATGATACCTTTCCTCATACCACATTTTCTGCCAAAACGTGAAACAGAGAGAAATGCATTTGAAGTTTAAACTTAGGTTTTTATAGTTTTTACGAGTCCCAGATACACAAAATTCACCTGAAGCATTGTTAGCACCTTCCTCTTTGAGCCTTTGTAGTTCCCCTGGCAATAGCTACCACCCTGTCTCATTTGTAGGCGAGCTAACGCTTGTAGCAGGCATTCATTGACAGATAAACTGGCAAGAATAATTATAAAATACCGGGCAAGCGCCCACTTAAAATTTAGAAATAATTGCGAGAGAATGGGGTATGGGGCGCTTCTCTGGTCATCAATTTTACACATAAATGTACTCTGTGTATTTCCTCAGATCTTACAAATTTGGGGATGGGCTCTTAATGTGGACTGGGCAGATGTGCGGTATTCTATGGTAAGAGGCAAATCACACCAAGGAAGAGCAGCAAAGCAGGAATATGACCTGAAGTGGAAGGTACTGTGAAAGGGTGTTACTGAAGATGGTACAATATCACGTCGCCGGGCAGGGCCAATCGCAAACCCTGTTTCAGGTCTCAACCAGTAAGATTGCTCATACCAAATTTTCAGGATTGTTTCTGTTTGGATGTATGGGGTTGTCCTGGCCATTAATACTTCTAAACTTGGAAAGCTTCTACGGGCTAAATCTAGAGTAAATGGCGCTTCTAATGAGGGCGAGATGTTCTGGCTATGTTTAAAACGAGTATTGAGCAGCCCTAAATCAAAAACGAAAGACTTGTTCCTTGCTGACTCGGAGGGCTGCCACCAGCATGCCGAAAATAATTTATTGTGAGATAAATCCGGCATTATTAAAAATAAAAGTTTCTGAAACCGTTTTTTGGAATTCACAAACATGAACATATCATTTAAAAAAAAAAAAAAAAAATCTTTTTTTCTGAAAAATTTTAATTCTGAGGTTATATACCCCCTTAAAAATAAATTTACAAATATCATGACTCGCTGGCTTTAAGAAACTGCTCGTGCGGGAAACAATGGCAAAATCTCGAGTTTCCTTTTGACGTTCCTCCTTGTTCGAATCTGGCCCTCGCGCCACAAAACCTTATTAAACCCTTTGGAGTCGCCGAATGTGCGACAAAAGCGTCGGCCAAATGAAGCGAATGTTGATGAGCGCCAGGCATTTGCCAACCCTTTGTTGGCGGGCATTTATTATCAAAAGTATTTCTTACAGTATGTACAGTGGCAGAAGAGCCTTCAGAAAACATCCCTCCGCTTTGGGGGATCAGTTTCCACCGGCAGGCCTTGGAGCTCCCTTAGGCACTGTAAAAAAAAGAAAAAAAAAAGTTAAATTCCTTAAATTAAGGACATAACCTCTGTTTCAATGGCAAGGGGTCAAAAAACTAAAAAAAAAAAAATGTTACAAGCTGACAAAAAAAATAAATTGCCCAGGAAGAGCAGAATTTAACCTCGACAGCCTCCAATATTCACACGAATATCAGAATGGTTAAAAATCTTCAGAGTACAATTGCAGAGAGGGTGTGGCAACCCATGTGTTAATTAAGGCTGGTTCAAACAGTGACTGCTTACCACCGTCTCCCTTAAAGGGCAACTCCGCTTCATTTTTGATATTTAGAAAACTATGTAGCCCTCTTCAGTATCACATAAAAAGACCCCATGTCAAATATTACGATCTAATTCCGTCTATATATTTAATAAACTGGCCAGCAAACCTTCAAGTGAGCCAAGTCGCCGAAATCTGCCAACTCTAGCGTGCGACGCGAGGCGCAATCGTCAGCGCAGTCAATGCGACGGAGTTGGAGCGGCAAACGTTGAGCCACTACGTCAGAGGCATGTCTACGTCATTCTCACGTTTTGTTTGTTTTTACTTCTCAGAGCGAAATTGAACGATCACGTCATGAGTTTCTCCTCCCGGTGTTGGCTGACCGGGTGTTCACGTGATCACCGCAACGCGGATGCGCTAGTTTGCGCTGCCCTGCGCGCTTATCGGTCTGTTTCTCCGCTCCCTTTCTCTTTCGTATTCTCCCCCTTCCCCCTCTCGCCCGGGCCGTCACCGTCCACGCCACGCGAAGCGACCTGCGCGCGTCGCGTGTCCTGTCCCTCGCCCCCCTCCCGAACGTCACAAGACCACGTGGTTCGACGTGACGTGCCCATAACTCTGACCACACGAGACCAATGTTGCCTGATGCAACCGAAGTTTCGGTTTCGGTATCAGCTGGTGTTTAAATTAGGATTACAGAAATAATATTTCACATTTCGCGAATCCGAAAACGTAGAGTTGTTTAGTAGTGCTTTGTGAAATGGAATCACATGTAAGCCTAAATTTTTCGGAATTGAGCAGAGTTGCCTTAAAGGCCCGTTCACACTCTTGCGACCGAGTACAACCGAGGCACAAGACCGGTTTTTAAGCCTCTTACGACATCTTAGAACCAGCTTCGCAGCAGCGCATCCGGTACTAAGACGTCGCAAGAGGCTTAAAAACTGGTCTGGTCTCTCTCGGTCTTACTCGGTTGCAAGAGTGTGAACGGGCCATAACTTACGATGAGTGAACACTGACACCACCCATCGGGTAACCGTGAAACACCATCCAGTTTCCGTATCTCGTTTCCTGGCTCCTGTTTCCTGGTTCGAAAAACCTTTGACAATGTTATAAAAAACCTTTTCTCCTATATAGAACAGAACATTTGATCCCTCAGATAGCGTGAAAACTTCGCTCTAGCAAAATGCAGTTCTAGGGTCACCTCCCAGACGGTGCCAGCGTGTCGGGGTGTCCTCTCGTCGCAAGAGATTGCGAGAACTCGGCCCTAAGCAAATGGGAGTGTGCCGAGGGGGATCGGTGGCCGAGTGGTCTAGCGCACACCAGCTCGGAGCACGTGGAGCAAAAGCTCGCGCTGCAGAACCCAGGGATCCTGGGTTCGAGCCCCACCCCTGCCCGTTTCGATCTGGATGAGCATCGTACCGGCGTGCGGTCGTGTATCACTACTGCGTGATGCACGTTAAAGACCCCAGGCTATCGGCTGTACCGCACTGGCTAAATTTCTCATCTACAGCTGGGAGACTCGTCGCCCCTGTGAGGCAGACCAAGTTCTAGGCTGTATAAACACACACACAACCCAATCTTTTTTTTTTTTGGAGTGTGTTGACGGGCTTTTAATCAAAGCACCTGGCACAGTTGTGCCCGTAAGTCCATCGACATAGCCCTTGAGGCACATTTCTCCTTACAGTTTTCCTACAACCCTTCCCCCCCCCCCCCCCCCCCCCCGCCCCCCCGAGTTGGCGAGTTTACCACTGTCAAGTGCCCCTTTTAGACATAAAGTCGTCGCTCTATCTATTTATTTACATTGCCTCGCGGTGCCTGAGGCAATGACACGTAGGCACGCGAGACACAAATGTAAAGTCACGCGGTTCTTGCACGGAGGCATGAAAGAGACTCTGGGTTGACTAAACAATAACGGAATTTAGCGTCTCATTGAAAAATTCGGTTTTAGACGTTACGGGAATTATTTCTTCGGGTGGCGAGTCATTGTAGACTGAAAGAAGGATTACTCGAATGTATCTGTTCTATGTGTACACTTTCTTAGCATGGTCCCGCCTTCCCGATGCGAAGTGGGGAGCTAGCAAATGATCAGGTTTGACCGTTCCAAGGCGATTATGAGAGATGCCATAGTAAAATTTTAATCATAATTGTCGTCTTCTGTGGGATAATGAAGCCAAATCTAACTTTATTTTTTAGTAGGTTACTACTCGAGCTAAAGTTTGAATTGCCCGATATAAATTTCCTAGCAGTATGGTATTTCTGCCCCACACACTTCTATAATGCAGCTTTAAGTCATTTTTCCAGTGAAAGCACATAACGAGCAATGAAAACCATGATCAAAACATGCACATTTGCGAAGAGCCCCGCCTAAAATCTATTTCAAGTACTGTGGGCATGCCTTGGCGCAGCTCGACTATCGGGCAAGGCGAAAAGGCGGGGCCCAAAGACATTAAACATTAAGGCCCGTTTACGCACTTGCGTCCGCTTACCACCAAGTTCTTGCAATCTCTCAGGACAAGAACACAGGCATGCTGGCGCCATCCATGAGGTGACCCTGGAACTGCATTCCACTAGAGCGAAGGTTTGGCGGTATTCGAGACATGAAATCTATGTATTATCCACGAGGAACGGTCGTTTATAGCATTATCGAAAGCTTTTGAGCCAAGAAAGAAAGAATGATGTGCGAAGGAAGTATACATAAATGCCAAATGTTCCATCCAATAGATGGAACCAGTGCGTGAACCAGCCTATACTTGCAAATGCAGAGAGACGGAAGGTCTAGAAACAACGTAATGCTGAGCTTCTGGCGAGCGTTTCCTCTGACCTGCAGAGTCATCTGGATGTGTGCCTTGATGTTGGCTGAGTCCTCAGAAAGTCGCTTCAGGTCCTGCTCAAGCACGACTTCCCGTCGGCCGACGAACCAGAGTGCCTCCTCGTGCGTCAGTTCTACGAAGAAGCCCAGACCGACTTGTACGCACACCTTGGAAGGGTCTGGCCTGCAGGTGCCGAAAATAAGTAACGAAACAGTGTCGTTAGTTTATTCATCAAAAGTTAACGCGCCACTGAGATTCGTTACCGTCCTTGAAATGAAACGAAATACTGTCACCATTACTTCCAAAAACCAACAAATATCTCTTTTTCGTTACTCTGAACTGGCACTAATTGGCAGTGATTAGCCATAGATACCAACTACACAGAAATTAGTTTCGATGCAAAAAGTTTGAATGCACTCCATTCATTGGTATATTTTTAAAAATTAATTTTTGGAGCCAAATAGCGCTTGGAAACACCTTGTAATGTGGCAGAGTTGGTACTAAGCATAGAGTCGAGTTCATCAGCCTTGAGAGTTAGTCAACGCGAGAATCAAAACTTGAGAAAATGCAGTGTATGTTTACAATCAACTTTTTCTTTTGTACACTTGTAAGAAAACGTTTGGTTTTATCTTGCATGTTAACTTTCAATGGTTCATATATGTCACGTCGGAGTGGTCGTTTTCTATACTAGCACTGAACAAAAAAGGGCAGAGGAAGCGAAGAAGCAAAACTCTTACTGAACAGATGTTCCTAACATGCCAGAAAGTGGACATGAAGCTACTCTTATCACAAATCGTTTCTCATAATTCACCCCTCCCCATCACCAAAATATAACGAGGTTCAAATTGGAACTGGTCCGTGCCATGATGTATGACCCAGAAGTTGGCCCTCCAACTAAAAAGGCTACACCTTCCTGTTTTAGTGTTTTCCACTTCTTGGTAGGTGCAACTAAACTCGAGCTTCCCTTTGTGTAATTTTAAATCTTACGACCACTTCCGCGCTTTTTTCTTTTAAGAAGTGTGACATACCACTTACACGACTGCCTGCACATAGAAGTTGCAACCAAGGTCCACCTGTGTCCGAAATGTCTCTTCGTTCTTCTGGACTTCCTGCAGAGTAAAACAATATGAAAGACAGAACATCATTTTATGGTAGGTTGCACATCACCATGGAAGTAAATCTTGTTGGGGTGCCAAACACCGTAATGTTAGCTTTGGACAGCCTAAATTTTGTTATTAATGTGTGAGCATTAATGTCTACATGACAGGAAAAAGCTGACAGCTTTTCCCTGTCATGCGGATGCTGGGGCGAGTCCAAACTTGCAGGTGTGCAGAACACGTCTGCCTTGGTTTGTGCTACAAGATGGAGGGTGAACCAAGTACTAGCGCTGGTCTAAGTAGGCGGCAAAAGAAGACGGATAGTGATCGAAGGAGACGGGCTGCCGAAACCGATGAACAGCGAAAGCAGCAGCGGACGCTGCTGCTATACACTGTTCACCCCTAGGCTGACAGTCTGGTGGAAGGTACGTGCCCATTGGACAAACCAACCACCTCCCCTTCATCACCCACTCCGTTTTCTGTGCATGGGTATGGGTGGGACCGCAATCACTCAACAAAAGATCAAATCAAAACTTTATTTTCCAGAAAACTGGAGGGATCGCCAGGCAAAAAGCTATTCAAAACAGCATGACTGGGTGTGGGATCCAGTAAAGATAGACGTATTACGGGTCCAAAAAGCACGTAGCCTCCACCGCACTGTGAGCTTAGGGGTGAACGGAGTATAAGCGTGCAAGGCGGACAAACGAGATAGAGGAGTGGAAGCGGTGCCTAGCAAAAGAAATACCCAAAGTTGGAAAAAATTAAAGGAAGATCCATTGGTGGATCTTTAGAGAATGCGTTGACATGACCCTTGGGAAACACCACACATGTCCCTCTTTTGGAAACGCTAACACTGACCCCATAATGAAGCCAAAAAGAGGAAGCAAAAAATAGAGGAAAAGAGAAAGACAAACAGAAAAGTGAACGGGTCAGTGTATCCCAAGGGTCATGCTAACGCATTCCCTATGAATCCATCCATCTTCCTTTGATTTTTCGTGCCCCAATTGTGTGGTAGATGGTAGCACCTGCACCGAAGTTTGATATGATTTTGATTTGCCATGAAATAAGGATATTTAATTGTACGAGGAGGTTACCCTTGGTGGTGTGCGAGGCTGAGCAGAAAGGTTAGGGTGCAGAAAACGAGCTGGAACGAGGGACGACACAAGTTTCGAACACATGCATACAGGTTAGAACCTGTAGGCAAGATAAAAACTAAACGAAAACAACAAACAAACAAGTTTATTGGGGATTGAGTTCGCCGCTGTCATGACTGCTGCTGCAGACTCTTTGAGAAGAGTCGGCACAATGCTGCGAAATCAGCACGGTCATGGGGGCTAACGTATACAGATCGGGGCAGGATCGGCGAGTAGCCGTTGCGACCGGTCCGCGCTCGAAGAAGTTGAAGCTACTGAAGCTACACGCTGACCACTGTAAGCGTACCGCAAAGCCTTTGGAATCCCGGACGTTCTCCATTGTCTCGATACGTTTCCGAGGCATGTTCCGAGAACAGCTACTCACTGACCTGAATCCTCTCGATGATTGTCCTCAGCTGCAGCAACTCTGAGAGCTTGGAGCACACTTTCTCGCGCTCTTCGAGACATCTCCTGCGCCAATGATGGAATCAAACCGAATCCGTAAGAGGCAGGTGTGCCAACAAAGAAAGGAGCTCCTTACCTAAGATCCTCCTTCAGTACTTCGTTGAGGAACGTCTCGTATTGTAGTACTTTCGCGCGGACATCCGCCATGCCTGGGTTGGCGCGATGCCGTGATACTCTGTACTCGGTGTTCAGGCTACGGTCACCACCACGGTCATGATCGTAGTACACCGAATGAATGAACGAGCATACATATACCTTGGAGCACACCTCGTGGTTGTCAGTGTGGTTGTCAGTGTCACGTTGTCATGGCTACCCTGACCTCCTTTACTACCCTCCGTCAGGCGGCGCTTTTGAGTAATGTGGTTTCCATTATTTTCTTTAAAAGTGTTTCCTTTTAAAATTTTCACACCCTAGTTATATTTAACATACTTAACCACATTGAATAGTTTTCATATACTGCGTCGCAGTCACGTGATGTATGGCGCTTGGTATGAACTATGATGGCGTCTCCGTCTCCGCATGGCTTGGTTGGCGTTGGCATGGTCTGCCGTCTGCCCTGCTCCCCACCGTGCTTCCTCAACGCTCTTCGGTTCGGTCGCCTCGCAAGCAACGAGGGGACGCATAACCACTCGCGTTCTCGAAACGTTCACGTTGAGTTCGTGCTTCATGTAGCCGAGCAGCTTCAGTTCTTCGTTTTCTCGCAGTAATTGGCGTCAGGTCGTCAGGTCCTACTTCTTTGAACAGAAGGTAAGTTCTTTGCAACTTTATACCGGGTGAAACAAGGAGACGGTAGGCTCTTTAAATCGACCGGAAAATTCGGTTTCTTAACCTATCGCGCTACGACTTTGTGCAGCGTTGCCCACAGATGGTGCATTTTTTTCGTAAAATTTGCAAAGAGCGGACTTACCTGAGGAAAAAGTAAAGAAAGAAAAAGGCTTAGCTCCTATGGAAACGCAGCGACGCCACCGGTCTGCAATCAACACGGCGCCGTTTCGCACGGTAGACAAGAGATGGCGCAAGCGGTCTCGACGCCAACTGCCGCCAACGAACGAGCAGACGACGCCGAGGACCGGCGTTTTTAGCAGACAAGGAGCTGCAGTTGCTTGTTGTTACCGCGCCTGTTTTTATTTCTGCAACTGTCGCCGTTTGAGGAACGCGCGTCGCTTTTGATTCGAAAAAATCGTCTGCTAAAAACGCTGGCTCTCGGCGCCGTATGCTCATTCGTTGGCGGCGTTCGTTGCGCCATCTCTTGTCTACCGTGCAAAACGGCGCCGTGTTGATTGCAGACCGGTGGCGTCGCTGCGTTTCCATAGGAGCTAAGCCTTTTTCTTTCTTTACTTTTTCCTCAGGTAAGTTCGCTCTTTGCAAATTTTACAAAAAAAATGCACCATCTGTGGGCGACGCTGCACAAAGTCGTAGCGCGATAGGTTAAGAAACCGAATTTTCCGGTCGATTTAAAGAGCCTACCGTCTCCTTGTTTCACCCGGTATTTTGCGTTGGTTAGCACAAAGATAGCGTGAACGGCACGACACTTCTTTCACTCACTTGTGCTGATCCGTCACGCGTGCGATAAGTTTTTGCTGTATTGTGACGCCGATCGGATTCACTCTTCGTTGATTTTTTCGTCAGCCGATAGTTTTCTGCCTTCGATATAAACTACAGGAACGTGTCATTGAGCTCGGATCCAATAGATTATGTACTTTAAGCTCTTCGTCGCTTTTTCCCTCGCTGAATCAGGTGATGCCCTACGGAAATTACTGCTGCGTGCTCTGGTGCGCCAACAATGGAAAGACGAATAAAAAGCCAGGTGTTAAGTTTTTCCGGATTCCACGTGATTCAAGGTACGTATATATTTGGATTCAGTCCTTGGACCATTTTCTGGAAGCAAACACTCAGTATAGCTGAGAAAAGATATTTGCAGAGACAGCGTTTTACAGCATGTATGGCAAGTCAAGAAAACTTCCAAATATTTCGGGGCTAGATAGATAATGTTTTCTGAGTTATTACACACCACGTTTAACAAAAACAAAAGGGTAAAAAAATAAATATTCTCAGCAAGAGCAAACTTTCACAAATAGTTCGCAAATGACACCAATAAAGTGATGAAATGACAACCGGCCAAACATTTCTTTGATATAACTTTAGCATGAATACAAAGACACTGATCTCTTTCATGTTGCATGACCGGGTGGGCTTTGAATACATGGCCATTGTTTGTTTGCCCATATAGTACTGCACTGTAAAAAAGAAACTATCGGAGGTAATATACAACCGTGAACTTTGCGAAACGCGAAGGTTTCACTTAGCAGTGCCATTCAAAACTTCCTATATGCAAAAGAGCAGGGCTCACACATTTGCAGTTTATATCACCCATTCAATGAATGTAACATAGGTAGTAAGTACAATGATTTTTTCAGGTCGAAGACATGGGTACGGTATTCTGAACGCCCTGAGCTCGCAGGAAAGACCGCAACACAGCTCAATGTGGGCTACCGCATGTGTAGTGAACACTTCACTACAAAGGACTTTATGGATCCTGGACAGACGAGGCTCACCAAAACTGCTGTCCCTACTGTTCGACCGCAAACAAGTAGGCTCTCTGCAATAACAGAAGGTAATAACTTTTCTTTGCTGGCAGATTGTAACAGGTCCCAATTTTATATTTTTGTTGTAACCAATGCCAGCTCTAGTTTATTGCTGCCAGCATGATGTTAATGCTGCTCCCTGGCCCAGTCTCGATTGTAAAATCGGCTTTATTTTTGTGTTATTAGTTGCTACGCAACTGTTGCATTCCCAGTTATTTGATTGTTTTGTAGATTATCTTTCTAACATAGCATTACTTTTCAGTGGCAATGACAGCCCAAATTAGTTGAAATAATGTTACTACAGCCGGAGGTCACTCTGCATTAATACATGCAATTTGTGTCCTCCAATCGAGTGTTCTGTCAGTGCTGTATGACTTCTGACATGGCATGTTTGGTGTGTGTCAGTCAGTGGTGATTCACACCTAATGCAATATACAGCCCCTGTTTATGTCGAATATGGCAAGAGTAGAGGATTGGACTTTCGCCATTCAAAGTAGACTTTTGACGTCCATGTTTAGTGTGAGCGTTTGCTCCACATGCTGCTTCGTTTTCGTGCACAACAAGAATCTGACATGGAGGGCCGCAGAACGTCACCTTCCACTGGTGCTCATGATAAGCCCATTTATTTTAGAACTGATGTCCATATCTAAGATGCAAACCTTGTTCAACAGCACCGGTAGCCACAAGAAGCCTTTGCGACATGGAGGGCAGCATCACATCACCTTCTACTGCTGCTCATGGTGAGATCAGTTCGTGTAAAACTGCCGTTCATATCTAAGATGCATACCTCGTTCAACAGTACCGGTAGCCACAACAAGCCTTTGCGGTGTGGAGGGCAGCATCACATCGCCTTCCACTGCTGCTCATGGTGAGATCAGTTAGTGTAAAACTGCTGTTCATATCTAAGATGCAAACCTCGTTCAACAGTACCGGTAGCCACAACAAGCCTTTGCGACGCGGATCACAGCATCACGTCGCCTTCCACTGCTGCTCATGGTAAATAAATGTCTTACACAAATTCTCTTTTTGCAAACATTCGCGTTTTACAATCAAACACTTTTCAGAACAAATGCCAGTGTCCAGCTCTCCTGATGAGCTCTTTGACCACAGCGCTCCATCCACTCCATCTTCGTCTGGTAGCCGTTCTGAGTTACCTGGCGCCTGTGAGTCTATGGCTTGGCCTCTCCACGTCATTAAGCACTGCGAAAATCTGTTCAGTACCTCTGTAGTCAGAACGCACATTGTTGCAATTCAGGGGACATTAATTAATCGCTCATTTCCATGTTGGCCTGAGGCATCTGTAACATCACTATGGGGCTCTAGATGGTGGCTGACGCAAGACTCAATGTGTGCCATGGTAAAATGCTTTAAAAAAAAGTGTGGTTTTCCGATTTGCGCTGCTTACTGCACTAATTTGGCCGCCCTGTTATCTATGGTTCAAGTTTTGCATGACCTCAGTGAATATTGTGATTGGTCCTGAGATTCTTTCACTGGTGCACGTGCGTGAAGCTTGACCACTTTGCTCTGATGTCCTCGGAGAAGCCACAACTGAAAGAGGGGAGTGTTCGTGTTAGGTGGGCGGGGTTAGAGGTCTTAGGTGGTAGTCATTTGCATTTTCTTAGTCGCTTCAAAAGTGGCGGGCGAGGCTTGTTGTGTCATGTGGCTGCAAGCTCTGTATTTTACAGTAATGCCATTTATTGCGGGTTGTACTCAGTATGAATTTCGTGTAGCCTGATTTATTTTTACACTCTGTATTGTCTTTGACAGGCTCTGGCCGTTCAACACCTAGTTCCACCAAGTGCACAAGACGACTCAGGGACATCATAAAGCACCTTCGAGCCAAGGTTTCTAGCTACAGGAAGACTATTGCAAGGCTGCGGAAGGAACAGAAGCAGATGCCTCGATCTGTTTTAGAAGCTCTCGAAATGGTGCGTCCTTTTGTGAGTGAACAGGTGTTTGAACTGATCTCGTCACAGGCAAAATTAAGGTGCAAAGGACGGCAAAAGCGGTTCCCACTGTGGCTTAAGAAGTTTGCCTAGCACCTAAATTTTCATGGTCCCCAGGCGTACCGTTTCTTGTCGTCACATTAAGCGCTTCCCACACAGCGTTCTTTGCGAAGGTGGCTGTCTACGTAAAAATGACTCCAGGTATCATACCTGGTGTCGTGGCCTCCATCAAATCCCAAACGCAGTCTTGCAGCGCTCGGGATCGTGTGTGTACTTTGATGTTTGACGAGATAGTGCTCAAAAAGGACTTATGATGTCACACACAATATTGTTCATGGATTTACCGACGACGGTGCAGAACAAACTTCCACCATTACAGACAGAGCCCTGGTTGTTCTGCTCTCTGGAATTTCTAAAAAGTGGGTGCAGCTTCTTGCATATACTATTGGGCACGCATCAACACCGTCCTCTGTCATCCGCAATCTCCTCATTTCACTGATCCAGGAACTTAAAGCTGTTGGATTCACAGTAAAGGCTGTCGTGTGCGATCAGGGATCGTCCATCGTATGCTTGGCCAACCAGCTAGGTATGTCTGTTCAAAAGCCATTTTTTGAAGTTGAAAATGAACGCGTTTATTTCATCTTCGACGTTCCACACCTCATCAAGACAACTAGGAATAACCTTCAAGCGCACAAGCTTTGCATTGGAAGTGAGGTCGTTGACTGGACGTATATTGTTCAACTTTATCGTTCAAACCACGAGATGAGACTGCGTTTGGCTCCAAAACTGACTGAGCGACATATATTCCAGAAACCTTTCAGCAATATGAAAATTAAGCGTGCCACACAAGTCTTGAGCGAATCAGTGTGTTTAGCAATTCTATCCCTTGTCTATTCCAAGGAGCTTCCTGCGGCAGCCATGGCTACAGCATACTTTTGCGATCGAATGGACAAACTGTTTGATTGCCTAAATAGCTCAAAACTCAAAAAGACTGGGCAGAAGTTGCTCTATGGCATTCTGAAAGGTGAATCGGAGCTGGTTGATTTCCTTCACCAGCAGCTTTTGTGGATGGCAACATGGAAGTTTCAGGGTAGGAGCCAACCCCAAACTGTGACTGGGTGGCAAATTACTATAAAGGGTATCCTAATGTTCTGGGAGACCTTTCAACCAACCACGACTTTCAGTTTTTGCTTACACGACGACTGCAGCAAGATGCACTCGAGAACATGTTCGGAACAATCGGACAAAAACAGGGATGCAACACAGATCCCAATGTATACCAGTTCACCTTAGGTCTGAAGCATGTAGAGATAAAAAAACTCTTTAAACTCTCAAACAGCGGAAACGTTGAGGATGACGAGGCTCTTTCAACTCTCGAACAGTGGAAACGTTGAGGATGACAAGGCTGGCCTCCTTCACAAAATGTCAATATTTTCGCTCCATGAAAGTTCAATTGCCGACCGCGTAGAATGTCCTCAAGTTGAGAACTTCCCTCCTCTAGAAGACATTTCTGAGCTGGCATCAGATATAAAGTCAAACATTATTGACGATTCTGCCACTTATTACGTTGGAGGCTATCTCATTAAACTTTTCCTTGAAAAGACGACACAGAGCTGTGTTTGTTACCGGCTACTCAAGGACGAGTCTGGTAACCTGGCCAGGTCCCACCAATATTTTCTGATGCTTAAAGCATATCATGTGCCTGGTAAACTCTGGAAACCTAGTTGTACCATCAGAGGCTGCTTTTAATTTCATTCAGCAGCTAGAGCATCACTTTCTTGCCATAATAAAGCGTATGGCTCATGTTCGGGGAGTGTGTGCTGCCTTGTTTCACACACTTTCAGGTGTGGGTGCTTTTCACCTTTGCTTCGAGGAATGCCACCACAGGTTTCTGGATATGTTTTGTAGGATACGCTTGTGTTGGCACGTCCATTCTATTAACCCCAACATGGACAAAGTTTGGTTGCATTGTTCAGTGGCGGGTAGGCAACTGGACAAGCTCAACGGCTAATTCTAAATATTTTTTGGACAGAAGTGGTTTTCTGATTAACTGCAAGTAGTGCTTATTATTTGGGTAGCAAAGCTTGCTCTTCAAATGTTTGTCTCACTTCGTGCATATTGTGTTTCAGTGAAGGCACTCAAAAATCCCTAGAAATATGCTTTTCGAAATAAAAGAAACTATTTGCGGGCACAAACTAGCAGCCTTGCTGGACGTCGGGAATCGCATAAAACATACCAATTAGTTATAATTAGCACAAATTTACTAATTCTTTCGAAATACTGGTTTTATTACCCATGATGCACTTGCAAATTTCAAGACACCCACAGGTAAAGCAAGATTAATTTACAGAACTGAAAAAGATCCAGCCGGCTTGGAGATATTCATAGACAAATTTTGGCCTATCTCCATAAGGATATCGAAATTCTACGCAAACAGGGCCCACGTTTAGAATTTGTGTCAAGAACGGCCATAATTTATCAATCTTTTTAAATTCTGTAAATTGATTTCTTTCTTTCCGGTGGGTGTCTTCAAAATTGGTAGTGCAACATGGGTCAGAAAACCAGTATTTAAAAAGTTAACTAGATGGGTAATTAGTGTTTTTTTCTGCAATCCCAGACGTCCACCGAGGCTGGGAGTTTGTTCCTGCAAAAAGTTTTTTATTTATCTCGAACAGGAAATCTTTAGAAATTTTCGTCAGTCTTTGCTGAAACACCCGGTATAAGATCAAGATCTTTACGTGTCAAGCAGCCTTTTACATTTGCATGTGTGAACTTTGTGTCGAATATTTATTGATATCTTTATTCACATATCTGGGGCATTTTGCACAGCTCCAGTCAGAGATTAAGGTGTGTGCCTTATATGAAAAAGCATGGCACGTGCAGCATATGCCTTTCTGTGATTTTGTGTTTGTTTTGATTTTCATGATCAAGGATATTGTGTTAAGCTTGTCCTGGCTTTCGGTTTTTGTTGTGCCTGCTTGTAGATGTTGCACTTGTAAAGCAACATTTTTTTCTAGGTCCTGAGATCCATTTTGCAGCGTGTCAGTCTTCATTCTTCTCACATTCCGAAAGATGTGCTCATTGTTCGGCCATGTCTCGCCCGATGCAAGTTTTAGGCTATGTGAATTGGTGTTTTGAATCGCATACAAATTTGTTTCTTGCTGTATGTAGTGTGTGTGGTGTTCTGTTCTGATTGGTAATGATAAACGCACTCTATTTATCGATACACTTGCTTTTCATATGTAAGCCGTCGTGATGGGAAAAGTAATTGCTCACTCTGTTCACTTCCAAAACTGTTTGGTACGGTTTGGTTAAAAATCATTATGTAAATTTTTCTATTTGCAAGAATACCTTATATTTCTTTTATATTTGATTGTAATAATAAGAGTAGTAGTTTCTTGCAGAACATAACGTGCTTCCTATCTTATTTGCTTGTTCAGATGTGTTCATGAATGTGGTCGAAATAAAGAGATTTTGAACCAAACGCTCTTGTTGCTTCCAAGTAGAGCAGACGCCATGGACACCGTGGGTGCTGTAAAACTAAAAAAAAAAGGGGTCTTACAGTAGAAAGCAAATATATTATTCTAAAGACAGTTAATAAAAATATAGAGCAGGTGAGCTGCTGGATATAATTAACCCGAGATCGGGCATGTAGAGGGCGCAGGAATAGGGAGGGGGGGGGGGGGGGGTGCGCCCAATTCGAAACCGAAACTACCGTCGAATCCGAAACCGAAACTTTCTATACTGGAAACCGATGCGGAAACTGAGTAACGTCTCCTAACATCCGCATAGGAGCGGTTGCTGTCAGGCGGGCTAGGTAGGCCGCTGGGCCCTATGGGCGTGTCATAGAGTTATTACAATGAACTCTATGGGGCGTGTCCGTTCTTTCAGTTTACTATATTACTCTATGTCAACAGTACTAAAAAAATATTTTCAATAGGGTGGCGGCTTGCGCAACCTAACGTCCCTCTACACTGAAAGGTAACGACAAGCCTTGATGAAGCCGCCTCCTCCTCTCCCTCATGCACCGTCAACCGCGATTTGCTGATAAATAACACGTCGAAGACACCGTCTAGGACGACCTTGATAACCTCTCGGTCGACCTCAAGGACGATGTCTAGAGCGACCTCAAGGACGACGTGTAGGACGACCTCAAGGATGACGTCTAGGACGACGCCTAGAAATATTCAGCCTTTCTACTCTGGTGAAAACCAGATTGGAAAAATTGCCGCCATCTATGAGCGTCAACGGCAATCAGACAACCGTCAAGCCGGTTGTCTGGTTGCCGCCGTCCCTCATATATGGCGGTAGCTGTCTGGAGTTTTGTGTCGACATTTGTTTGTCCACGGACATGATACTGGTGAAACTAACCCTTAACAGCTCCACTGTAAAAAAATTTTTTAGTAGTGTTGTTAGTGTTTCCAGTAACCCGAAAATTAAGAAAATCATCGACCTAAATACCCACAGGGAAGGACAAGAAAACATTTAAAACATCACTCTTAAATAATTATAAATTGTAATCTAATCGGATGAATTCAGCTTACAAGTTTGGGCAACGGAACGACCACGAAATAGTTCCACTTGCCAACTTGCGGCGTAGATCCCGAGGTCATTCGGGCGAGTAGCTTCAGGGCTTGGAAAAGGCTCGGCACCGACGGATTGATAAGATGATCCCCCTGAAGACGATAGCATCTGCTTAATCACCGGTTCGCGAATGCTGGGAGTTGCACATCCCGGTATTGATGCAAAGTCCGTTAATTCCAAATCTCGACTCTTTTTTTTTGTGTGAGCAGTAGGTAAGCATTGCATTTGACTGTCGCTTAGGCGGCTTAGGTGGTGTAGCTCATCCTGGACTCTGATTTAGGCAGTAGCAGTCACTCCCGGAAAACAGTTGCAGCGAATGAACGGCATCGGGGCACAACAAATGTTAGTGCTTCGATGGGCCGGAAAGAACGACCGAGAGAGAATGTGAAAATGTAGAAAGAGAGAGATTTGGAGAGGGTGGAAGAGAACGAGATAGCGATAAGAAAATAAGACAGAGATGGAGAAGGAAAGTCATCGCATGGCTTGCATTGACGTCACATCGCGTACTTTTGACCACCATGTAAGAGGAGGAGAGAGAAGCTGCTTTTGTAAGAGAGTGACGGGTAATCTATAATCTTCCGGGAGAAGAACAGCGACGCCTGTGCAAATCCGTGAGTCACAAAGGAGGATCCCGATAGGAGGGGAGCTCCTTCTTCCCCTCTTCTCTGGTGGTCATCGGAGCGCTCTTTGAATGACGTCACGTGCAAGCCATGTATAACGTCAAAATCTCAGCGACTCCAGGGACTGCCATGTCACGCACCAAGATAGCCCCTTTTCTGGTTCTACCCAGTCATAGCCGCCCTCGTTTTGTACAACTTCAATGGGCTACTCCCCATTTCGCCCGGTGTGTGGGTGTGTGGGTGTGTGTGTGTGTGTGGGGGGGGGGGGGTAGTTTATAGACACGCTGTCGTTTCCCTTTTTAGGGAGCTGCACCCTATCCGAAAAAAAAAAAGACAGCATTTTCAAACCAGATCGTTTTTTTATTTGTTTCCAGAATTTGAGGCGAGCGACACTCCAGATGTGTCTGCGCAGCAAGTTTCCGAGTTTGCGTTTGACAAAAGAAGATATTACCGTGTTTGCCGGGTGGTCCTTTGCTTTCAGAGCGACGTCGGATTAATAGGCGGCATTTTTGTCGCGGGATAACCCGGCTGCATGAAGCTGTCCCTAATTATAACCACACGTGTTCTAAAAAGCCCCGCTTCTTACGACTTCTAAAGTGCATGGCATCTCGGCCCCGGCAGCACCGCGCCCCGCGAAGGGAAAGTGAAACCAACCTCTGCTGCGCTGCCATCGCGCGAAGCAGCAGAGGCTGTTGCACTAGCGAGTTTTAGTAGACCGTGTTTCCCGCTCCGCTCAGCCCCTCCACTGCCCGGAACTCTACAGCCAAGGCCATCGGCGCGCAGGCGCAGTGGCGGTTTCTTCGAAGCGGAGGGCTAGCGGAGCGGGAAACACGGTCTACTAAAACTCCCTACTATCTCTCCACGGGGAAAGGGGCTGCCGGGGCTAAGATGCGCTCCGATAACAAACCGAAACTTAAAAACCCGTCGAATTAGTGCGGTTTTTCAGAAAGCTGTAAAATGCTTCGCGTGCCTTCTATCGTTCTGCAATTTGTTGGTTTAGTGGTTTTCGATGATGCTGAGCAATTTTCTAATTTAAACCATGCCCTTAAACACAATATTAAAAAAAGTTAATTACGCAAAAATAATTAACGAGTTAATTATCCCGGACTTTAATCATTTTCTTAAATGGACCACCGGCCCAGGACCACAACGCCACAAGCCTTTTTTCGTTGCGATGAGTAGTTTTCGCAGGGGCGATTTGGTTTGCGTTCTCTGAAACACCCTGTATATATATAGCACCAGATTTTTTTTTGTCCTTTTTTTTTTACTCGAGGGAGTTTATATTTTAGTCAGTGAATTAACTACGGTGTACTTCATTTTCACTGCGACCGTGGGACCATTTTTTTTCTGCCTTGCACTTGGGACCACTTGTTCCGGGACCATTTTCTTCTGCACCCGCTTTTAGTGCTTCAGAACAAAGTACTACGAATGTATGCTGACTACTCTCAAAGGTCCAACACTCCGATGATGAAAGCGAGTAAAGTGAGCCGACTAAATTTCTGATTGGTTCCAACCCGTCAGTCAGAAATGTCTTTTTTCCCCTTCACCCTGCCAATCGTCGGTGTCAAATAAGAAAAAAAAAAAAAAAGAGCTGGTTGGGGGACGGGGGGGGGGGGGGGGGGGGCGGGGGGATTTGGAATTTGAACCCCCCCTCCCCCCCTTCCCTTTCGTCGGTGGGCCACTGGACTAATCAAAAATTTCCGAGCTGCTCGACTTCTTTTTGCCCCTGGAAGTTTGGGACGCCACAGGAAACCCAGTGAAGCTTGAGTTTGACACCAGTGAAGGCTAAGTCGATGACAAAAACAAGAACTCCCTTTACAGTTCGTCCAGAGCGGCCAACAACATACAGTTTCGCAGCGAGCGAATGCAGTAATTATTTGGGTGCGCAATGACCGATGCCCAGAGCTGTCACGACGTGCCGTCGTTGCAGCTCGCGCTGAAAGTTTTCTATCCGGCGGACTCCGCCTCTCACGTCGCAGTGCAAATACCCCTGGTTCGCGGCGATGTAATCTATTGGGGGCGGCAGCTGAACCTCGTATTCGAACGTACCAGAAATAGTCAGTTCACAACCGGACAAGGCACACACCGCTTTAGCGAACTTGGATTGAGCGCGTTGGTAATAGATTCAGAAATACGAAAGATTTAGACGAAGAAGACGGACGAGCATCTTTCGATGTTTGTCCTCGCTTCGCACCCGCTCTCAAGTAGGATCCCTCGCCACCGACCCCACCGAGGTGGGCCACGATGAATCACGAAATGATCGAACGAACAAACGAACGTGCCAGCGGGGGCACAAACACACACACACACACACACACACACACACACACACACACACACACACACACACACACACACACGCACACACACACACGCACACACACACACACACACACACACACACGCACGCACGCACGCACACACACACGCGCGCACACACACGCGCGCACGCACACGCGCACGCACGCACACGCACGACGCGCGCGCGCACACACACACAAACACACACACACACACGCAAACACACAGACAGAGAGTGCATGAATACGTTAATCTTTTACTTGCCGTACCAAAAAATGAATAAAAAGAAAGCATTAGATGAAAAGGTTTCTCGCGTATCACATGTAACCATGCCGGCGAAGTATTGGGAAAGGCGCTTTTATTTCCAGGAAGCTTTCGCTATTTTGCTCTTCGTTCAGCGGCGAATCGCACGGAGGAAAGGCTGGGCGGAAAAGAAATACCTGGGGGCAGTCGAGGAACGCGTGACTCAAAAATGCTTCGACTGCGTATAAAAAAAAAAATAATAAGAACGAATTCTTTTCAGGCTTTTGATCCGCTCGCTCGTCTTTAAAGGGTGAGTGAGCCCGTCTTTAGAAAAGGCGTGCACGCGTCGTCGTGCACTTAGCTGCCGCGATCTCCAAAGAGGACTTCCACGTCGGATTGGGTTCGGCTAAAATATCAACATTACGAAGAGGACTCCGATGTTTTCCCTTCGTATTTTGAGAGCGAGCTTCCTCGATTCGAGCGATCGAGGAGACGTCGCCCGTACCGGGGCCGAAAGAGGATAACGACGATGACGCTGCCTTCGAATGATCGGGGGATTTCATTCCACCTCGCTGCGTTCCTGGCGTTGACGTGTGTGCTGAATTACTCGGGGCAGGTAGCAGCGGCTGAGAACCCGGCTGAAGACAGGGGAAAGGTAATGCGTGCATCGGCTGGGCTGCGCTCACTGACAATAGAGAGTTTTCGTAGACCGCGTTGCCCCCTCCGCTAAGCGTTCCGCAACGAAAAAGTTGCAACTGCGCCTGCGCGCCGATAGCCTTGACTGTGGAGTTCCCGCTATCGTAGCGAGTTGCGGAAGGCCTTGCGGGACGGCAAAAACGATCTACGAAAACTCCCTTCTAGGGAGTTTTCGTAGATCGGATTCCCTGCTCCGGTTCTGGGACCAGAGCAGCTTATTGGGGAGTTATCGTAGATCGCTTTCCCCTGCTCCGGTGTACGCTCTCCGCAACGAAGACGCCACTACTGCGCATGCGCGCCGCTGGCCTTGACTGCAAAGTTCTGAATCTCGTAGCGCGTTGCGGAGAGCGTTACGGTACAGAAGAAACGATCTACGAAAACTAACGCTCCATAGCCTGTGCGTTTGAGAAGACTCGTTGTTGCATGGGCGGACATGATGCTCAGGAAAAGTGCCAACAAAGACGGACGCCGAGAAGCGTCTTAGCGCTTGTCCACTCTCGTTCTTAGTGTCCGTCTCTGTGCTTAAAAATTTCCCGATGAGTCATCCACACTATACGGCATCGGTCGAAAAGAACGCAGACCAACCGATTCGTGATACAAGAAGTGTAAACACAGATTCAGCCACGCCTCGCGTTTCTTAATCCGTTGGTGTTCATAGAAAAAATAATTATGTTGCGCCGAATATTAGTTTATTACTTGGACCTGGGGCCCTAATATGGACACTTGGCGAAAAAAAGGTCGACAAGAAATTCGGCGGCGTTGATTGACTGGCGCCAAGGTCAAGCGTGGCGGCGGCCAATCACGCCCTCCGGATATCTCGCCAACGTTTTCGCCAGGCGTCCTGGTTAGGGCCCTGGACGTGTAAAGAGGATGACAACTAACGCGGAGCGACTGAAATCAGCTCCACTTCAGTTGAAACCCGACCTCAGTCTAAGCTTCCTTAGAGATAATCAAGCAGAGCCGAAAGCGCCTCATCACTGCGCTCGTGGTCTTGTGAATTTGCCATCACCGGCTAAACAAATCGCCCACAAATAAAAAAAAAACGCAGCATAACGGCGCATTTAGCGTGGGTCATTGGTTTAGTTAATGAATGCACAGAGAGGACGAGACGATGCACTTGAGGCCCTGCTTGATGCACTCTATGGAATTGTAGCGCCGGCTGTGGCCGGACGTAAAGTGAGATGGAGGGCCGAGCAACGGATATTGGGTGGGTCTGATCTGGTTAGAAACAAGTAGTTACAACATACGAATTTCGCTTGTGCACATGACATATCGAGTCGCAGCACTCTAAAACCGCGTGTCATGCCGCTCATACATCATGTCATAAGACAGGGTACTTCGAACGTGCCTGTAGGCAGTTTTTGTAGGACCAATCTGAGAGTACCGTGGGAGCGCCAGAGGCGGTGTGTTCAGATTGTCTTTTGTAGTATAAAACCGCGCTCACTCTGCCCACGCATTTAATAAAAGACAGCGTTGCGTAAGGCGTGTTTGTTCCACGCACGACGGTCCTGTCATACACTCTGCAGAAACGTTTCAAGCCTACACAAAGCCTTTAAACATGCCTGAGGCACAGATGTTGTCATGTCTGCAGCAGCGAGCACTGTCTTTTGTGCGATGTGTATACGAGCAGCTTGAATGCGATCGGCGGGACCCTGCAGGTACTGCAGGGTTCTTTTCGTCCCTGCTCGTCCCACGCCGAGTGCAAGCCGGGCGAGTGCTGCATCTACTCCCTGAGCCGCGGAGACAGCTGCGTCAAGCTCGACAAGGCGTGCCCCATCGTCGCTTTGCCGCAGCATCGTGAGTATGGTCCAACCGCGGTGCACGGGCGCTGCCACGGTCGGCTGCCGGCAGGCGCACCTGGTGGCCGTAGAGGGCGCATCTATGTCGTCAGGGCCACTAAACAAGCTGCACTCGAGAATATCGACACCCCAATTTGAACGCAAAACGTTGTTTAGCGGCAACCTTTTTACAGCGGAGCTGTTAAGGGCTAGTTTCTTCAGGATCGTATCCCCCGCAAAGAAATGTCGACACAACCCTGTGAACACCTACTGCCATCTATGAGCGACGGCGACAAGCCACGTATCTGGTTGCCGCCGTCGCTCATAGATGGCGACAGCCTTTCCACTCTGGCTTGCCGACTTGCGGCCGGCCATTACCTTCCATTGTACAGCTCCCCTGGTCTTCCTTCTTCACCAGAGTGGAAAGGCTGAAAGTTTTTTTGTTTTTCTTTTTTTTTTTTGTCTTCATAGCGCCACGATAGATGTGTTTGAATTTCTTGTTGCGCAGCCCACGTCCGGTTCTGCCCGCCGTACAACAGCGGCGTGTTCCGGCACAGCGTGTGCACCTGGCCGTCGCACTGTCCTTACCCCCAGCTGTGCTGCAACGTCGGCGGGTCCCGGCACTGCGTCGACTCGTTCTACGACAGGAGGCGCTGAACGCGCAGTGTTCATTCCAAGCTCGATACTTCCTTTCAGATACCGTCAGATCGCTGTGAAATGTCACTAAGAACGCAAAAGCCACAATTACACTGTTCATTCATCACACAAAAGACGCGGCGTTCCAGTGACCGAAAAGAGAAAAAGCATTGTGATGGTAGATTATCTGGTGTCACGCCTCAAACACGTTCGAAGCAGATTCATACGCAGTATAGTAAGTAAAAAGATGTTAACGTGGCTAATTCTCGTGTATCTCAAATGGACGCATATAAATTGTAAGGTAACACTATATTAACCTATCTATATGGTGCAAATTAATTGCTACTGAAATTTTAAGGAAAAAAATGAAAGCCGTTTACAACTCCCTGTAACGCCGGATTGGAGCGCAGCCCTTGAGAAGGAGGAGTGGAGGGTACTGAGGGGAGGGTCTACCCCTCCTTTCTTCTCCTCCCCTCACGGGGGTCACGTGAACTCGGGGGGAGGGGGTCACGTGACCTGTGGGAGGTCACGTGCCACAAGTGACCTTACGGTTACGCCGAGGGCGACGGCGACGCCGCTCAAGCCGGAAACGGGCGCCTAAGAGCTGCGCTCTAAAATGTTTTTAATAAACATTTATTGGAAAACTGGTAAAAGCAGCGCAACAAAACATTGTCGATAATCTGACTTGTGGCGATATAGGGCACCGTGTTCAACCCTGTCACTAGATATGAACTTCATCTTGGCAATACTTCGTTGGGCAGCCCAACTTCGGATCCCCGCTTGGCATCGATGAGTCATGAAATCCGGAAAACTGGCTACATTTTCCTTCGGTCGACGCTTTAACTCTTCCCCAAGATGCTCGATTAGATCAAGGTCGAGGGAATGACCCGGCAACACGATCAAGTGCACCTCTCTTTGTAGTTACAGAGTACGCAACCATGGCCGAAATTTCTCCATTCACAATGAAGCATCATGTCATCAAGAAGTCCCTTATAGACATCCTTCGTATTTACTTCATGAATTTGGTGAAGGGGACCAACACCACGAGCGAAAACAGAGAAACGAAATTTCGTTTATTAAATAAACAAAAAGGTTAACTCAGATGACCACAAACAGAAAAACATACCATGACACTCCATCCACAATGCTTTTCCCTAGTCACTTGATAGCGGGGATCAAATTTTACGCCTTCTGGACGACATTCAATTCCATCGCTATACCGAACAGCAGAAACCTGAATTCATCCGGTAAGACAACTTTCGTTGGCGGAGAGTACACTTGTACCCTTCGCCCACTTCAACCTGGATGCCCGGTTCTTTTTTGCTTCTTATTGACTTTTAAGCTGGTCTAGCGGTACTTAGTCCAGCAGCCCGCAGACAACGAAACCTTTAAATCGCGATGGCCCACAATCGAGGGTTCTTGCGGCTGGTCTGAAAGATGTTCCGGTCGACCAGGTGGGACATCGATCTGTGTCGTCCCGGTGTGTGCTGAGGGAAGTCACCTCCTCTGAACCCGACAGGTGCTACTCTGAATTGCTCAGAAAGCTGGTGCTGCTTCAGCCCAGACTGTGGCGGCGAATAATAGCGTTTTCTAAAAATTCTTGGCCAAGTTTCGTGCACCTTGCTTTTTATGAATGCTTGCAAAATATGCGTATTTCAAGAAGAAATCACTAGGAAACCATGTACGTCTAATATTCTTTTTTTGGAGAACTCAGCTTTTTGGAGAACTGAAAAGGGCCACAACATGAAGCAGAAAATGGAAAAGGCAATTAGAAAACAAAATAAAACCCACTGATGATGCTGCATTCAACCCCTTAAGCATTGTACGGCGTAACGTATCAACAAAAACGTATATTACTGAGTGTTCGTTTGACGTAAATGAAAAGTTCTGAACGAAAAAAAAAGAGCTTTTGGTCGTTATTGCACGTATGCTTGGAACATATCTAAAGACAGTTCACCAATGGGACCGTGATGCAAGGAACAAACACTCCTCAGGCGGTTCCTGCGAACTGTATTTTGTATTTCGTATTAGCTATGGGACACCGCGGCTGAAAGGCAGACGAGCAATTACAACGGGAGAACTCAATTCCTAGATTCCATTGGAGAGAATGATAGAGACCCTCTTTCCTTAACCGCTTTAAGAACCCTAAAACAGAAGTTCACAATGAAGCATCACGTAATCAAGCATTGCCTTATAGACATCCTTCGTAATTACTTCGTGAATCTGGTGAAGGGGAGCAACACCCCGAGCAAATAGGGAGAACAAAATTTTGTTTATTAGATAGACATAAAGTTAACTCAGCTGACCACAAACGGAGAAACATATACCGTGCATGACACTCCATCCACAATGCTTTTCTCTTAGTTCGACGGAGACTATTGTGAACAATCAAAAGAGGTCGCTTTTGCCAGATAATATCAACAAACCTCTTTGTCCCATGCAGCTGAAGTAGCTGCGAGTGTGAGAGTTGTACGTAGTGACGTTTTTAACCAATATTTTACGGCGTTCAAATGTTTCCCTAAGTAATCTCTAAAATTAATATTCCCCCTTTTTGGTATATGAATATTGCGCATCATTACAAAGTCGGAAACTGTTCGTGAGAATAAAAAATAAACAAACGAATAAATAAATCACATGTTCCACAAACGCAAAAAAAGTAGTTTGACCTTTTTTTTAAGTATTATGCGTGGAAATGAACGAGACCGATTAATCGATTAACTTATGATTTAAAGGGTGGCGATTAATTTGGCTAAACATTTTATTCGAATCCCAGCCCTAATATAAAGAACCCGTCTTTCCCCATGGAACGAAAGGGTAGCAGACGTGTACGGCAGCACTTCAAACGCAGTACTAGCAGTACGCAACTTCTGGTTTTATTTTTCTTGGGTCGGTCCCAAGGCGAGCGTGCTGCGGATCCATCTGAGATGCAGACGGCAGGAGCCGTCTGCAACCGTGAGCTCGATTTTTCCTTCAACGATTTTTGTTTCACGGGGCCCAGTAGGAAAGACAGACGTTCCCCGAAGAAACAACACGCTACATTATTCATGGAGAAGGGTACGTGTCTCGTTTTTATTATTTTTTTTTTTTAGAGTTATTTGTTGTCCTTGTTTTTGTGTTTTAACTATAAAATTTTTTTTTTATTTCGTTGTTGCGGATCGGGGCTTGCGCTTTGCATCTCGAAGTGCTTCAATATCTGATTCGTAGTCGCGGATTCTTCGAGACAAATAGTCGTCTCTCCCCGGCGAGAGACATCATCCACGCTGGGCCGACGCTTTTTGAGAAATCAAAGAACGCTCTTTCACCATTCCTCCCCCCGAAACGCCGCTGCCTCTGGAAGAAGGAAAACACAGATACCGATTCAAAGACAAACGGCGAAACGATATCGACGAGACGGAGTGTTTCGGTTTGGAAAGGTATCTATACTCTACTCGACTGTAAGCACACATAGTATTTTTATTTGGGTTTCCTTTTTTCTGATTTGCCTTTTTGGGGTTCTCTCGTAACTTTTGAAATTGATCGTAACCGAGCCTAGCTGGGCGCTTTTTTTTCCCCCCTTGTTTCTACCATTTACTCGGGACTCTCAAATAAAACTTTGTCTTCGGTAAGAGAGTAGGTGGATTGATTGCTGTCTGCGCTGCTTGTGAGGCAATATACGTGTGAGGATGGGCAGGCGTTTATTCTAAGATCCGTGCTTACGAAAGTATACACGCGTGATCAGTGTTGTAGGCGTTACCGAAAAAAGTAACCGAATATGCTACTCATTACTTGTAATATAAAAATAAAAAAAAAACGCGTTGCTGACGCATGTTACCTTGAAATAAAATGAACGCGTTACCGTTACCGATGAGTAACGCACGTTACTTTAGGTTACTGTATATTTGTAAACTGCCGCTAACGGCGTTTTTCTTCTTTTTTTTTTTTTGTCGGCGCCAAATTTATTATTTTTTTTTTTTTTTTTGGCATTGGGACAACGAGCGTAAGTGTTAAAATTTTTTTCCAAAATAAGCCTTTTTTTTTTTTTTTTTTTTTTTGCGCCGGGAAAAGACGTGCAAACATTTTGAAGGTATGTGGGGTCGGCGCAATAATGAATGACTCGGCGCCTATGCTTCGTTTCAGCTTAAATCCCGGCGCAGCCGACGCCGACGTTACGAATAACGGCGTTACCGGTAAAGCCGTCATTCGTAACGCGCGTTACCGCCAACACTCCGCATAATATATCGCATCTTTTCACGCATGCTACGATTTCAATGGAGGTTGAGGTACTTCTAATTATATGCAATAATGACTGAGCATTGACTTTGAACAAAGCGTGAAGTTTGGCTTCTCGATGGAATAACTTAAATAAAAAACAGCGTACAAAAAAAAAAAAAAAAAAAAAAAAGGAGTAGATTTTTGCATTGTTTATTACCGGGGGCGAAAAATGCCGAGTCACTTAGTTATGGCCGCATGCGTAGCGTCTCATATACCGCACAGCAGAGCAACAGCGCATGCTCAGACGGCATTCCACAGCCCAGCAGACAAAGACGGCAACGCGCGGAAGGCGATTTTCGCGGTGGTCTACTCCATACTAGAAGAAGGAACACAGCGCTGACTGACAGCTGACGTTGCCAGTCAGCGCTGCGTTTGTGTGCGCACGTCAAGAGGTGCGGCCGTAGAGTCAACTCCTTCTAGACACTATAAAGCCTGAGGGCCCGCTCCATGACGGCACTGTAGCTGGGCCAACGAGCGGACGAGCTACAGTCGGCTGGGCGCTGCTGCTCCACCCCTATTAGCCATCTCCTCCCCCCATCTTCATTCACAAGGCTTAGTAGCGGTTCCGACGCGCTTGAGTTTGGCTCGGAAATATTGTACCGGGATCACGTCGTCACGCGGGGGTAAGTGTCGCTGTCGTCAGTTATCCGTGCGTGACGACGACGTAATTAATCCAATGAGAGTCTTTTAAGATTAGCCTGATCATATAACGACTCTAACTTCTGCAGCTCGTGATAAATATTAGAGACTACACCCGTTTTACGATTATTTCACTTGATCTCATTCGAAAAATCAAACCGCTGCTCTGCAAGCACGAATATTTTTGATATTAAACGTATTTTTCTTAAGTCCACGCTTACCACGTTACTAGAAAATACGTAAAACAGTATTTTTTTGCCAAGCGTCTTCCAGGTTGTTTACTGAGAGATAAAATAAAAGTAACAGCACGCTCTCGACCTCCCACCACAGGTTGGACGGGCTACTTTTGTATAAAAAAAAAATACGGAAATAAGTGACGCCTCATTAAAGTCTATTGTTTTATTAATAAAGGTAGTTTTATTAGAGGGAAACGGGCAAATGCGACACAAAAGGCGACTGACTGACTACGTGCCAGACATCATCTAATAAATAAACGTGACAAAATGTATTGTTCGTCTCATGAGACAAACTCCTTTTTGCCTCCGTTTCAGGTTTTAGTATGTAGCCCTACAGAGATGTCGTGATTGCTTCGCACTTTATTTAAAAAAAAAAAAAAAAACTTTTTATTTTTATTTTAGAGAGTTGTTTTTTGGCTAGAGCAGACCTTGCATCCTGCCTAAGGCATCATTTCTCTAGTTGCAGGCATTGTTGAGAAAAATGTCTGTCGGCTCCCTTGCACAAGCGTCCAACTCGTCGTACTCTCGCAGCGTAGCTAGTGTCAGGTCCCTGACAACTTTTCGTTGACAGCGTAACCGCAACGACTGAGCGATGTGCTGGGGCGACATTAGCTTTTTCACAACAGCTTCAGCGTGCATTACCACTCTGATGACCAGTTGTGTGGAGAGGTGCAGTCCCCCTCCATTTAAAGCATCTGTCAGAAGATGAACCACTGTGTGCTTCATGAGGAAGTGTCTTTTCCAAAACGAAATGTTATTTGCGGTATTTGTGCTTGAATGTTTTTACAGTAAGAATAAGAGGCGAAGTATCCAGCTACGTATGTCAGAATAGGAAGGAGTCTTGGGCGAGAGCACTGCTAAATTATAGTCGGTGACGTCAAACACAACAGCTAGAACACAAATCAAAATGCTCTGCGCACGTTACTTGCACGTTAAAACCGACAAAACATTTCAAAACATTTAGGAAGTGGTAACCCGCTCTAAAAATAACTATATGCCTCCTTGAGAATGCAAATAAATAGCGGAGCTGTTTATTATGCTGTCGCCCTTCTGGGCTCTTTGCCAGTTCGGAAGTACAACAGTGCGAGGATAAAACAAACATCTGCCGAACCTTCGAAGAGCTCGCAACTCGAACAACTTTATTTCCGGAATTGCCTTAATCCATTGAATACGCGGTTGCTCCTCGGTTGGAAAGGAAAACATATGAACCTTTAATTCTCCGGCATAATTTTCCCAACAGCTCGGGACACAACGCACATAAAACATTGATCCTCACATTCGCACACACGAAAACACTTGAGACTCTGGTCGCCAACGGACGCAGTCAACACACAGACGTGTTGACTCCGCACTTCCAATGGTGTTCTTCGTTGCCCGATTGCGCACCTAATGTCTGTTTGTTTCTTTTTTACTTGAAAATTGCTTGCCGTCCATAAAATCGCGTCGTTATGTCGCGTTTTTTTAGAATTAGATTTAGTCGGTACAAGTACAACCATAGCCTCCTCTACACTCACAAAGCCAGGCAGTTCGACGACGGAGCCATAGAGTGCCCGGTCGCAGATTTGGAGCGCGAAGGTCTGGTAGCACAGAGCATCAAAAAGCCATTTCTCGGGGAACCTGGACGTCAGCGCACAGCTTTTGCATCGGCGAGGACCCGAAACACACTTGTTCCCCCGGGAGAAGTGTGTTTCGGCGTCTCACCGCAGGGGGGCGCCAATCACGTGGCTCTCCTGTCATCCGTTGTCTGCCGCTCCACCTTTTCTATTTCGGCGGCCGCTTCTCGCGGCGATCTCTCAGGCTTTGTCAGTATCACCGTGATTAGTATATAGAAGGCTATGGTGCAACGTATAACAATTCCATCTTCGACGCTCAGACTGAACACAACGAAAATGACTGAACATTACGAAAAACAAAGAAGTGTTCCGCCGGTACATTTGAAGTGCATCGCTTCAAAATACCTCACTCATGATATACCTGTAATAAAGTTTTTCAGACAGGCAGTCAGCATCGCTACAGATGCTCGGCAATGCAAATACCTTATGCTAGCTCTCCTCACCTGGCCTAGAACCAATAACGTAGCTCACGCAACACAACGAAGCGCAAAGGCTTTAGTTTCTAGAAGGTGCTCGACAAGCTGGTGTAAGCAGTGGACATGCTGGGGGTGATTCATCGGGTCCATTGCTTTAAATGCGATGGCACTTCTTTCGGCAAGACTCACGTATAAGAGGATAGAAGATTGGTGGAGAAGGTCTAGAGTAGAGTGACACCGCACAAAATATTGGTGGGGTAGATGATTTGAGCGAGTGACGGAATTTATAGAGAAACTTAAAAAGGAGAGGTTTGAACGTTTCTACGCTAGGGGGCGGAAGCTACCGCCCGATACAAAGGGCACTGCCAACATCATCCATCCACTCATTCGTGCTATGAGAAAAGACATACGCTTGCTGCAGGTTTCTAGTCGTCTTCCCCTCCCACGCGGATCCCACTCCCGAGAACTGGGAAGCCGCACTGCTCAGCTCATCTGTTGCCGACCAGCTAAAGTTGTTCGGGCGGGCGAGGCTGACAGCCGACAGCGCTGGGGCCCTGGACTAAGGGACCCATATAAGGGACAAAGAGACCCATATACAGGCGTAATAAAGTTTATTTCTCCTCCTCCTCCTCCTAGTCGCTTTCCTACTAGCTCTCAAGAAAAAGGAGCGGGCTTACGATGAAGACCCGCGCGCGTGATGACGGCCGACCCAGGACGAGAGGAAGCAGCATTTGGCGACAGGTAAATCAAGGTGGGGCTCACTCTGCTACTGCCAGGGGCTGAGAGAGGGATCCAGGTTCCTCTCAATTGAATCGGACGAATAGGGCCCTCATAGAAAGTCTGCAGTGTAACATCGCAATAAATACCCGTTTTCTTGTGTGTGTGTGTATATATGTTTTTTTTTTGTTTTTTTTTCTTCTCATCTTTCCCGTTTTCTGTTTACTTGCCGTTTCGCGCAGGAGTAAATTTCGTGTTCAGTTGCCAGTCAGCGATGTGATAGTGTTCTCCTTCCGAGCTTGTCCATCGTTGTTCTTTTTTTTTCGAGCTGTTTATTTTATTTAAACGATGGCCTTTTAGTTCCATAATTGGAAATGTGAGAAATATAAAAAAAAAAAAAAAATATGGGAAACAAAAACCGAGAATGCTTATTTTTTAAATTTTATATTAAAACGTTGCTCGTTTTTTCATAGCTGTAGCGGAATATGTAAATTAGTGTTTTATAATATGTCTAAATACAAGGGATCTTGAGTACAGCGTAACCCGTAAACTATTATCAGCGTTTATCGAGCGCAAAAACAAACGATGCTTAAACGAACGCTAAGTGTTCGCCACCGTGTTCACATATTCGTAAGCTTCATCGGCCGTCATCTTCACAATGCAAAATTCCCCAAAAAAGCAGCTTTTGAACAAAATAACAGCGAGCTCTAAAACTTTGGCACCCGGTTAGAACCGCTAGCGCTACATCTGCGCGGGATTTGAGCATTCGGCAATATGTAGTCCGTTTTTGCGGCAAAAAAAAAAAAAAAAAAAAAAAAGGAAAAGATGAATACAATTTTTTATATACCCTGTAGATGGATAGAAACGGACGTGATGATTCAATGCTTTATGATTACCACTCAATGCTATTGGCGACGTGCACCATCGAAAGCGTCACCGTGGTCGGCCTGCCACGATTGGCCGAATGCTGACTATGACGTCAGCAAAGCCGCGTAATGACGTCACGAGAGAGTACCATAGGAGAGCGCCACCAAAACGTCTCGCAGCTGCTAATAGTGTCCAGTGCTTCAAACAGCTGCTCAAAGTTATCCGACGCGCGGTTCAAGAACCCCGCGTTGAAACACGGAGAAAGCTCCGCCCCTAGATGGCGCCATCTATCCGCGCCTTAGAAAACGCTCGTAGCGCTTGAGCGAGTACCACGTGACCTTTTTTATCCAATCGCCTTCCCGGATTTCAACTGTCCCCTCCTTCCCCCCACCAATCAGGCCCATCCTAGGTGGCGCGCGCGTCCGTTCATGTTCGGCGTGTTCCTAGGACCATCTCGTGCCGCGCGCTCATCACGTTTTCTGGGCAACCAATGACGTCACTTCCCGACTGAAAGCGCGGATGAAAAGAGCAATTTTTGGTCGAGGTTCCCGCAAGCGTTTTCCTCCGGTGTCGCACAATCGAACGCACATTTTATCTCCCCCTCGCCGCGTCTCGGGTGCGAGGGTATGGGCCTGAGAGCCTAGGTTTGAAAGAAGAAGCAACTTAAACCGTGGAAGGCATTTGCAATTTAATGGCGGACAGCTCTCGCGCACCTTAATGTCAAGTGCGCGTGCGTTGCGTTGTCGCGGAGCGAGGAGGAAAGTGGGGAGGGATGTGGAGACGCTTGCAAACGATCAAATGCTTTCGCGATTCTCCCTCGCAGCTCGCGTTGCAAACGTGGCCCTTAAACCACGTGACACGGAGGGAGCAGTTGGAAAAACTCTATAATCCAGGCACAGTAGTTCGGGCCGCGGGCGCGGACTCCCGTCTGTTCGGAAAACATCGTTTTTTTTTGTTTTTTTTTTCGTCGCTCGCTTTTGTGGTACGGTGCGTCGGCGCCGACGGGCGATACGGTCGCGGCGTTCTCAGGCAAGCCTTTCGGCGGCGGCGCGTTCGGCCAGGGCTCCCCCCCGAAACCCGGATTGCGACTTTCTGAGCGGCGCTCGCGGAAGAATGCTTCGGTCTCGAGCTGCCCGGAAGCTCGTCGTGGACGACGCGTGATGCGGGGCTCGACTCGGGCCTCCTGGAGCCCCACGCTTCCCATGTGATCCGCTCCATGGGGAATCCGCAGGCGTCGCCGGTCGCGCTCTGCCTGGCGTGCGGCGTGCTCCTGGCCTTGCCCCTCGCCGGCTCGGACAGCAACGGAACCGAGGCGATCGCCAACGAGTGAGTCGCTTCTTGCATCCTTCCGCGCTCGCTTTATTTGCGTCCCGGGTTCTGCGTGTTTGATCGGTTTTGCGCGCGTTCCGTTTCCCCAAAAACGTCGTTCCGCAGAGCTGGGCTGTGCTTTTAGATTCTTTTTGTTTGTTTTTTCAGCTGGGGACGGCGGCGGGGTGGAGGGTTTCGCGTCTGCAACCGCGATCGACGATGAGGGGCAGGGCGAAAGGCAGGTGTCCACCGCGCACGCGCGGGCGGTAGGCGCGCATGCGCAGAAGGTTCGTTTCTCGACGGAACCTCGGGTTCTGGGCGCCTCGCTCGGGCTCTCGCGGAATGTGTTTCTGCTCCGCTTTTATGTTTTTTTTGTTTTCGTTTTAAGGTTTTGTTTGATGCGGAAGCGTGTTCCAGGTCCTTCTCCCCATGTCCAGTACGTGGCTTCTGTACGGAGTCGAAACCATGTACTGTTCAAAATTTTCTGGAAAAAACAACGACAATAAAAGCGGTGAATATTTGGAAGATTTGGTGGATTGGTTAGGCTTAAGAAAAGCCGGCTACAGGTTCGATTACTTACTACGTCATTTCGTCGATTTGTCTTTCCACTGAAGAAATAATGAAGCGGGAAGGCGTTAGTGCTGCGCAAATAGCCTTGGTCGGGACTCGCGATCATTATGCAATTTTAGCCGCGTCATGAAAAGGTTTTCTTTATTTGTTTTTTTTTCTCGAAGCTATCTCGGCGAAATTTGTGCACTTAGCCGTCGAAGTATCAGCACCCACTGACGCAAAGAACGGTCCACACACCGTCAGCGCATCTGTGCAGGTGTCGCGTCAACGCGGCGGAACAAAAACAAATAAACACAAAATTATAAAGTCAGTCTAAGAAAGGCAACGACGAGCGAAAACCATTCACGCATCAAAAAGAAAACAAATGTGCCGAGCGAAAGCACGAGCCATTGCTTGCAGATGTTACGCAGCAAGCTTAAGATCGGTGCAACGAAGAAGCTGACGAAAAAAAAGCAACGATAAGAAAATACAGCGACCGCTCGAGACCAGGAGCAGCCCGGGCTCTGCCCCTGCGAAGGCCACTTCGCCGTTGTGTCGCAGCGTGTAGTGGCGAAGCCATCCGCCGTTTTGGAAGGGGCGTCGCGTGATGCGCCTTTGGCGGCTTCATTGTTTGAGCACGCGGTGTTTTTAGACACGGCGGCAGATCCCGGGCCGCACCGGGCTCGTGACGTCATTGGGGCTTTTCCCGTGCGCCTCCTGACTCGATAGCGTGAGGCCAATTTTTGCGAGTTTTTTTTTTCGTTGCTCGGGGGCTATTTGGGCTGGTGTCCTTGATATCGGCACCACGTGGCTTCAGGAACCGAGATGAGTTGTTACGAGACGCCATTACTAACGCCGCTAAAATAATGTTTTTACGTGTATGTTCATTTATTGGCGCCCACCAACAGCACATCCCTGTAATACATAAAAAAACAGACGAAAAAACAAACAAAAAAACTTGGATACACACAGAACTTTCTGACACCATTCATACATAAATACCGAACAAAGTAAGAAAAAAAATCATTCCCATATCCTACTATAGCTCTGACATTGCCAAGTTTTTTGTCATTTTTTTAATATAGTTTAACGGCATAAACATGTCAAATCAAGGTGACGAAAAAGCATTAAAAGAGGCTTCCATTCGGTTGACAGGCGAGAGACGGAAGCACCCAGCAACATAACTCAGTTCTATTGAGTTCAAAAAATAAGGGGACAAACAAAAGCTCACGGAGGGTAATAAACTTCAACACGACACTTGACCATTTAAGGGTCCGTGCAGAAAATAACAAATCATGAGATCTCTTTCCCGTGAAAGTGTGTCCAAATCCATTTTACTTTGCATCGGTTTACGAATCGGCCCATTTTTATGCTGCCATGAGCGTGAGTTGCCCGCTATTTTGATGTAAATATTAGTGCGACACTTTGTGGGCTCTAGAAACAAAACAAAATTGCCAGGTTTTCAAGTTAAGCTGAAAGAATACAACGGCGATATACGTCGTGTTACGATTGACTCTCGTTTATCAGTGTATAGGCATTGAATGAACCTTGAAGCCGAGCATCCCATGGATGGATGTTGGATGGATGTTAATGGCTATACCCTTTGTAACGGGCGGTAGCTCGCGCCACCTAGCCTAAGTCTAAAAAGACAAAAACGTGATTCCTCCCGCCCTTTTAAGACCACTTTTTCTCACCTAACTATCACCCAAAGTGTGCGGTAGTACAGTGTTGCGCCCGTTACCGAATATAAGTAACGAAACAGCGTTACTAATTAGATCTTAACATTCGTTAGAGTACTGCAAATGTAACGAAGTACCGTTCTCGTTACTTCCCCATCTAACGAACGTTATTGTTGCGTTACATTAGATTCCAATGTTGTTGGGATTCCAGAACAGCTCAGAATAGATACAATCCGCTTCGGTGCATTATAATACGACAGATAAGAAACGCCAAAACGATAAGGAGATTTTCGTATCGGGGCAAAAGATTGTAATGTGATATACAGCTCTTAATTGTAGCGAAAGCCTCATTTGAAAGGCTTGAGTTCGCGCCGTCACTCAAATGCTTTTTAACTTTTTTTTCTTTTTTTTGGGGGGGGGAGGGGGAGGGGGGGGAGGGGGGGGAGGGGAGGGGGGGTGGGGGTTCTGACGTGCAAAGTGTACGTTGCGGGAACTTAGGACTACGTCTGATTATAGTCAGACGTGGTCAGATGGCACATCATGAATGGGCTTTTAACCATACTGAGCGCTCTGGCTAAATCATCTCTAATAGTCTGGTCCAAAAAAAAAAAATCTTCCAGTTTTTTTTACTTGGGTGAAGAAGGAAGACCAGCGAAGCTGTACTATGGCGGAAATGAAGTAATGGCCGGTCACAAGTCGGCAAGCCATTGTGGAAAGGATGGAAAGGTTACCGCCATGTATGAGTGACGGCGGCACCCAGACAATTGGTAATCCGGTTGTCTGGTTGCCGCCATCGCTCATAAATGGCGGTAGCTGTCCAGAGTTTAGTGTCATCATTTGTTTGCTGACGGACACGATCCTGGGGAAACTAGCCCTTAACAGCTCCGCTGTAAAAAAAAAAAAAAAAAAAAAAAAAAAAAACATTTGGAAAGAACAAGCGAGTGGTAGAATGTTCTAATTGTCATCTTTGTGCTCCGTTCACTCTTAAAGGGGTACGAGAACGAAATGACGTGACCACGACCTTTCTACCCCTTGCTTCAAAATCGGCCAGCGAGAAGTGCAATGGGTATCGCGCTCGCGTGACGTCAAAGGGCCTTGCACGGCCGAGGCTACTGTAGTTGCTAGCGTTGCCGCTTGCTTGAGTCAACGCGTGACAGTCTCGCCAAGTAGTAACATCCGAGGACTGTACGCCCTATGGACTATACATAGTTCGCCCGTAACATCATTCGCGGCCGTGCCCGTATTGTATGTGCCACGAGCATTAGGTTCACCGCGTTAGTTTTACACCGCAGAAGTAGTAGCTCGAGGAAACCAGTAAGTAGAAATAACCGCCATTACCCAGCAATGGCGACGCATGCAAGCTATGTATCTAAGGCAGTGGTTCTCAAGCATTGATGTTTCGCGGACCCCCTGTGGATCGGAGGAGATGATGGAGGACCCCGTTCGTGGTGAGGGGAAGGAAAAGGTATAGATTAACTATTATAATAATTTAATGAATGGATATAACTAAGGGCTTGTGTGAAGTAGACGTATCTCATTGACATATACACGAGAAAACTCACCCGAAAGTTTGAACTTTTCTTGTCTATCTGAACAAATACAACTATTTACCCTGCCCGGCTTGACTGATGAGGCAGGGCTTCGCGGACCCCAAATGGTCCGCGGACTCCCATTTGATATCCACTGATCTAAGGTATTATTCATAAAGCCCTTTCATGTTTTAAAAGTAGCGCAAGGTGCGTCGATGCAGGAGGAACGTACAACCTGCAGCCCTTGGGAAGATCATGGCGGCACAGCGCAGCACTGAGCTAGATTTCAGACGCCATGTTTTTCCCAGAAGTCGCACGCGGCACGTGTCTCAAGCACTTCCACAACAATGAATGGCGCCACTTTTCCCAGCATAGAGAGGCTTTAATTATTCACTGGGTGGGGTCAGTCTGGGCGGAGGTCCCCGTATCTTCAGATCAAAGTCCTACCTGTTATCGCAAAGAACGGTGATCTTAATGGCGTGGAATGAACGTTGCTGAAGCACTGTGGAAGCTTTAACATTTACAAGATACTAAACTCGATAGTGCCCTCCGTCAAGTTACATTCAGGACGAGCGAGTCATACGGCCGAGAACTGGCGTGGCTTCTTATGGGTCCGTGACGTGACGGCATTCCAACGGAGGTTCACAGACGACCACCCGGCGCTATCTTGAAATTTGTTCATTCGTTTTAAAATAAGTTCGCTTGACTTTTCTGCCGGCAGCCCGGAAACACAAGTCTAGACTTGTGCTCCTGGCCTGCCGGCGCAACATCGACCACATCTTAGCAAAGAAGTGAGTTGAAAAAGCTTGTTTTCGTATCCCCTTAAAGGGGCCCTGCAATCATATTTAAGCGTCTGACTCTTTTGCGGTTTCCACGTCTCTTGGGGTTCGGACAAGTCAGCGAGCACGGAGTTCAGCTCCCCCAGGCTGCTTGGGGGACCTGAGCGTTGAGGGCCTCTATTCTTACACTCTCCATCGTGCTTTATTTTCGGGTTGAGGGAACGGGAGCTAGGCGAGGGAGAGAAAGCTAGAGCTACACTGGACTATTTTTCGTTTCAGCTTACAATGAACCACAGCGAACGCTACGAGCCATATGAGCCAATCCGATGCCTTCTGAGTGTCACGTGACCCTGAGAGAAGCGCAAAGTCATGTGACACAGCGCTGGATTTGCTGGGATGGCGCCTATGCGTCCGCTGCGGTCCATCGTAACGCCACTAACGCGAAACGGGATTATAACGGAGATACGCCGTCATTATCGATAGATGGCGCTTCCGTATGTAGCACAATCATCATCATCATCATCACAGCCGCGCTACCGCCGTTTTTTTTTTTTTTCTTTTTTCTCTTTTTGTTTTGGTTGTTTGGGTTTTGCGGGGCCCTGTCTTCCCTAAGCTCTCTCTTTCGCGCGCTGGGTTCGGAGCTGTGTTTACCGGTCCGGCGAATTCGATAAGGCGGCGACGTGACGTGGATACGTTACGGTTCCTGCCGCGCTGTCCCTCTGTGCGTCTTTGTTTGGGCGACGGCGGTGTTGCTTCGCGGCTCCTTCTTTGCCCACACTTTTTTTTATTGCTTCATTTCCCGGAAGTTGCTTCATCGTACAGTGAAGAGCGACTGGACCTGCGATGGAACTAGAATCTGCCCAAGTACTCTAATCACAACAGTCTCAAGCTTCCCTCTTTCGGGTGGCTGTTTATATTTTCAATATCGCCATTAATAATAATAATAAGGCTTTCTATCGATGACGTCATATCTGGCCCAAATGGCGAAGTGAGGCAATTACACCTGGAAGACGAGGCCACCGCCTCCCCCCCCCCCCCCGCCCCCCCCCCCCCCCCTCCCTTCTACGTCATCGCTAGTTGATCCACGCATCGCAGCCTAATATATATATATATATACATATAATTTTCTTCTATAGCTCACGTCGGCGTCGCCGTCCGCGCGTCTCGCAGCGTGTCAGAACGAGCTGGACGCTAGCAGGCGGCGACGCCGAAGCGGACTCGTGTGCCGCTTCGCGGAGACTCGTGGAGCTCTGGCGTCTTTGCCGCTTGGGACGGGTCGAGAATCCACTAACAATGACGTCATGAGCAGGCCTTGCCTTCTTCTGGGTGGTGTTTTGGGCGAGGGGAGTTGTCGCGTACTGAACCTACCCAGAATAGCTGAGGCGAACATTATCGAGCTGTGGTTGGTACTCACGCGTACGAATGCCATTTCTACCCTAACGCTCGTGCCCGCCGCTGATTGGCGCTACGTTCGAAACGTGCTAATTCATCGATAGAGGTGTCGGAACTGTTCGGGACAACTTGGGGGGGGGGGGGGGGGGGGGGGGGGGGGGGGAGATTTTTCTTTTCTACCTGTATTGTATACATTACACTTTATTTCCATGTCTGGGCGGAGCTTGCCCCCCCTGTTCCGACGCCACTGTTTTTACATTTTCGTCTTGCGTAGGAGGACATATACAGGGAGCTGTCAAACGACAAATATCTATAGTTATCGAACTTTACTCCATCTGGAATGGTAAAACATTAGCGGTTGTGCGAGTTTTTTTTAAATTATTATTGTTTTATAGCTTTATAAAAGTCGGCTATAACCTTCGAGTTCAAACTCTTCTCCGCGACAATGGAAAGAAACATATTTATATATATTTTCTTTTTCGAGTTCTCTCGAGAGAAAAGCTAGACCCCCAAGACCACCTTTGACGACTCTAAAATTCCCTCGAGTCCTCACCCAATCTCGAGTTTATATATATACATATTTCTTTTATACTTTGTTTAGTTCTTATAACCCTACTCTGAAAATTTATTTTCAAGCTGTCTTGTCCCTCGAGGGATTCCCCCCCGGAAACTTTGTCTTCATCCTAGGCTACATAATTTTTGTAGGTGCGTTCTACTCTCCTTTTCTATGTAACGTATAAAAAGTAACAGCAAGGACGTTGAAGGATCCCTCGAGGACCCAAGTAAAATGATCCCATAACCTAAACAAAACAAACAGCGATATATTGAACGAATAAAAAAAGCGGAATGAACACGAAGGAATTTTGCGCGACAAAACTTCCGCTTACCCCCGTCTGCTAGCGGCATTCATCAATCCAGTTGCCATTGCCCGCCGCACCTCTAAGCTGGCGCTAATGGCATTCCTCGACACCCAGATATATTATACAGTATATCTATATAACACACGATAGCGAATCGGATGAAAGAAACGCGGAATTTAAAATTTAACCAGCAAACAATAATAACAATAATAAAAAAAAAAATATCCACGGCAGGACCCACTGCTTCGAGAGTAAAAATTAAAAAAAGAAGAAAAAAAGAGAAGACACGAAACATACGATATTTCTCGACTCTACCCTTCTGTCTTACCCTAAGCGTCCGAAAATCCCCTGGGGTCGGAAGAAGGGGGATTTAAAGTAAATGAGAAAAGAGAAATGGGACCGGCTCGCTGTCGTCTTCGTCTTTATTTTTCTTGGCTCCGTATATTTATACGGCGTATAGGGTTTTCTATATAAATTTCGGGCGTATTGCGTTGAGCTTCGTGCGAACCTGCTGCAGTGCTCTTGGCTCATTGTAAAAAGACAAGCGTTTGTTTGGTTTTTCGCGGTTTCGTGAAGAATCGCGGAGGGAGAATGTTTGGGTCGGATTCTCCTTGAAGAGGAGAAGGGAGCGCTGTTTGTGCGTGCGGCTGCGTGTGCACGCGTCGACGTGCGCTTGTTCGTCGTCGTCTGTGTGTGTGTGCGTGCGTGCGTGTGCATGCGTTGTCGTGTGTGTTTGTGTCTGTGCGTGCGTGTGGGTGTTTGGGGAGGGGAGCAGCGAAGAATAGAAAGAAGTTAAAAACATAACGCCCGAGTGTTACACGAAATAGGAAGTAACTGCGTGGCCACGCCGTCGAGTTGGTGGGTTGTGAAGTGTCGCCACTCAGATGTCGCACTTCGCTCTCTTTTTTTTTTTTTTTTCTCGCTCCGTCTTTTCTTTTTCTCTACTTATTTCTTCCAGCGCATCTTCGTCGAGGAAACAAAGAAAGTCGCCATCAAGGGTCGAAAAAGCACCAACAGAAATGCGAAAAGAAGAAGAAGAAGAAGAAAAAAGAAGCTGTCGGAACATTAGGTTTTAAGCAATTCCTCTCGCGTTCAACTATATAGATGATGATAATTTTAGCTTGTACACAGACGTACGCTTGCAGGGACACGTGGCGGTAGATGCTGAACTTTCTTGTTGATTTACAATAATAATAATAATAGTCATAATAATAAAAATACGACTACTACTAGTAATAGTAGTAGTAATAGTGCTAGTAGTTGTAGTAGTAGTACAACAACAACAAACAACAACATAAAACCCGTTCAGAAAAACGGATTCACATTCAGTTTTTTTTTCTTTTTTAAATACGCGGTGAGCGCAATATTACTGCACACGACATACATATATGAGTTGGCACAAAGTACCGCGCAATATGAAGAAGATAGCTAGTAGATATGATGTTAATGCTGTTCTCTCGGCCCCTTATGGATTGTCCCAAATCTGTCCGATGCTTACGAGGTAGAAACAACAACAACAACAGCATTGTTTAAAAAAACACGCAATGCATTATACTGAATGTGCCACGAGTGTCGTATAGAGATACAACTTAGCTGCTGAAAAGTTTACATAGGGAAAACTGGGCGCTGGTTCAAAATTAGAATATGCTGCTGCTGTGTGGGACCCCGCTCACTCGTCACTAATTGTTCATGTTGAATCCATCCAAAACCGCTCAGCTCGTTTTATATCGACAAACTATCATCGCACTGCCAGTGTTACTACCATGAAAAATACTTTAGGTCTGCCGTTACTGACTCACCGCCGAAAAATCTCTCGTCTGTGTCTTTTTCATAAAATATTTCATCAAAATGTTACCATTCGTCATAAACTAATTACTCCACCATTCTACATATCTGCTCGCATTGATCATAGCCATAAGGTTGGTATTCCAAATTTTAAAATTTCATTATTTCAATATTCTTTTATGCCACAAACATCTATAGACTGGAACCACCTTCCTGCCTCGATAGCTAACATCACTGACATTGTTTTGTTTAAAAATGCTGTTACTAATATGTGCACTTTATAGTTAATATTTTACAGCTCTCTCCCCTCTTCAATGTACTTACCTTGAGGGTATTTGAAATAAATAAATAAATAAATGGTGGGGCACGAGAACATAATCTTCGTGTGCGCGACAATGCTGGGGTGGGAAGATTGCAAGGAGGGAAAGTACTCAGGTAAGCTGGTAAAAAAAAAAACATCATAAAAAAACAACAAAAAAAAAACTGAAGCTGGGACAAAAAACAAGACAAAAACGGACAGCACGACACAGAAGCTCAAACGCAGCTGAGTTTATTCACGGGGAAAGGCCAATCAACACCCGTCCACCTGTTTCCGTGTGCACTCGTGTTTATTGGCTTCCTTCTGGGAATAAACGCAGCTGCGTTTGAGATTCTGTGTCGTGCTGTCCGTTTTTGTTTTGTTTTAGGGGCAAAGCTCCTTAGTGTCTAGCATTGTCCGTCCGGCGTCCGTGCTCACATCCATTCCCATCCCATCTGTCTTCTTAAAAAAAGAAAAAAAAATGTTTGCTCGGTCAACAGGATTCGAACCATCGCCTTAAAGGGATTCTACAACGAAATTTCGTCGCTCATTTTTTGGTTTATATGTGTTCAAAGGAGCAGCATCACATCGAACATACCAATATCTTGTTAAAAAGTCACGAAAAGGAATTTTAAAACGAATTAAACGATTAGCAAAGAGCACCTGGTGGATGTCGCTAACGCCTCGCTTGTAATGCCCGTCTAGGAACCTTGACAGCTAGTGACGGAGATTGTCTCGCCTCCGGCCACGACGAGAGAAGGAGGAACTCCCCTCTTCCCGAGATTGCCTTTTGTGTGTCGCAGAAGTCGCTATTGTCCCCCTACAAGATTATACAAGATTAACCCGTCACTCAAAATTCGTACAAAAGCAGCCGCTTCGGTGGCTGGAACGACTAGGCCGTCCTCTCGACGTCAGCCTCGCCGTAGCTTTGCTCGTCTTGAGACGACCTACGTCACGATTGCGTTGGATGTCACGTGCTCTCCGCTGGGCCTTCTCCGAGCGCTTGACAGAGTGGGCCGTCTATAACGAAAAATACAGCCACCAGGCTCAAAATACAAACGTGCGATTGTCATTTACGGATATTGTGGATCATGTTCAACCTATTTTTGAACACGACGGGAATATTTCAAATTTCATTGAAGTATCCCTTTAACCACTCGGCCACGACTGCGGGACGAGTAGGGGGCTCTGAAATGTGGTAGTAACTCAAGAGCTGGGGTTCCCAAACGCAACCCGGAACTCAGCACTACCTATGAGCAATAAAAAAAAAATCAGCACCATCAGCACTACCAATGAACAATAAAATCAGTATCATCAGCACCACCAGAGCTTCGCCCCAATCAACATCATTCACCACGTGGAGATGTTGTGATTTTTTTTTTTGTCCCAGTCTCGGGTGTTCTTGCAATAGGGGGGATGACCGTTTGTGGGAGTGGGGGTCGGTTGTGATGCGGGTCGGACAGAAGAGTGTGTGTATGCATGTGGCGATGACTCGAAATATCAGTCTGTAGAGAGTTTGCGCCTTTCCTGTCAATTGTCTTCGTGTCTTCTTTGTCCTCGTTTTGCTCGCGCTTTTTAAACCTTTTAAGGAATATGGGCCAACTACGGGGCTCTATGGCACCAGAAACCGAAAGCGGGCAAACATGGGCTCCATTTTACCATTGAAATTTTTAGAAAATCACTTGTAACGTTTGACTGAGTTATCGGATTGGGTTGAAACTTTGGCATTTGGTTGTGACCTCTAGCTATACCTTTGGGCGGAGAATGAGCGTTCGGCGATGCCTAGCTCATTTTTGCGGTAAAAAAGACCGTGTAATTTTCTTTTGTCACTCCCTGTGCATATATACACGTAATGTTCAATAGACCCTTTTGCTGTTTATAAACGTGAACCGCTGCTTAGTCCCAAGCGATATTGCGGTCGCTCCATCTTTGCGAACCCGTCGAGAGTGCTTATGTCACCAGTACTAGAAAGCATAAATGCTCCACGCAGCGAGCGTAGCGTGGTGACGCAGTACGTGGGCCTTTGATTGGCCGGCGAGCAGGAACTCCATATCTGCGACCAATCAGTATACCTGGGTGCGCTACGCTACGCCTCGTTTGCTACGCTCGACGTCGGAGTATAACGGAGCCTTTAGCGAGGGTCTTCGGCTGTACGATTTAGCGTTTTGAAGGAAAGTTGGTTTGCAAGACTATTAGGAAAATTTGAACAGATTTCGCGTTTCCTGGTTCTTTTGGCTCTCACTTGGATAATTGGTGGTTAATGAATCATGAACGTTCCAAGCAGCTTTGTTAAGGCGGGCTTTGTTCATTCTCTTTATGACCCGGAAGTTCGCTGGGACGTTAAAGAATGAAACACCAACCTGGTGGCGTTTGCAAAGAAAGAGATCCCGACGCGATGGCGGGGCACGACGGACCAACGTTGCGACGGACGTGGGGCCACCACTTCGAAACTGTCGGTCGCGGTGACGGCCAATAGGTCTTCAAGCGTAGGAAATAGAGCGAAAAGGATATAAAAGCGAAACAATCGCACGACGAATGGTGCACGCAACTTCGTCGTCTGTTTTACACGCCGGAAGAGCGAAGAAAAAAAAAGGAAAAACGTTTAGAATTCTCTGAAATGCCGAATTAGAGCGCAGCTCTTGAGGAGGAGGAGGGAAGGGTACGGAGTGGAGGGGTTGGTACGGAGAGGAAACTAACGGGAAATCGTAGAACAATTTCCCGCTAAATTTCCCCGCCAAAATTAGCGGGTAAATTTCCCCGCTAAATTCGGCGGAAAAATTTCCCGTTAAACTTAGCGGGGAAATATTGCCCTTATGACGTCATTATGGGAAACGTCCCATTATGCAACGCGCGGTTACGCCGACGGCTACGGTGTCGCCGCTCAAGCCGGAAAGAGCTGGGCTCTAAAACGAGGTGGGGTGTGCATGGCTACGTAACTTCCGGCCATGAGCTCCAGTGCTCGTGTTTGAATTTCGGTTTCAAGCAGTTGAGTTTTTTTTGTTTTTTTACTTTATTAAATGTATATGTTACCCTACAGCAAAATATTGATTGGATAGTCAGTCTAGTCTCACAATATTATATCACCTGGCAAAAAGTAAAAAAAAAAAAAAGTTTCGGGGTGTGTCAGCGTCTCATTAAGAAGCGCGTTACAAGTTCTCTCTCTATCGTTCCTCAACCAATAGGATTGCAGCATTGGTCAATACCAAGAACGAAGTAAACAACGTTAACGTAATAAGGCGTCTGTTTCTTAAGTTTTCAACGACTCTAGTCACGGAGTTAGCGCGTCCCCTTTTCTTTCTGCTTTGTTCGACACAATTCCCCCATTCTGGCCAATTAGGTACCTGAGCGTTCGCTCCCTTTATTTCCTGCCATCAACGGTTTCCGGTGACTGCTAATCGTGGGGGCCCGCTCCCTTTAACGACGCGTGTTCTCTGTCTTCTTTTGTTTGTTCTCGTTTTGTTCACGCGTCAAAATAACACCCAACAAAAGGTGCCTCGTCTCTTTTCGGCCGGGCGTGGCAACGGGCACGGGCTGCTTCTTCAGTCGGCCGAACGTGTCTCGTTTGAACCGCCGCCGGTGCCGTGGTTTCCAGCGGAAAGAGAACCGGGTAATTAACGAGAAGCGTCGAAACGTATGTGTGTACTGTCGGCGGAGGTGTGAGAACGATCCGAGCTCCACTTGTTGTCGCCTATTATCGGAGAGTATTTATCTCGTCTCTTCTGAGAACAGTCCGTGCTCTGTGGTGATATACCAAAGCCGCGGTCAAGGTTGCTAGTACATACAAATGAGTCTGAATACACTGCCTGAGTTATGTTTCTTTGTTCCTATATGACGCTCGCACTGGTCGTACAAAAACTGTCTGTGGACATGTTCCAAGAAGGTACGAAGCGAGCATGCTTCGAACATGCTCCAGGCGTCTCTGAAGATAATACTACTGTCTGCAGCGAATACTGCGTCTCTTGTACGATGTATGACCAGTGTGACTACGACCTTGTTCTGGTATTTGCATTTTTGTGTGTGTGTGTTTTATTGCTGAGCTGGTGGGTAGAATCGTGAAGTTTGCTATTCGTGCCACCAAAAAAAAAAAAAAAAAAAAAACAAGATGGCGGTTTCCGGCTGCTGTATCCATTTCTGGTTGCTAGGTGGTGCGAATGTTTTCCTGCGAGGCTCGTGCGATTACGATCGCGTAATATTGTAGTTTGTATCCGCATGATCCAGCTCGTTACGGGCAAAGCTTAACGTGACTGAGAGGTCTGAAACTTATCGACCCGTTCGAACCAACAAGTGCAGAGATATTAATAGAGCGGCGTTGGTACCTGCATGTGATTTGGCCGGAGACGGCGTGGCGTTTTACTACGTTATGTGGAGTTTTACAGTTCTCCGTCGAGGTAGGACCGCGAGCAAAGTCCAATTCACGCAGTTGAGCTTGACTATGGTACAGCGACTTTACGACTGTGAGTTGTCGGGACATGTGTGTTTCGTATGTCGCGTGCGAGGCTACCACGCTTCGTACTGGGCAGGGACGCCTCGGTGGTTCCTGGTCATAACTCGGGGTAAGCTCTCACAACGCACAGTCCGACGAGACTGATATAAGCGAATGAACATCTATTCGTGCTTCGTACGAAGCAAGGCGGTACGGCAATCAATTTAATGATTCATTTGACATGCGGCATACAGGGCACGGATACGGTATCTCGTAGTAGTACGTATCTCGACGTGATACGTTATCAAACGTTATCAAATGCTGCTCCCTGAATTTTAGGTGTGCCAGCCGAGAAACGCGCCGAGCGTGCGAATGCCAAAGACGCTTAACTGCAGGAGAAAAATATAACAAGACCTGCCGTGTACGAATTCTTGAGAAACAATAGACTTTTAGCAAACGGTTATCGTGTTCCGCGTACCGCACTACTGGAACTTTTGAAGCATGCTTTTAAGCGCGGAACACGGTAACGGTCTGCTAAAAGTTCCCACAGTCTTTCCCTGTCCTGTCCGGACACGTTAAAGGCTAAATTACTTTTAAACCGTTCATTTTTCTTTTTACAATGTACAATGACCCATCATTATAAAGCGCACGATCCCGCACTAATAGACATAATAAAAAAATAAGGTGACTACAAGGACGTTCTCTCTTTAAAAAATTTAAGTTCATGAAATATTTTCATACGCTAATAAAAACCTCTCGGACTGGCAGACTCTGCGTCCCATTCGGTCGATTAAAGGCTCATCGAAACACGTTTTATACTTCGATGTCCAGCGACACTTCATCGGCACGGCTGCGTTTCGTAAACAAGACGCGATCGCATTGCAATCCAAGCGCGACGGTGGCGACAGCGACGTTTATCGCGCGGAAAACAAAACGATATCATTCGTGAGAGTTGGTTAGCAGCTTCTCGCAATCTTGTAGAGTAAACACGGTATACCTGGCGTTTCGGCAGAATTTACCTTCGCACACCAACACCAAAAACCATTTGACACGAGGTAAAATTCCACAAACAAGAACAGGTTCATTGCGAAACTGGAAAGCGTTTGGGCAACGAGGTGCCCGGATATGGGAAAACGGGAAGTCGCCAAAAGGGGTTCTTATCGTTATTTTTTTCTTTAAGGGTATTCCGAAGGTGATAGTTAGTGAGAACATAAGAAACGCAGAGCTTATTATGTTGCCTCTTCGTTCTTTGTCATTCTTATCGACTATCGACAAAGGCTTTTGAGCGACAATAAGAAACAACCTCGCCCTGCATCTCTTCGTTAAGCTGTCGGACACTGTAGTTGGTATACCGTTAGGCGATGCGCGAAACGTTCAAGTTGGGCCGTACTTCATTTGTGTTGTTCTATCATTTCTTTCGTTTCACCTCCTTATTTCTCGGTTAGTTTATATAACCGCGATGAATTCGTCGCTCCGAAATAACGTGGCACGCCCTTCGACCGTTTTGCATATATATATATTTTTTTAATCTGAAATGTAGAGATTGAGGTTTTGCTTGCCGTTATACATATTTTTTCTTAATTTATTGCGGCTTCTGACATTCTCTAGATACGAAATAGTTTATTCTGCTGGTGGTTTGTTTCGTTTTCGGGTACGCTTTATTAGAGTCTCTCGAATTTTCGTCGTTTGTTATATCCCAACGCTTCAACTTTCCCCGTTGACCTTGCCAGCTTTGAACATTCTGTATTGTGAGGGACGTTCATAAGACTTGAGTCTCCGCCACTCCGTAATTTGGGCTTCGTTTCTCTTTTCCCGTGGCGCCGATTGTATTTTTCTTAGCCAGCCTTCTGCCAGATCACGTTTTTTCTTATTAACCGTTTTTCAGTTCTTTATATCTTTTTGTTAACGTAGTTTCTAAATAGGAAGATCGTTGACCGAATGTCCTCCTAACGCACTAGAGCACGGAGCATGTGGAGCGAAAGGTTACGCTGCAGAACCCAAGGATCCTGGGTTCAGTCAACGAGTTAGAGGGCCTCAGAGCGAAAAACTGGCAGCTGAAAGTGACCCCCAATTGGTCGCCGCCGCGTTGCACATTTTTGACCACTAGACACGTGACCTTGTAGTTTTACGTCTAAAGTTTAACGGAACACCGCCTACAAATAATTGCTTATTGGTCCTTAATAACAGCACCGACTCGGCGTCGTGAAAATGTCCTCTTGACTCGGCTTCGTATTGGTCATACACGCCTTTCTCACGGTTACCTGTTGAATTGCTCCGAACCCACATAATGTGATATCTGCCATACCCCACTCTCTATTCTACATATCTGCTCGTGCCAAAAGTACCCACACATCTTAGACACCTGGTCGAACTCCCTAAGACGGGACCACACTCCTTTTCATCCGGTATTCCTTTTATCTGATACTCCATTAGTTTCACACCGTCAACTTTTCTCATCTTTTTTTCTATCTGGTCCGACATCATTACTTTAAAGCCAATATAGTGGCAGTGACTACCTTTGAGATTTAACACATCCTTCACCATAGACTAGCGCTCTTTGGCCCATAGGTAACCCTTGCGCCAATAAACAGTAAACCAATCAATAAATCAATCGACAGTACCGACGAGATAAGTTACGTCTCGTTGGTTTTAAGTCCAAAATGTCTTTTTAAACAAAAACTCGCGCAGCTTCGTAATGCATGCGCTAGATGGCGCCAGCCGCGGTGCTGTATTTTGGTTTTTTATCGGACCTCGACACTGACCTCTGGGGCTAACAGTATTGAAAAAGTAGTTTATTCTGTTTCTTTTTTATAGCAATCGCAATACAAATCTCGGCTCAGTTTTGCGTAAAAGCCTCAGGATTTGGTACGGTCACATGTCTAGTGGTCCAAATTGTACAACATGGTGGCAGCACTCTTGCCTGGTGAACGGGATACCAGTTTATCGCTCTAAGCCCCTCTACCTTGTTGGGTTCAATAGAGCGATCTCACTGAACGCTTCACGCATGCGTGACGCCGCCATACCTTTAGCTTATGGGAGGCAGACGCCAGTGCACCAGACAGCTCGTGCCATCTCGTGCTCTGCTTGCGCAGACTATCAGTGGGGTTGTCGCGCGTGCGGAAATACTACAGATCCCACGATGCATGGCGGTGGCGTTATGAAACTGGCTGTGAGATCGGTCTATGGCCACCCCTTTGGTCTGATGGACGTCGTGCCGGCGTCCGATCGTGTGTCACTACTGCTTGGTGCACGTTAAGGACCCCAGGCTAGCAGACGGACTGCACCGAGTAGATTCCTCATCGACAGCGGAGGCGGTGAATTCTCGTTGGGGCAGAGGAACTTCCCGTCGTCTGAACATAGACGCAACACATCTGTTGCCTTCCACATTGGCCAGAGGGAAGCCTCTACGTACCTTTGGCCGTCGGGCTCGAAGACTTCGGTCGAAAAAGACACTGGGCAAAGGCACCGTGAGATGCGCTCTGGGTGACACGTGTGAATGTGGCCCTAATGACGTCATTTTAATAAGTTTAGTAATGCCATCAATATACCTAGTGCTTTCCTACACAGACGACTTCGAGCTGTTGTTAGCTGCAATCTGGAGATAATGTTGACGACGGTACATCGATATTTTAATTAGAGATTTAGTGCACTTTTACGACTTTATTTCTCCAGCACCATACAGATTTTATTACCGGTAGATTAATATGTGAAGCCGGTTATGCTTCATAAGCATAAAAGAAATTACGAAAAAATTTTTAAACACTTTACGGTTTGAAAAAAAATTTTTTTTTTCGAAATGCACTGCAGTTATTTTTATTTTCTGTTATTTGCGATCGAAGTTAACTACTTTGCCCTCGTGACGCTAAGAGAAAACTAACTTGAAATATTTTAGTCACAAAATCAATATAATATGACACCCTTGTGCATATGAAGATATAACGAGATTTATATGAACTGGATTGTGCAATAGTTTTGTTGGAATAATTTTGAATCCAGCCCAGCGTGACTTCAGTGGAAGTTCATGACGTACAATTCGCAATATCGTTCTCTAGCGCCGCGTAGAGCCCAGTCACAGTTTGGCTTTGCTCTGGACAGCATGGCTGAGCCAAGCCAAGTCTTTTGCGTACTTCAGTGTTTTTTTTTGTTTTTTTTTCCGTGTTGGGGGGGGGGAGGGGGGGGGAGACAGTGCGCTAATTGCAAAGCTGAGCGACGCCTCCTATCTTGTTTCGCGTGCGAATCTCGAGGCAGCGAACTTGATAAGAGGTTAAGGTCTAGACGGACGGCACGTCGGAGAATAAATAGCATCTAAGAGTTATGCACCCGACTTGACAGAGACCTTATACGGTCGCGCGTGCGACCTGGTCAATCGCGAGGCTCTCGCAATCCTCGCCAGAATCTATAGCCGAAACGATTAATTTTTTTCCAATTTTTTCCCTTTACTTTTTTTTCCAAATGTTTTTATTATTTTCCGTATCGGTCGTAACATGCGAAGGATTCTGTTAGGAAAATTCCTCGGCCCTGCAAACCAGTCGGGTGATCGCCCGGAGTCAATTAAGAAAACTCTAACGTAGTACCACTACGCGTACACTACGCAGCAATTCTTGCAATACATATAAATACGTCCGTATATTTCGTCCGCCTTTTTTAACGTTTTCTTTTTTTAGTTTTTTTTATGTTTTTGCTTTTGCGCAGCTTTAACGAAAAGTAATTGAGGTCTCCGCATTTCAAGTCGACGTGCACTTTGTCAACCTGCTCTTAGTTTATATCTTCTCGGGCTGCGCGATTTGCCTTTTTTTTTTTTTTTTTTTTATCTTCTTTTTGTTCTTGAAGCGTGCAGTGTCTTGCTCCCAGTCCTCGAGAGAGAGAGAGCCGGTCCTAAAATCTGTCGTATCCAGCCGTCCGAAGTTGCGGATAAATCGCGTCGCTTATTTTCGTTAAAAGGGGGGGTTCCTTGCGGCGCGGAGGGGCTTCTTGCTGCGCTTATTTGTTTCGGCGGCGAGGAGCCCGCGAACTTAATGGTTCGAGACACGGGAGTAATGAGCGGGACCCCCGCCCTGAAATTCCGAGCAGCTCGAGCAGCGATCGCTGCAAGTGCTCGGCCGAGGAAGCCGACGCGCCGCCCATTCCGCACTGCTCGGACGTCGTGCACATAGACGCGGCATTCGCTGCGGCATGTTCGAAGGCTTCGTACGTGAAACGCTTCAAACACGACTGCGGACGGTACGAACAATGCGGCCGTCGTACGAGGAGGGCCTCGGGCAGTGGCTGCAGACTTCCTTGTGTGATGTATGAATGTCTGATGTATGGATGTAGGCCATAGCATATATAATGTATGTATGTATGCCATATCTGTACCCCCGGCCAAACCAGGCAGAAAACATACGCACCCTCGTAAGAAGCGAAAGTTTGCGGGCGAGCTGGTTACATACGTACATTTGTACGCACTATTTATTTTTGTACATTTGGACTAACCAAGCAGGCTACGAATCCAGATGCGTTTGTGCAGTGTGATCTGGGATTATTTTGAATTTTGAATAAATTGAATTGAATTGGATACATACAAACATACATGCATGCATACATGCAGGCATACATGCATGCATACATGCATGCTTACATGCATGCCTATATACATGGATACATGCACACATACATACATACATACACACACAAAGTTTATTGCATAATGGACTTATACATGAATTACCGCGGCCCGCGAAAGCACGTGTGTGTTTGTGGGCGGGACTCTGAAGTTTCCCGTAGTTTCTTGGTCTGGGAAGGTGCCCACAATATCGTATATTCGCATATTGTCCGCCCCTCCCCCCTATTATTTTTCTTCGTCAATACCATTTCCACGATATCCGGCATGCGCATGAAGACTGTCGTATTATCTAGATGTTTTGTACTACTGTATTCCAAAGACATTTGGCCTTCCTATATTTTTAGAGCGCAGCTCTTAGGGGCCCGTTCCCGGCTTGAGCGGCGTCGCCGTCGGCGTCGGCGTAACCAAGGTCACCCCAAGGTCACGTGACCCCCCCAAGGTCACGTGACCCCTCCCCCGAGGTCACGTGACACCCCCCGAGGTCACGTGACCCCCCCCTCGCCGAGGTCACGTGACCTCCCCGATGACGTCATCGTCACTGATGACGTCACCGGCATCCGCATCGTCATCATCATCGTCGTCACTGATGACGTCACCAGTGACGTCACTGATGACGTCCCCGGCATCCGCATCGTCATCGCCACCATCACTGATGACGTTATCAGTGACGTCACCGTTGACGTCCCCGGCAGTGGTATCGTCATAGTCATCATCACGGATGACGTCATCAGCGACGTCACTGATGACGTCACTGACATCCGCATCGTCATCATCGCTGATGAAGTCATCAGTGACGTCACTGATGACGTCATCGTAATCCGCTTTGTCATCGTCACTGATGACGTCATCAGTGACGTCACTGATAGCATCGGCATCGTCACGTGACCCACCAAGGTCACGTGACCCCCCCACGTCACTTGACCCCCCCGCCCAGTACCCTTCCCTCCTCCTCAAGAGCTGCGCTCTAATTCGGTGTTACAGGGAGTTATAAACGGCTTTTTTTAATTTTTAATATGGAAAGGGGGGGGGGAGGGCGAAGGGGGGGGAGGGTCATGTCAAAATTGGTCAGTTTTGAAAGCACTGCTTGAGTGGTAGGATCTATTTTCCGCGTGTTTCTTTTATAAATGGCGGTCTATATAAAAAGCTCTGCTTTTACTTCTGCTCGCGAGGTTGAACATGGCAGTGTTTGGCCATCTTTTTAGCCACCGTCCAAGTCCGGCGGAAATGTTGGCTCTCTTTCGTGCCCGACCTCGATTCGCAGCTAATGATGATTGGTTACGTCGGAGTGCTGCAAAGACAGAGCTGGGCTTGGGGAGAAAGCGAGCGCTGTGCCAGTGATGACCGGCAGTACGACAAAGGCTGCACCAATCGCGTCGCCATCTGGTTCTGGCAATCGCGGCCATTCGAAAGAACTGACCTAAAGAAATGTGGCCTACATCTGTCATCCTTTTTTTCTTTACCTCTGTTGCTTTATTATACTACGGACGATTTCTGGACGGTAAGGGCGTTTGGACTGATATTAGGGGAGTCTCGTCGCGACTGTCGTTTTACTCGGGGTCCTTAAAAGAGCTGTGCAACGATTTTAACGTTAAAAGAATTGGCATCTTCTACTTTTGACATTGTTCATCTTGTCACAAAGGACAGAAAACACACCTCCTTCCTTCGAAATGTTGCGATTCCGCCGGGTAATCGCGAGGCAAAAAATAGAATATTCCCCGACCTGCAGCCGCGAGCGGCGGCCATGAGGTCCACGCGGCATAACGTCAAACATGGAAAATGACAGTTAATGTAAATAAAACGAAAATAGTGTCTTTCACCTGATGACGGTCCCCATCACTCTTTTCATATCAACTCAACGACACAATAATTGACCCCTGTATATCTTATAAATACCTCGGCGTTCATTTAACCTGTGATCTATCTCGGACAACTCACATTAATTTTATTTTATCTAAGGCTAATTCATCATTAGGATATCTTCGGCGCAACCGCAAACTGGCCTCACCTGAAATTAAACAATTATCATACATAACTTTTGTTAGATCTCGTCTAGAGTATGCGTCTTCTGTATGGTCCCCATGGCAGCATTACCTAGTTATGAAATTAGAGGCAATTCAAAACCGAGCTTTAAGGTTCATTTTCTCAGAATACTCTCGTTTCACTAGCGTAACAGGCCTAAGGAGCAAAGCTAACCTTCACACACTCTCATTTAGGCGCATTCTTTCTCGACTAAGCCTGTTCCATAAATTGTACTATAACAATGCCTCTATTCGAGCATCCCTCTTCCTTCCACCCCACAGCATATCTCTCCGCCATGATAACTCCCGCAAAGTTCGCCCGATTTTTAGTTCAACTGTAGCATTTCATAATTCCTATCTGCCCATGACAATCAAGGACTGGAATAATTTACCTGATAGCGTTGTAACCGAGACTAACTCTGATAGATTTTCCGAAGAACTGATCAATTACCTCGAACTTACAAACATGTCTATCTGCTAATTTTTTTTCTTCCTTTTTACTGTTCACAGTGCATACCGTTAAAATATTAATAATATTGTGTAATGTTGATAACTACTTGTATTTTGTTGTTCTTTGATTCATCTGTATTGCTGACTTCCTCTCTGTGAGTGTTAATTTTTTTTAAACTATGATTATTAGTGTGTTATTGACCCCCCCCCCCCCCCCCCCCTGTATAATGCCCTAACGGGCCCTCAAGGAATGATAAATGAATGAATGAATGAATGGCGGTCTTGTAGAAAGATAGAAAGTTGTGCGAATATCTACTCGATAAGAGGTAACTTTTCTATATATCTTGTCGTTTCAACATAAATATAAATGTGTCAAAAACCTGATATCGTCGACAAAACTTTTATTATACGGAGGTTTAGTGGCGCCGTCTAGCCTATGTCCACAAAACCGTCAGCTCTATCTGCTACCTCGTGTCTCACTGTCTCATTAAATGGCTGTGGATCCTTCGACACTTGTAAACACAACAAACACAACTGAACCCTCTGTTTCACTCTTCAAATCGTCGTTTTTACGAAACTCGAGATACCCATTTTTAGTGGGTACTTTGGTATATAAAAAAAAAGAAAAAAGAAAAGAAAAGGCGTGCACGGGATAAAAATAAGCAATAGCCATGAAAAAAAAAAAAAGGAATGCGTAGTACGTCAAATTGTATTCCACCTCCGACTTGGGTTAAAAAAAGGCTCTTGTGGTGGTTTTTGTTGTTTTTTTGTTGTTATTATTATTATTATTTTTTTTTCTATGCCCTCCAAGAAATTTGAAAGGTGCATGTTTCTAAACTGCTTTGAATTGGCCTAACTGCAAACCACCTTGCATTGTTCATCTGAATCATTCGGTGAGGAATTTTGGCTTTGCTCGGTGAACTAACATGCAAGAGATCATACAAACATTCACACACAGATTATCAGAAGAGGTTAGGCAAGGATATGAGAAAAGAGCCGTCAGTTGTGTCGCGGCAGATGTTTGGACATATAACGAAAATCAATATTTGCTTTAGGTTTCGCTTCAGACGAAGAGGAGATGAGTTCTCAGGATGTGCTTCGGTTCCCCAAAGAATGGCAGCTGCGGAAACGCCGATGTAAAGCCCCTCGATGTGTTTGCGTTTGTCTAGCAAGTAGCGCCAAATGCGCGAGTGCACGAGGCCCGTGTCTCGAGCGGCCCTTGGAAGCGAATGGCGGCGGAGCACCCGCTCGTTGCACGTGTCTTGCGCGTTTCCACAACAATGGTTGGCGGTACTTGTAAAAAACGCCTTTATCAAGGGGCTTTACACCGATGCAGAAACGCACTAAATCTGGGATTTTTTAATAGACCGAATTCCCTACTTCGTTTCAGCTTAAGTTCAGACGCAGCCGATGCTGCAAGCGCGAGCTTCGGGTTTTCAGTGTCCTTACTAAGTACGCGCGCTCGTGCCGTACAAGCACTGCACGAACGCGTCTGGACTTAAGCAGAAACGATGTATAGGGAGTATTCACTGGCGGCCATACTTGTGTGCGCGAATGCTGAGCGCGTGCTGAAGGCGAGCTTCCACAGTTCTTTTGCAGCGTGCATTCCGCACCATCAAGAGCGCCGGTCTTAGCAGCCTATTGATGTGAGCTCGTTCTGACCATGCGCTCTAGAGAGCACCCACAAATATGGCGTCCAGTGAATACTCCCTATAGAGCTACGCCTTGCTTGCGGGAGCTCGTGCCGTCACTTTAAGTCATAGATTGCACACTCGCCCGCTGGGCCCACTCTCCGCAGCGTACGATTTACTAAAACTCTCGAGTCCCAAAGAGGCCAAGCAAGCCGCTTTGAATGTTTTCGGTGCCCTGGTAGCAGGACGGCGAATCAGTCAACCTAAAAACCGTCGTTAAAAAAAAAAAAAAAAAAAAAAAACCGACGAGGTTGGCAAATGTAAGTGAATGGTGGATGGCCGAGTGCAAGAAAGATGGCAACGTTATGGCTCCACTGACCATGTTTAAAGGTGGAGAGAATGGTGATTGGGAAAGGAAGCTGGATGGCTTTGACCTGGGCGTGCTTCGAAGAATTGTGCACGGGTTCTGCCGGAGAAACGAGGTCCCTACTGTCGCGAACCTGCACGAGTACATTGACCAGAGCAGCGACCTACCCCGTGTATCGCTCGTCACGCTGCATCGCATGCTAAAAAAACTCGGTTTCAGGTACGGCCGGCAAATGGTCAAGGAATAAATGCCCATCTATCCGAGTGTCCAAAAATAATTGAGTGGCGTCGCAAGTACCTTCGCCAAATCAAAACGTACCGCCAGCAGAAAAGCTCAGTATACAGCACCGACGACACATGGGTCAACGCCGGCCACACAAAATCCCAGGTCAGGGTGGTCGCGACGGTCACCAGCTCGAGCGAAGTAAAACGTACTACCGGCCACCAAAACCCGAGAGGTGTTGCAGCCACGTTTTTGTCGAAGAAGACGGCATGATAAAAGTGGACCACATCATTGACGACGTTGTGGACAGCGTTATCATCAACATTGGAGAAACTGATACGTCAAGCGCAGATAGTGATTGCCAATCAAATGAAGACATTGACTGAAAGGACACGGCAGATCCTCATTTTTTTCACAGCGTTCGCACTTCAATCGCATTTCACACGTTTTCCTTTTTTATATTCGTTCCTTTCATGTAAAAAAAAAAAAAATATATATATATATATAGTCAAGAAGAGCGTTTTATTTAAAAGTCTAAATAACGTATTTCTAGAACTTTCGTGATAAAAATAAATATATAATGAAAACAACCATGCATCATCAAATCTTTTTTTTTTTTTCTGTTGATATATAGTAAGCTGGTGTAGAAACATCGGCCGACAAATTTGAGTGCGAGTGACCACAACATGCGCGCTTTATGCCGCATGGCAACCAATCCAATGAGTAGCTTAATTGGAACGCCGCATACAAAGCGCGTGTACCGCGCTGACTAACGTTCCAACTGTCTCCAGATTATCGTTTGTATGATGCATAAGTAATGGGGTCCGGGCTTAATGGTCACACGCCTGGCGCGTTCAAGTAAACCTTGTGGTCGATTTGCCTCTCTACATACCCGACCCGGAGAACTAACACGGAGCCAACGGTTTCAACAACAAGCGGCGCAAGAGTCCAGCCAGCGACTGCCTGTGCGCCGCGTCTGATCCGCCTTATCAAGGCGGCGCACCCGATGTGCGCGTGGCCGGCTTGATTTCGCCGCCACGCGGGAAAGTTCGCCACCTGTGCCCCGCAGTCGGGCAACTGGGCTAGGGAGCCGCCAGGGCGCCCACAAACTACAGTGTCAACAACGAGCAGGTGATGGATCACACAGGGTATGTAGTCGGCCCTTTTGAGATAACGCACATCATCCCGTTCACACCGCACTCGTATCTATAACAGGGAAGCCATTCAAAACCGTGGCGCGCGGTTTATCTTTTGTAATGATCATCGTTCAGCCAGTGTGTCATCCACGAAATCTAACTTAGCTTTGCCCCTTCGTTTTCGCCGTCGTAAAGTAACTCGTCTATCGATTTTTTATAAAATTTACTACTCTATCCCTACTTTAAAAGAAAACCTTATTCTCCCTCTCCCGCACATCTTTTTTCGGCTTCATCATCAGTATAAAGTTGGAATTTCCCAGTGTCGCACCTCCGCCTTCCTAGACTTTTTTATCCCCCATCGGAGTAGAACCACCTTCCTGCAGCTTTAGTGCCCATATCATCAATCGATTCTTTTATAGATGCAATGCCAAATAATTTTTGACACCAGGCACCCTGAAGGCTTTTTGTCTTGTTAAAATTTTGTATTCCTAACGAGCGTGTTGGTAAGATGTACTAGATAACAGAAAGTATAAAACAGAGAGAGTATTTGTTCTTATTTTTGTATTATGTTTCGCGCTTGCCCCTCCCCTCTGTAGCGCCTTCGGGCCATGAGGGTACCGAAATAAATAAATAAATAAATATTCGAAAGAAGTATCAGTTGTAACGAGCTAGGACATTTCGCTAGAATCAATGTCAATTATTAAAATAGATTAAGCAGCGATTCTAAATACCAGTTGGAGTTAAAATTAAAAGAAAAAAAAAATAACGAGAAGAAACAGAAAGGATGAAGAGAAAGCTATATAAAGCGCGTAGTGATACCATTTTGGGATGCGCTGGCTCTGCCGATTGGCTAAAGAGAATACAGCTTTCACTGCGCTGCACAGAACTTCTCGGATAAAGAAGAGTAAAAGCACGTCCTTATAAAAAAAGAAATAATAATAATTTGGCGCTTTTAATCTCATTTCCTCGGAAAGTACAGAAAATACGTTTACAATTTCTTTCCACGCGACAACCCAGGTTATAACTTTTTAATCGAGACTTAACTGGGGCAAAACAAACTTCGAAACCAGCAACGTGTTTTGTTCCCCTCATCTACACCGTTCGTAAGATCATCGATTCTGCGTTATCACCGTATGTCGACTGCCCTCGCAGATCACACGTAGTAGTACCGTGAAGCGCAGATTCAGTGCGGTACAATAGAAATAAACAAATCTAGTCTATATATAAAAAAAATGTACTTGAATTATTGTTTATCTGTTTTCGTTTCCGTTTTATTTACGAGCATCGAAACTCTATGTGGACGCAGAATCCAGCACGTGCAGCAACCCACAGCCCCCCCCCCCCCCCCCCTTTCCCCCAGATATTCATCGTCCTTCTGGGGAGTGAAAGAACTCCTCGTATTAATGGCGAGCAAATTTCCCGTATCCTGGCGAAAGGGTGGCTCCGGGTCCATCGCCGTTGGGATGGTCCGGAGTGTTTTCCTGCTTCGTTTTACGATGAAGTGCAGCGGACGCCACGAGCCATCGGGGCCAATCCCCTGCCGCGTTAGTGTCACGTGACCTCGATCCCATGTCAAGCAGCGCCATACGATGGCATCATCAGGGCGCGCCTGTCCGCCTTTGTCACCACTGACTCGAGGAATCTCGCGCAATGGATGTGCCACGAGCTCTTTTCAGCGTGCCTGATCGGCGACGTGGGTGAGATAGCGAAGCCACAAAGCCAGCGAGCGCCGAGATTAGCTCCTTCGGATCGGCGGAAACGTCACGTGATACGTTAACCGACCAGGATTGGCCGGGAAGGCTCGTAGCGTGAGTTGCGCTCCATCGCGTAGCGTTGAAACGGGGTGTTTGTGTGTATAGGCACCGCGCGCGGCTCCAGCGAACCGCGCAATATTTCTGCACTCCTCCCTCGAGAGCTCTTTCTCCCCTTTGCCCCCCTTTAGAGTCGCCTTCCCCCTTTTCATCTTCCTCCGTGACGGCGACATATTCCGGCGTCGACTTTGCCCGACACCGTGTCGGATTACTCGACGCATTCAGCGAGAGGAATTCGAAGCGGCTTGGCTTGGCTCGCTCGCGCGCAGCTCCAAAACTTGAGAGCTGTCGCCCGCCGACGCTCTCTTCCAACCCCCCCTCCCATTCCCTAGAATTAGATCTTCCCCTTTCCCCTTTGTCCACTCGCGCGGCCGCTTTCCTCCCATCTCACGCTCCCTGCGTGCGCGCGTCTGTGGAGGGATCTTTCGTCGCTTTCTCAAAGTTATTCCTTTCGCGTCCACACGCCTACAACTTGAAATCTCTCCTCCTTTTTTTTTTCTTCTTCTTCCAACGCACCGAAGGACGCCGGCACTACTGGCACCGCGTATTTATTTTATCGCCGTACTCTCTTCCTCTATTCCCTTATCCCTCGCTCACTTTCACTCGCAGTTTTTACCTTTATTTACGGTCGCTTTCCTTCACCGAGTTAAAAACCGACGACCAGTACGCGCTTTCCACCTTTCCCCCGCTTCCTCCTCTCCCTCCTTTTACCCTGTCCACCGTTGCCCGTTTCCTCCTCCCCCACAGTGAGAAAGATCTTCTGCCTTGCAGAATCTTGAATCTGGTGGTCGGCCTTTAACCGATAGCCAGTTGTCACTGGCTCGCCAACGCGTCGCTTATTTTTTTCTCGCTTACCGATCAGAAATCCTAGGGATCCCCAGCTACTCACTACTCACGGTCAACCTCCCCACCTTAGGCGCAGCAGACTCTCCGAGCCCTTCCACCGAATTTTTTCTCGCTTATCGACCAGAAATCCTCGGGATGCCCAGCTACTCACTACTCACGGTCAACCTCCCCACCTTAGGCGCAGCAGACTCTCCGAGCCCTTCCACCGAATTTTTTCTCGCTTATCGACCAGAAATCCTCGGGATGCCCAGCTACTCACTACTCACGGTCAACCTCCCCACCTTAGGCGCAGCAGACTCTCCGAGCCCTTCCACCGAATTTTTTCTCGCTTATCGACCAGAAATCCTCGGGATGCCCAGCTACTCACTACTCACGGTCAACCTCCCCACCTTAGGCGCAGCAGACTCTCCGAGCCCTTCCACCGAATTTTTTCTCGCTTATCGACCAGAAATCCTCGGGATGCCCAGCTACTCACTACTCACGGTCAACCTCCCCACCTTAGGCGCAGCAGACTCTCCGAGCCCTTCCACCGAATTTTTTCTCGCTTATCGACCAGAAATCCTAGGGATCCCCAGCTACTCACTACTCACGGTCAACCTCCCCACCTTAGGCGCAGCAGACTCTCCGAGCCCTTCCACCGAATTTTTTCTCGCTTATCGACCAGAAATCCTAGGGATCCCCAGCTACTCACTACTCACGGTCAACCTCCGCACCTTAGGCGCAGCAGACTCTCCGAGCCCTTCCACCGAATTTTTTCTCGCTTATCGACCAGAAATCCTAGGGATCCCCAGCTACTCACTACTCACGGTCAACCTCCCCACCTTAGGCGCAGCAGACTCTCCGAGCCCTTCCACCGAATTTTTTCTCGCTTATCGACCAGAAATCCTAGGGATCCCCAGCTACTCACTACTCACGGTCAACCTCCCCACCTTAGGCGCAGCAGACTCTCCGAGCCCTTCCACCGAATTTTTTCTCGCTTATCGACCAGAAATCCTCGGGATGCCCAGCTACTCACTACTCACGGTCAACCTCCCCACCTTAGGCGCAGCAGACTCTCCGAGCCCTTCCACCGAATTTTTTCTCGCTTATCGACCAGAAATCCTCGGGATGCCCAGCTACTCACTACTCACGGTCAACCTCCCCACCTTAGGCGCAGCAGACTCTCCGAGCCCTTCCACCGAATTTTTTCTCGCTTATCGACCAGAAATCCTCGGGATGCCCAGCTACTCACTACTCACGGTCAACCTCCCCACCTTAGGCGCAGCAGACTCTCCGAGCCCTTCCACCGAATTTTTTCTCGCTTATCGACCAGAAATCCTAGGGATCCCCAGCTACTCACTACTCACGGTCAACCTCCCCACCTTAGGCGCAGCAGACTCTCCGAGCCCTTCCACCGAATTTTTTCTCGCTTATCGACCAGAAATCCTCGGGATGCCCAGCTACTCACTACTCACGGTCAACCTCCCCACCTTAGGCGCAGCAGACTCTCCGAGCCCTTCCACCGAATTTTTTCTCGCTTATCGACCAGAAATCCTCGGGATGCCCAGCTACTCACTACTCACGGTCAACCTCCCCACCTTAGGCGCAGCAGACTCTCCGAGCCCTTCCACCGAATTTTTTCTCGCTTATCGACCAGAAATCCTAGGGATCCCCAGCTACTCACTACTCACGGTCAACCTCCCCACCTTAGGCGCAGCAGACTCTCCGAGCCCTTCCACCGAATTTTTTCTCGCTTATCGACCAGAAATCCTCGGGATGCCCAGCTACTCACTACTCACGGTCAACCTCCCCACCTTAGGCGCAGCAGACTCTCCGAGCCCTTCCACCGAATTTTTTCTCGCTTATCGACCAGAAATCCTCGGGATGCCCAGCTACTCACTACTCACGGTCAACCTCCCCACCTTAGGCGCAGCAGACTCTCCGAGCCCTTCCACCGAATTTTTTCTCGCTTATCGACCAGAAATCCTAGGGATCCCCAGCTACTCACTACTCACGGTCAACCTCCCCACCTTAGGCGCAGCAGACTCTCCGAGCCCTTCCACCGAATTTTTTCTCGCTTATCGACCAGAAATCCTCGGGATGCCCAGCTACTCACTACTCACGGTCAACCTCCCCACCTTAGGCGCAGCAGACTCTCCGAGCCCTTCCACCGAATTTTTTCTCGCTTATCGACCAGAAATCCTAGGGATCCCCAGCTACTCACTACTCACGGTCAACCTCCCCACCTTAGGCGCAGCAGACTCTCCGAGCCCTTCCACCGAATTTTTTCTCGCTTATCGACCAGAAATCCTCGGGATGCCCAGCTACTCACTACTCACGGTCAACCTCCCCACCTTAGGCGCAGCAGACTCTCCGAGCCCTTCCACCGAATTTTTTCTCGCTTATCGACCAGAAATCCTCGGGATGCCCAGCTACTCACTACTCACGGTCAACCTCCCCACCTTAGGCGCAGCAGACTCTCCGAGCCCTTCCACCGAATTTTTTCTCGCTTATCGACCAGAAATCCTAGGGATCCCCAGCTACTCACTACTCACGGTCAACCTCCCCACCTTAGGCGCAGCAGACTCTCCGAGCCCTTCCACCGAATTTTTTCTCGCTTATCGACCAGAAATCCTCGGGATGCCCAGCTACTCACTACTCACGGTCAACCTCCCCACCTTAGGCGCAGCAGACTCTCCGAGCCCTTCCACCGAATTTTTTCTCGCTTATCGACCAGAAATCCTCGGGATGCCCAGCTACTCACTACTCACGGTCAACCTCCCCACCTTAGGCGCAGCAGACTCTCCGAGCCCTTCCACCGAATTTTTTCTCGCTTATCGACCAGAAATCCTAGGGATCCCCAGCTACTCACTACTCACGGTCAACCTCCCCACCTTAGGCGCAGCAGACTCTCCGAGCCCTTCCACCGAATTTTTTCTCGCTTATCGACCAGAAATCCTCGGGATGCCCAGCTACTCACTACTCACGGTCAACCTCCCCACCTTAGGCGCAGCAGACTCTCCGAGCCCTTCCACCGAATTTTTTCTCGCTTATCGACCAGAAATCCTCGGGATGCCCAGCTACTCACTACTCACGGTCAACCTCCCCACCTTAGGCGCAGCAGACTCTCCGAGCCCTTCCACCGAATTTTTTCTCGCTTATCGACCAGAAATCCTAGGGATCCCCAGCTACTCACTACTCACGGTCAACCTCCCCACCTTAGGCGCAGCAGACTCTCCGAGCCCTTCCACCGAATTTTTTCTCGCTTATCGACCAGAAATCCTCGGGATGCCCAGCTACTCACTACTCACGGTCAACCTCCCCACCTTAGGCGCAGCAGACTCTCCGAGCCTTTCCACCGAATTTTTTCTCGCTTATCGACCAGAAATCCTCGGGATGCCCAGCTACTCACTACTCACGGTCAACCTCCCCACCTTAGGCGCAGCAGACTCTCCGAGCCCTTCCACCGAATTTTTTCTCGCTTATCGACCAGAAATCCTCGGGATGCCCAGATACTCACTACTCACGGTCAACCTCCCCACCTTAGGCGCAGCAGACTCTCCGAGCCCTTCCACCGAATTTTTTCTCGCTTATCGACCAGAAATCCTAGGGATCCCCAGCTACTCACTACTCACGGTCAACCTCCCCACCTTAGGCGCAGCAGACTCTCCGAGCCCTTCCACCGAATTTTTTCTCGCTTATCGACCAGAAATCCTCGGGATGCCCAGCTACTCACTACTCACGGTCAACCTCCCCACCTTAGGCGCAGCAGACTCTCCGAGCCCTTCCACCGAATTTTTTCTCGCTTATCGACCAGAAATCCTAGGGATGCCCAGCTACTCACTACTCACGGTCAACCTCCCCACCTTAGGCGCAGCAGACTCTCCGAGCCCTTCCACCGAATTTTTTCTCGCTTATCGACCAGAAATCCTCGGGATGCCCAGCTACTCACTACTCACGGTCAACCTCCCCACCTTAGGCGCAGCAGACTCTCCGAGCCCTTCCACCGAATTTTTTCTCGCTTATCGACCAGAAATCCTCGGGATCCCCAGCTACTCACTACTCACGGTCAACCTCCCCACCTTAGGCGCAGCAGACTCTCCGAGCCCTTCCACCGAATTTTTTCTCGCTTATCGACCAGAAATCCTCGGGATGCCCAGCTACTCACTACTCACGGTCAACCTCCCCACCTTAGGCGCAGCAGACTCTCCGAGCCCTTCCACCGAATTTTTTCTCGCTTATCGACCAGAAATCCTAGGGATCCCCAGCTACTCACTACTCACGGTCAACCTCCCCACCTTAGGCGCAGCAGACTCTCCGAGCCCTTCCACCGAATTTTTTCTCGCTTATCGACCAGAAATCCTAGGGATCCCCAGCTACTCACTACTCACGGTCAACCTCCCCACCTTAGGCGCAGCAGACTCTCCGAGCCCTTCCACCGAATTTTTTCTCGCTTATCGACCAGAAATCCTAGGGATCCCCAGCTACTCACTACTCACGGTCAACCTCCCCACCTTAGGCGCAGCAGACTCTCCGAGCCCTTCCACCGAATTTTTTCTCGCTTATCGACCAGAAATCCTAGGGATCCCCAGCTACTCACTACTCACGGTCAACCTCCCCACCTTAGGCGCAGCAGACTCTCCGAGCCCTTCCACCGAATTTTTTCTCGCTTATCGACCAGAAATCCTCGGGATGCCCAGCTACTCACTACTCACGGTCAACCTCCCCACCTTAGGCGCAGCAGACTCTCCGAGCCCTTCCACCGAATTTTTTCTCGCTTATCGACCAGAAATCCTCGGGATGCCCAGCTACTCACTACTCACGGTCAACCTCCCCACCTTAGGCGCAGCAGACTCTCCGAGCCCTTCCACCGAATTTTTTCTCGCTTATCGACCAGAAATCCTAGGGATCCCCAGCTACTCACTACTCACGGTCAACCTCCCCACCTTAGGCGCAGCAGACTCTCCGAGCCCTTCCACCGAATTTTTTCTCGCTTATCGACCAGAAATCCTCGGGATGCCCAGCTACTCACTACTCACGGTCAACCTCCCCACCTTAGGCGCAGCAGACTCTCCGAGCCCTTCCACCGAATTTTTTCTCGCTTATCGACCAGAAATCCTAGGGATCCCCAGCTACTCACTACTCACGGTCAACCTCCCCACCTTAGGCGCAGCAGACTCTCCGAGCCCTTCCACCGAATTTTTTCTCGCTTATCGACCAGAAATCCTCGGGATGCCCAGCTACTCACTACTCACGGTCAACCTCCCCACCTTAGGCGCAGCAGACTCTCCGAGCCCTTCCACCGAATTTTTTCTCGCTTATCGACCAGAAATCCTCGGGATGCCCAGCTACTCACTACTCACGGTCAACCTCCCCACCTTAGGCGCAGCAGACTCTCCGAGCCCTTCCACCGAATTTTTTCTCGCTTATCGACCAGAAATCCTAGGGATCCCCAGCTACTCACTACTCACGGTCAACCTCCCCACCTTAGGCGCAGCAGACTCTCCGAGCCCTTCCACCGAATTTTTTCTCGCTTATCGACCAGAAATCCTCGGGATGCCCAGCTACTCACTACTCACGGTCAACCTCCCCACCTTAGGCGCAGCAGACTCTCCGAGCCCTTCCACCGAATTTTTTCTCGCTTATCGACCAGAAATCCTAGGGATCCCCAGCTACTCACTACTCACGGTCAACCTCCCCACCTTAGGCGCAGCAGACTCTCCGAGCCCTTCCACCGAATTTTTTCTCGCTTATCGACCAGAAATCCTCGGGATGCCCAGCTACTCACTACTCACGGTCAACCTCCCCACCTTAGGCGCAGCAGACTCTCCGAGCCCTTCCACCGAATTTTTTCTCGCTTATCGACCAGAAATCCTAGGGATCCCCAGCTACTCACTACTCACGGTCAACCTCCCCACCTTAGGCGCAGCAGACTCTCCGAGCCCTTCCACCGAATTTTTTCTCGCTTATCGACCAGAAATCCTAGGGATCCCCAGCTACTCACTACTCACGGTCAACCTCCCCACGTTAGGCGCAGCAGACTCTCCGAGCCCTTCCACCGAATTTTTTCTCGCTTATCGACCAGAAATCCTCGGGATGCCCAGCTACTCACTACTCACGGTCAACCTCCCCACCTTAGGCGCAGCAGACTCTCCGAGCCCTTCCACCGAATTTTTTCTCGCTTATCGACCAGAAATCCTCGGGATGCCCAGCTACTCACTACTCACGGTCAACCTCCCCACCTTAGGCGCAGCAGACTCTCCGAGCCCTTCCACCGAATTTTTTCTCGCTTATCGACCAGAAATCCTCGGGATGCCCAGCTACTCACTACTCACGGTCAACCTCCCCACCTTAGGCGCAGCAGACTCTCCGAGCCCTTCCACCGAATTTTTTCTCGCTTATCGACCAGAAATCCTAGGGATCCCCAGCTACTCACTACTCACGGTCAACCTCCCCACCTTAGGCGCAGCAGACTCTCCGAGCCCTTCCACCGAATTTTTTCTCGCTTATCGACCAGAAATCCTCGGGATGCCCAGCTACTCACTACTCACGGTCAACCTCCCCACCTTAGGCGCAGCAGACTCTCCGAGCCCTTCCACCGAATTTTTTCTCGCTTATCGACCAGAAATCCTCGGGATGCCCAGCTACTCACTACTCACGGTCAACCTCCCCACCTTAGGCGCAGCAGACTCTCCGAGCCCTTCCACCGAATTTTTTCTCGCTTATCGACCAGAAATCCTAGGGATCCCCAGCTACTCACTACTCACGGTCAACCTCCCCACCTTAGGCGCAGCAGACTCTCCGAGCCCTTCCACCGAATTTTTTCTCGCTTATCGACCAGAAATCCTCGGGATGCCCAGCTACTCACTACTCACGGTCAACCTCCCCACCTTAGGCGCAGCAGACTCTCCGAGCCCTTCCACCGAATTTTTTCTCGCTTATCGACCAGAAATCCTAGGGATCCCCAGCTACTCACTACTCACGGTCAACCTCCCCACCTTAGGCGCAGCAGACTCTCCGAGCCCTTCCACCGAATTTTTTCTCGCTTATCGACCAGAAATCCTAGGGATCCCCAGCTACTCACTACTCACGGTCAACCTCCCCACCTTAGGCGCAGCAGACTCTCCGAGCCCTTCCACCGAATTTTTTCTCGCTTATCGACCAGAAATCCTCGGGATGCCCAGCTACTCACTACTCACGGTCAACCTCCCCACCTTAGGCGCAGCAGACTCTCCGAGCCCTTCCACCGAATTTTTTCTCGCTTATCGACCAGAAATCCTCGGGATGCCCAGCTACTCACTACTCACGGTCAACCTCCCCACCTTAGGCGCAGCAGACTCTCCGAGCCCTTCCACCGAATTTTTTCTCGCTTATCGACCAGAAATCCTAGGGATCCCCAGCTACTCACTACTCACGGTCAACCTCCCCACCTTAGGCGCAGCAGACTCTCCGAGCCCTTCCACCGAATTTTTTCTCGCTTATCGACCAGAAATCCTCGGGATGCCCAGCTACTCACTACTCACGGTCAACCTCCCCACCTTAGGCGCAGCAGACTCTCCGAGCCCTTCCACCGAATTTTTTCTCGCTTATCGACCAGAAATCCTCGGGATGCCCAGCTACTCACTACTCACGGTCAACCTCCCCACCTTAGGCGCAGCAGACTCTCCGAGCCCTTCCACCGAATTTTTTCTCGCTTATCGACCAGAAATCCTAGGGATCCCCAGCTACTCACTACTCACGGTCAACCTCCCCACCTTAGGCGCAGCAGACTCTCCGAGCCCTTCCACCGAATTTTTTCTCGCTTATCGACCAGAAATCCTCGGGATGCCCAGCTACTCACTACTCACGGTCAACCTCCCCACCTTAGGCGCAGCAGACTCTCCGAGCCCTTCCACCGAATTTTTTCTCGCTTATCGACCAGAAATCCTAGGGATCCCCAGCTACTCACTACTCACGGTCAACCTCCCCACCTTAGGCGCAGCAGACTCTCCGAGCCCTTCCACCGAATTTTTTCTCGCTTATCGACCAGAAATCCTAGGGATCCCCAGCTACTCACTACTCACGGTCAACCTCCCCACCTTAGGCGCAGCAGACTCTCCGAGCCCTTCCACCGAATTTTTTCTCGCTTATCGACCAGAAATCCTCGGGATGCCCAGCTACTCACTACTCACGGTCAACCTCCCCACCTTAGGCGCAGCAGACTCTCCGAGCCCTTCCACCGAATTTTTTCTCGCTTATCGACCAGAAATCCTCGGGATGCCCAGCTACTCACTACTCACGGTCAACCTCCCCACCTTAGGCGCAGCAGACTCTCCGAGCCCTTCCACCGAATTTTTTCTCGCTTATCGACCAGAAATCCTCGGGATGCCCAGCTACTCACTACTCACGGTCAACCTCCCCACCTTAGGCGCAGCAGACTCTCCGAGCCCTTCCACCGAATTTTTTCTCGCTTATCGACCAGAAATCCTAGGGATCCCCAGCTACTCACTACTCACGGTCAACCTCCCCACCTTAGGCGCAGCAGACTCTCCGAGCCCTTCCACCGAATTTTTTCTCGCTTATCGACCAGAAATCCTCGGGATGCCCAGCTACTCACTACTCACGGTCAACCTCCCCACCTTAGGCGCAGCAGACTCTCCGAGCCCTTCCACCGAATTTTTTCTCGCTTATCGACCAGAAATCCTAGGGATCCCCAGCTACTCACTACTCACGGTCAACCTCCCCACCTTAGGCGCAGCAGACTCTCCGAGCCCTTCCACCGAATTTTTTCTCGCTTATCGACCAGAAATCCTCGGGATGCCCAGCTATTCACTACTCACGGTCAACCTGCCCCCCACCTTAGGCGCAGCAGACACTCCGAGCCCTTCCACCAAATTACGAATCACGCGACTAGGCGTCGCTCATCACGTGACGCTCGTACGGCTTTGGATCGGCTTCCGTCGGCTCGTAGTGACGTCTGCGGTCCGTCGAAATATTGTTATAGTAGTCGTGTACAACACCTCAGCGTAAAGGCTCGTTCACGCAGCTGTGTTAGGCTATAAACTGACTGAGACAAGGCCGGTTTTCGAGCCTCTTGCGACGGCTTAAGGCCTGCTGCGAAGCAATGCAGCCTGCCATAAGCCGTCGCAAGAGGTTTTAAAACAAGTCTTGTCTCACCCGATCGGTAGACGAAGGCGAGAGTGTGAACGGGCCTTGAGTCTAGACTCAGCCGATGCTACACTCATGGGGAAAAAAAGGGTCTAGTCTTACACCCCCTTGTCTCTTATCATACGCAACAAAAGTTCAGTTCGACGTAGACCCCTCCGACGTTGAACCGGGGGTACCAACTTTCACGAGCGGCTTGATAGTGCAGTGGTACAACTTATTAAACTAGCTAATAAACGTGTTACTGAGAAAAAAATAGTTTTCTTAATTGTATTGCAAAACTTGAGTGTTTTTTTTTTTCTTTTCTTTTCCGTAGTTTTTGATAGGTACTTGGCCTGTTTAGTAATTTATATCCCGCTGTTATCGAGCCTCTCGTAAAAATTCGGGTCGTCCGTTCAACGTAAGTGCGCTGTGCGTCGAACTGAAGGGGTGTATTACATGGGGCAAAAGGGTGTAAAACTACATCTTTTTCCCGGAGTGTACGAGCGAAAGGGACCAATCAGACGGCATCAAAAGAACATCATCATGGTGTTGGTCATGTTTTTGTTCTTGTTCTATCATCGACGAACGAATCATAAGCAGAAAAGGAGTGAGTTACGCTTTTGACATTACTGAATTGGTACCCTCGTAGCATAGGCTGTGTCTGGAAGTATTAGCGCGCTTTTCTTTTTTCTTTTTCGCTTGCCCTCACTCTCGAAAACGTAAATAGAATTCTGTATTTTCCAAGTTTGTTCCTCACCCATGAATTCGGTGTTTTTTGGTGTATACCTTTGCTGTCAAACAAACCATCGGCTTTAATCGGGGCTTATCTGGAAGGTACCGGGACGGAATTCGTTAACTTCCCGGAAACGTGGTCGCGACCCGAATATCTGAAAATCCTCCATCTATCAACAAAAGAGAGAAGCGGCCTCGCGTACAGTTCAGGATTATCGCGATACATAGCGGTAAATAATAAAGAGTTTTCGTAGATCTTTCCGCTGACTTCGATCACAATACCCGATACTCGACTGTCGCGTTTGCGCATGCATGGCATCGTTATCGGGGGTATCGGAGATGTCGGAACCAACTACTCAAACTCTCCACTGATTTCTTCCCCCGGAGCTCCGATTGTTTTTATTCGAGGAGAGTTCGACCCACATCGGCGTTTTTCGGTTTTCCCCAGTTTCGATAAAACCGGTTTGGGGGTTAATACGGAATTTTGGTAAATCTTTCCGATAACTCTGATAGCAATACGCAATACGATGCACGCGCAAAGGTGCATCGTATCGTATAAAAAACTCTCGTATTATCGGCGTTTATCGGAGAATACCAAAAACGCGGAACGTGTCCTCGTGACATCTCTCCGTTGGTTCGACGAGCTTTCTTCCCCATCCGGCCCCTTCCCCTCTCCCGTCTTCCCTCTCTCCTTCGGTTCGTCTATTTATCGCGTCTCCCCACCACTTCCCGGGATGACCGCTCCTTCCTCCCTTCTTCCCTAAGCATCCCGGATTTGCCCAAAGCAGCCGAGCTCGTGTTTCGCGATGAGCGGGCATTTCCCGACGGTCCGTTGGTCGCTCCGGGGCAACGCGCCAACTCACAAAGATCCCACAAAGGCCATGCGAGCTTACCCGTACCAAAGCGCGGCGACGACAAGACGAACGTGCCTACTGCTTCGCGGCGTCTCTTAGGGAGCTTTATGTGTTTTCCGCTAGGGGCGGGTCGGAGATGAACTAGCGTTGACGTCATGCGAAGGCTTTGTCTTCTAGGTGGTGTTGCTTGGGCACGTTCCTAATCCCGTTTTTTCCCTCTCTTTTAGCAAAGATTTACGGAGCCAATCCCGTTCCCAATTTACGTCACGTGCACGTGCTCCACTTTCCCATTGTCCACCTCGACGTAAACAGGGCGGGCCCGTGCTAGGGGGGTTAGAGCGTTTTGCGAATTGTATGCAGGCCTGCTTGCACCGAATGAGTTTGACTCAGTGCATCTTCGCCAATTGTTTCCTGTGGAAGGAAGCGATCAATATATCCGTAGTCTTTTTCGCGGGCGCCCCAAGTTTCGTAAAGCGTCGCGTGACTGAGTGCCGCTTTACTGATGGGGTTTTCTCGAATGCCATTTTATGAAATGTTCTTTCATCGAACATCATTTTATCAAATGCCGTTTGATTGAATGCCGCTCGATGGAGCGAAACATTTCATCGAGTGCCGTTTTACTGACTGCAACTGCACTGTATTTCACTTCGCCGAATTCTGTTTCATCGAATGTCTTCTTATGCCATGCCGTTTTATCAAACGCCATTTTCCTCACTGTCGTTCTATGGATCGCGTTTCAATGGGCGTTGTTTCACTCACCGAGAAGCGCTTTAGCGAAGGCAGTTTCACTGAATGCCGTTTTATCGAATTATTTTTATTTCGTTTATTGTTCCCTTTAATCGCCAGTTCTAAGGGGAGGCGGAAAAGTCTGTGTGTGTGTGTGTGTGGGGGGGGGGGGGAAGACACGAGAGCACATGTTCAATGACACTAAGGGTAAATACACTAAAACAGTAGTCAGATTACGTATTAAATGATGCAGGGACTGAATTTCGAAGGTTCGTAGGGTCCTGTTAGGTACACAATATATAATTTAATGATATGGAACTTTTATAAAATGCCATTTCATCGAACGCTTTTTTAAAAATTAAAATGCCGTTTACTGAGTACCGTTTTGACAAGTGTCGCTTCATTCAATGCCGTTTCATCGAATCACGTTTAATTGCACATCATTTGATTGAATACCGTCAATTTATCACCGTTTCATCATATTCAGGTTAATCGAATTCCCTTTCAGTCATTTCCATTTCATCCAACGACATTTTATAGAATTAAATTTTATCGAACGCCCTTCATGAAATGCCGTTCTTTCTAATGCTATTTTATGCAATACCAATTCCTCGAACACGTGTAATCACCCGTTTTTATTCATCCTTACCTGATGGGTGCTGCTCTTTCTGCACTAACAATTGGTACTTACTTCATCTAGTAAAATGTCAGACTATCGAACACTTACGGCTTGGGCTAACCAAATGACTTTTATCAAAGAGCAGTCGTTTTGTCCGAACATAGGAGCTTTAGCGAGTTGTGGATCAACCGCCACATACTCAATTACTATCGCTGATATCAAAAGGACCTCGCAGGTGTCAGCTTCGATTGTAGATGCATTGGTCAAATTACTTTCGGCTAAATGTATGCTTCGCATTGTCGCGCGTCAGATGCCCTGCATACGCAGGTTATTCGTATTTGCGGACTCAAAACGCTTGGAGCTGCATTTCTCTCGATTGACAGCCACCTACAAGGGAATAGTGTAAAATGTATATATATAGGTCTGGACACCGCGCGCGTCCCAGCTGCCAGATAAAGTCTTCTCTTCGCCTTGGTCGCAAGCGGCGACACCAGATGGCTCCTCGTTTTGTGGCTAATGGCAGCCTGTCGCAGGCATGGTCTTCCATCCTTCTCTATGGGAAACATGCTAGTTTTTAAAGTTGTTTTCTGGGTGCGCTACCTCGTGTAGAACTTGGCACTTGCGCAACGCGTGTGGCTTAGACACTGCTTCGTCATTGACCATGGCTTTGTGCTTCAGCGGCGCCAATAACAGTTTTACAAACGCGTTGAAGCGGAGAGATCTCTCGCGCCCCAGACGGAAACAATCCGTGCCCCAAAACAATACTTTTTTGCTTGTTTTTTCAGTTGCACCGTTTTGTTTTATAGTTGCACCGTTTGGGCAACAGAGGCGCTGTCGGCTGAGGCTAATCGGGCGTGTGCCAAGATAAATTTTTCTGTTCGATCGCGTCGCTTCGCGCAGTGTCCTCGCACAGGCACGTAGCCTGGATTTTGTTTCGGGGGGGGGGGGGGGGGGGGTATTTCTGCAACTACCTGCAACTATACGCGTATTTCCGCAACTACATGCAATGTAAATGGTTCAAAACATATTCGGCGTTTATGGCCGAACACAAACTGCGTACTATTTCGCACGAACGAAGTGCGAACAACGTGGCCTTCAACACCTGCTCCGCAGCCTACAGGCAACTGAGAGCTGATCAAACTACGAGGGTGTGCACATCGGAGTAGACGCGCACTCTCGCAGCCCCACTTGCACGCAGTCAGTATTATCAAGTTGCTTGTAAATAGCGCAGCGTGATTCGTAGGCTCCGCTGTCCGCTTTTCATTCCCACACGATAGTAGATGCGCCTGGTCCTAACCCGGGGCTCGCCTCCGTGGCTCCCCAAGTCACGCTCTTTCACAGAAAGCTGTCTGCTTTCCCTCCGGACTCCTTCCCTCAACCTCCTTCTGAACCCAAATATGGCGTCCCCCGGCGCCTCTCTCTCTCTCTTTCACCCTTCATTCGGCGCATGTTTCCACCTCTCCCTCTTTTTCCCGCTAAAAGAAGCGATGCCGCGAAGGACGCGTTTCCATGGCAACGGCTCTCACGTGGCAGGACCGCAACCTGTCGCTGCGTCCGCGGTTGTGTGGTGGCGACGACGATGGGCATCCCTCCGCGAGTGCGCGCTGCTGCTCATGGCCCGAGTTTGGATCGAGAAGTTTCTGGAGCAGCCGCAATGCGTAAAGACTGCAGAAATTTACAGCAGCATCCCCCGGGGAAAGCATGCTAATCTTACGGATGAAGCGGAGAAGGAACGCGGGGACTCTTTTCCACATCTTACCCGAATAGATCCGAGTTACTCCGGCGGGTCGTGTCACGTGATAACACAGATAGAGAGAGAGAAGGTAGGTTTTCGAACGCGAAGGTACAGAACCCTTAGCCTGGAGTAAGATGGACCAAATTTTGGAACACGACCAGGGTGTGTTTTGAGCTATATACTCCCGAGCCGAGATCCCACAGCTCATACATAAACCGGAGGAAGACATGTTCGAAGCATACACGAATCAAACATGCTTTTAAGATACTTGAGGCGTGCCCTCGAGTAACTCTCTCATGTATTTTTTTTTTGTTTGTTTTGTTTTTATAATGTAGGAGCAGTGTCGGCTTTGGAGGGACAGAACACCTCCCCCGAAGTCGGACCAATGGGACACAGTGCTCAGTCTTCAGGAGCCCTGTCTTCTTTTGGATGTTTGGCGCTTTACATCGTCTTAAGCCTGATGCACATGCTGCGATTGTACTCGCGATTTCGCAATCGCGACGTCCCTCGTGCGGCAAAAGAAAGTGTGGTAGAAGTTGCGCTACTCAAAGTCGCAACTGTACAGAATCGCGAGCAAACTTGCACAATGCTGGTTCTTGTTGGGCGAGTTGGTGCTGAATCTTTGAGAACATGTTAGCCCTCTTAGACACAGACGAGAGGGGAGAACATGGACAGCGAAATGCGCTGGCTTCAACTGTTTAATATTAAGGAAAACATGGGTTTAGATACTCTGCGCCATCGCGCAACTCAATGATTACTGTGCCCATGGGTCTCTTTGTCCACCGGTTCAATCGAGGTTCCTTTCACGCTATGATCCCCGTAACCTTTTATCGGGTCTGCCTCTATGATTTCCCGTACCGTTTTATTATTGTTTCTACTGATGATCGTGCATAACTTGAACTCAGGTTTTCATCCACAGTCATGAAAGTGCATCGACGAATGGCCATCCGGTTGCCCACTCACTTTTTGGCTGTGTTCGCGAATCTATCGTTGACAAATCTTTCCATCAGCGTATTTCTTGCCGCACCTCAGCGGGATCTGATACATTACTCCTGCGCATGATACAAACGGGCCGCGATGCTTCTTTAGGCAGCCTACCGGGCGTTTACGGAAAGGATCCGTCAGTTTGCACATGTTGCAAAGTTTATCTGGTGCCGAAAAAAAACGCCTCACATGAGGCGTTTCTTTCGTCCGTTGGGTTCCGTGTCGGGAAGAGGGGGGGGGGGGGGGGGGGGGGGGCGGTTTACAGGCCGGGAGGGGTGGCGGTACCTCTTGGACCCCGACTAGGGCTCCTCGCCACAGGAGGCGCAGTGGGGGATGAACTCGTGGACGCAGCACGTGAAGCATTTTTTGTCATCTGGCGTGGGGCAGAAGTCTTTTATGTACCGAAGGCGGGCGCAAATCTTGCATACCTCCAGCCTCTTCTTGTAGAGGAGGCAGCGGAGAGCCGCTCCTCGATAGTCGACCCAGTGCGGAGCGCGTTTGCCCGCGAAGAGAAGAAGCAGGGGTTTGCTTTTTCCGAAACGCGGGAATTGCAGAACGGGGGAGTCAGTGTTGTATCAGATGCCATTGGTTTCCGGGGTATCTTCGTCCGGCATGCCATGAATCCTTGTAGGTATTTTTGGACGTGGTGGCGTAGGCTGTGGCCGGGCATGTCTTGCCCGCGATGCTAATGGCCTGCATTTTGCTGCAGTCCACGGCCCACGGCTCGTTCGGAATGGGACGTGCAGATGATGATGATGATGTTTTGCTCCGGGTATTTACGGAGCAACTCACGGGCTGAAGGCAGGTCAGCGAGAATTCTGCGGCGGGCTACGTCTAGAATCTGGATATCGGACCAGCTTGCGGTGTTGAAACTCCCCGCGCGGGCAGACGACGATCTTATGGTCGTCCTTCAGCAGGGGCGGGAAGGGAGGTCGCTTCTTTCGTTGCGATGTTCCCTTCGCGGCGCTGTTGTTAGGCCGCGCTGCCGCTGGCCTCGTGGCGGGAGCTTCGGGACGCTTCTCGCTGGCTTGTTGGCGGCGGGCTTGTTTGGAGAACCATTCGCTAGCCTCGGACTCCTCGGGGGTCATTTCGGCACTTTCTATAGACACCTCCATGTTTGGCACTTGCTCGGAGACCGCCGAAGCGGCCTCGCCGGGTGTTAAGCCTAGCGGCCACCGACAACGTGGCTGTACCGAAAGTCGTAAAAGTCGCTCTCCTGGGCGAAACAGTAGACACAAGTCGATGGAGGTAACTTTCCGGAGCGGGTGGTGGGTCAAACTTGGGCGGATGGCACAAATGGCGGGGCTGGCGGGGCGATCTGGGTGGATTAGAGCGGAGCTGATGCGAAACACGTCCGCTATCCGCCGTGCCCGATCAGGCTCCCAGGGAACGTGAAATCATTGAGGCAGACCCGATAAAAAGTTAGGAGGATCGGGTGCGTCGGCGTGGCTTCGATTGATCTGGCGGATAAAAAGACCCGGCCGTTGCGAGCAGAGGCAGGGCAGGGTATTGGTGGAGTGGCGCGCGATAGAGCAGAGTATTTATAGCCGTGTTTTTCCGAATAATAAACGGCTGAAGTTGGCGCATTGGGTTGTCCTGTTCTCTCCTCCCGTCCGTGTCTAGCGTCTCAAAATGTTACCACGTGAATCGGGCTTCATGGCGCGATTACGCTTGCGGATTCGCTAGCGGATCCGCGCAGGCGGAAAGTGGATTTTGGAGCCGGGGGGCGAAATCGACTCGTTGGCGGAAAGTCTGTATCAGTCCGTGACCCATATCCAGATTTTCCGCCAGCGACGAGTCGATTTCGCCACCCGGCTCCAAAATCCACTGCAAATCTTCATTTGACGTATGCTAACCAAATAAAATAGTTAAAACAGTTCATTAGGAAAGTTTAGTGAATTAAGACACGAATTGTTTCTTTATGCGCGTGCCCCGAGGTTTGCCGCGGTCGATGACCTTATTCTGCAGGAATATTTGTTTTTTTACAATGTCTTGCTTATACATTTTCCGCCGCAGTGCCACTGATCATACATCATAGGAAACGTACGATGTTCGCAGCAGGCATGAAGACATCTGCGAACAGGCCTGAAGCATGTTCGAAGTTTGCTTCATATATGCTCTGAACGTGTCTGCAGCCGGTTCTTGTATGACGAATGTGACTGTCATACAAGCAAGAGACACGTCACAGACAGCGTCTACACGCTGTCGTTTGTATGACGTGTTTGCAGTGTGAGCGCGGCTTTAGGAAAAGCAGCCTATATAGAACAACTCGGTTCTTTGAGGTCACATCACTGCGGTGGCGCGGCTGTCGGCACTGCGCATGCGCAGGTGCCTCACTTCTCCCGGATCTGGTTCCTGCACGCACGTAGTGCCTACACCCTGTGTGGGCAAACGAGGGTTCGGTTGTAAACACTGTGTTGGTGTATATTCTTTAAGTGATATGGAAGAACATTTCTTCGTTGTGTTTTTTTTTTGTTAAGAAAAAAAGAAAAAAATTGTGTCGTGTCATCAGTGGTGTGTGTTTCCAACAAACGATGACGAGAAAAAAAAGAGCAACTCTCTCTCTCTCTCTCTCTCTCTCTCTCGTTTCTAGAACAGCGTCTTCTCCGAGCGAACCGTCCAAGGCACGGATACCGTTTGCTACGATTCGTCTGAACATTCGAGCACGAGCACATTGCAACACATCTTGAGCTGATGACATTCGCCAACTACACTTTGAGGACTAGTTTTCTTTTTCTTCTGCTGTTTCGTAAAGCGATGGCGGATTACGCACCGCGGTAGACTTGGCAAGCTTGTGTTAAGACATGCACGACTGGTGTTCGCAGACCGTTCACTCACCCGAATTTGTTTGTTGTTGTTGTTTAGACTCCGCAAATGTTGTTGACTTGACACACTCCTCTCTCTTTCTTTTTACTTGGTTGCGTGTTGTGTGATTGACAAAAGAACGGTCGGTGGCCACTCGGTGATGATCTGCGACAATGTCGAACCTAGTGTCATTCCCTCGGGTTTTCTATTTCTCTCTGACTTTGCCTTTTTATCAAACCATGCATTTGGAATGCGTAAAAAGGTTCCCTAAACGTTATTTGCGTATGTTTGTCGGAAATACTTTCGAGCAAACGATCTGCGGCTACGGCGAAGGAGTCATTTCCTTCTCTTCTTTTAGAGAACGTGCGTTCTTAATTTATATTTTACTCCGTGACCGCGAACAACTACATAGCTTTCAAAGTGATGGACAAGTAATTATTGCCAACACCTTTAAAATTTCGCTATAAGACGAGACAAAGCCTCACACAATCGATCTAGAAAACAAAAGTTACATTTATTACAGAAAAAATCGAGGTACTTTTCTTTTATACACTCTGTGCATGGTCAGAGAAACGGTGCCCAAATATTTGTGGTGGGGGAGGAGGGGCAATAACGATGTCGGGCATATGTTATATATAGGGTTTACAGATCAATTTGAAAAAGTCTGAAAAATACTGGCCGGCAGATTTTTAATTAATTAGGATTTATCCGGAAAAAACTTAGAATTTAGAGGTCACAACGATGAAATAAAGATATTTTAAAAATAAACTTTGTAAGAGTGCAAATGTTAGTCAGTCTGAAAAGATATAGCTTCATTTTCCATTGAAATCTCGAACTACTGACAAAAGGAGTTTGCCTTTTAGCTCGGAAAGGTTCCTTCAGGACAACGAGTCACCATACCCGGACTTTATATAATTTATTTTATGACTTTTTATGTATTAAACCCATAGTAAAATAAACTCAAAATTCTGGGAATTGGGAATCTAACAAAGTACAAGTAAACGGCGATAAACACCTAATCTTCAACAAAAACTAAACTCCGAAAAACACCCTCAGGATTTCACAAGAAATTGACTCGGAAACCGCGGAATCCTTCTTGTATAGTAAAAACAGGTACTACACAAACGTTCCCAGCATTCGCGAAGAGCTACGTAAATCGACGCGATTCTCCGAAAAGATTTGCTCCTCTGCAGGCTGCATGGGCAACACTCTGAAATCATGCGAAACAATATCGCCAATCTTGAAACCACCGTTTCTCGCAGGTTCGCGGTATGTTACTCTGTCAATACCCGTGCTTCCGAGATGAATGTACAAAGAGTGTTTTGAAATATTTTTTCATGTCGATAAGTATGGGTAACCTCCGTATGGGCAACGGTATGCGCCACGAAATGTAGAGTGTAGAGTGGGTGACAAAATGCTCAATCGCCCAGCTGTCTCTGCGTTTTTTTTTTTTTGTTCCCTTTCTTTACGTATTAAAAGGCATTCCGCCTATACGCTGCGACAGGATATAAGTACGTGCAACGCAACTTGTGAAACGCAGTTCCTTTTATGGTGCCGGACTCTAACAGCCGTGTCAAGAAAATTCAATCTATCGACTCTATCCACAGGCATGTAGCGTTGTTGTCGTTGTCCCTCGCAGAGCGGAGCGCGTGTAATGAAAGCACTCGGCTCAGAACACAACAATCCGTAGTCCAATTCGCACCCCTGTTGGCTTCTTACGTGAAGCAAGCTTCGTGCCGGCTTGCGGTCGTGTTCTGACTGTTATTTCGTTCACGTTAAGTTCCCCGGGTTAGCGGTCCTGCTGCTCGGACCGAATGTGTTCGACCGCTATTGCCAACTGAAAGGGAGGATCGTCTCACTGTTAAAACATACACAACATATACAAAATAGCGCAACAGGAACAAGGACAAGAAGTAAACAGGACAGGCGCTGTCCTGTTTACTTCTTGTCCTTGTTCCTGTTGCGCTATTTTATATGTTTTACTAAGATGAACCAACTAGCCCAACAACGTACCTTACTAAACAACATATAGTAATAATAATAGTAATAATATTTATTCACAGGAAATATATACAAAAACAGTGATCTGGCCCACAAAAGCAGTACTTTTCTCGTTTCGTTGTTACTGCGTTTCAATGAAACGATATGTTTTATCGCCCGGTGAACACTTCTCAAATTTCGTAACTAGAAATGACACTGGTCAGCGGTTGCCAGCTTTAAACAGACATCCCCTAAAGTCACTGTTTTCATACGTCTGGTACTCTCAGCCTCAGCCACGGTGTAAGATACACTCTTTAGGTGAGGACACTGCGGGGCTGAACGCGCGGCGCGAGGAATCACATCGTGTTCGTTCGACGGGCATCCGAAAGGCTGCATTATTCCGCGGCCACCGTGCCCGCTGCTCACAGTCTCGCCGGCGGCCAAACGGTGAAACTGTGTGTGAACGAAAAAAATGATCTCGTTGCCATGACACCCCGATAGACCGTGGTCTTTCTGCACGAGCGACAACCTCGCTGGAGCTCTGCGCGTGTGGAGCATGAGGCGGCACGAGCCGTCTTTGCCGTGCCCACGGGTCGACGAGTCACCTGCCGGCGCCGCTTGAAACCATAGTGAGAGAGAGAAAGAGAGAGAATGAAAAGCAAACTTTATCTGCACTGCGCGAGGAGCGCGCTGTCCTCACCTGAAGTGTATTATCTTACACCGTGGTCTCAGCAGACATGATGACATTTGCAGACACGCCCCATTAACGTTCGAAGAATCCTTGCTTGGACAAGTCTGCGGACGGTGTTGAGGAAGAAGCACGCCTCGGGCACTGCACACTGTATCGTGTATTCGAAAGGTGAGCGCGGCTGAAAGTTAGACCGTTATCCACATATCTCGTCGTGCTCACGCGTGTTTACTCATTTCAATGATGACTGCGATAAAGCGGCACGCGAATGTTTTAGAGTACGATAGACGCCCATTACACTGGCGTAAAATCAAGCACGATTCCGGAAGCCCGTAGTCTTGGAAAGATTTACGAACACTTGTTGCTGTTCGATTAACGCGATGGGGCAAGCCCAGCCCAAACCCAGCGACGGGTAAGCCCAGAAAGAGTCTCTCTTTTTTTTAATTATGGCAGCGGATCTATGGAAATATAATTTTTATAAGTCGCAATTTTTTTTTATTTTATAAGTGTGTGGTGTATCTACGAGTATAGTGCTTTTTGGCTCTCCTGCAATGCCTTCGACTTCTCTCTTAAACCCGTCCGTTTCTTTCTTTATCCGTTATGTCTTTTTAGCTTTTTCGCTTTGTTTTTTCATTCTCGCGTTTTTTTCTTCTTCCTGATTTTGAAATAGGGGAAGAACCCATTGTGCGCCGTCTATTGTTGCCTCCTGAACGGGCATTGTCGTTTCATCGCATTGTTCCGGTCCATGGTAACTTTCCTCTTTGTTGTTGGACGCTTCGTCTTCGTCTTGGCTATGTTGCATCGCGCTGCTTCTCTGAAAGCAAATTAGTGTGGCGGGGTACTTGTCATAATTTAGCGGGAATGTAGACGTCCCGTTCCCACATCTTCCGAAGAAACCACAACCTCCTGCGAGTTGTTTTTAATGTCGTCTTTAACTATATAGTCGGGGACAGGTTAAGTGTTCAGGGGAAACTCCACCCACCCCTTTCCACCTTCGTAGAGTGAACGCTGCTAGAGAGGTCACCTCCTCTCCAGCGTTCTCTCTGCTAAAGTGACAAGGAATGAGAAAAGCTCCCCCTGAATGATTAACTTGTCTCCGACTATAGTGAGACAAAGTTGGCAGGAAATTTTCAATGCGTTACATCGCAGCGTCACAAAAGCATTCGTGCCCTGGTACATGAGCTGACCTTGAACTGGTTTGGAGCACACGTATATAAAGTTCGTAATGTCTCCACGGGGTGGCGCCACAGCTGCTGGCCACTGGATTGGCTGGTTATGGGGAGCGACGCCGTGACGTAACACCTAGCAACCGAAGATCGCCGGCGACGTCCCCTTTCGCTAATTTCGTTCGGGCTCGAACGCGAGCTTAAATTGTGACTTTCTTCTATTTCATGAAGCCAGCTGCCTTGAGGTCTACCCACTATCTTTCAATCAGAGCCAATCATACTTCGGTGTTCTGACGTCACCACAACCCCTGCAAAAGAAGCAGACGAACTTACGCTCCGAATAGCCAGAGACCGCTGAAGGAACGCAGGGCGCGTGGAATCCCGGGTGTCATCGCCCCGCAGCCAATTCGATTGCGGCCGATAAGAAGGTCCAAGAACCAATCACGAAGACGGGAACATACTAAGCCCTCATAATCAGTGTCTATAGGGAACGAGATTGCGACGTCACTAACCGATCACCGATTGAACACGAGTGCTGCATCAGCCCTTCGACTCGTGTTCCATCAGTGAGGGCACGAGTTGCAACGCAGCCCTCGTGTAACGCACTTGGTAACGCCAGTGCATCGCAGCAGTTGCTAGCCCTAGAACGCTTTCTGTATTAAAAAAAAAAGACGAAAGATTCAGACGATACTGACATACTCCGCGTGACTATGAGAACTTTTAAAATTGGCAGAACGTTTGACTCTGTCCGAAAAGGGGACCGGGGAGGTATGATATTTGCGACGTTCGATTTATCCGCATTGCACACCGTCGAATTCAATTTACGAGGGCGGCCCTATCTCGAAACAGAAGCCAAGCAACACTGCCCCGCACTTTCTTGTACCGCGCTACACTTTGTTGAACGATTCGTGTAAATCGAATGAGCCTATTACCGTTGAACAGTGTGCGATTTTGTGACGAGCGACGCATGTTTCCGCCGAAGATGCTGCTCCACTGAGTAGCTACTCTGCACTCGCTGACAGGGTGAAAACGGAAGGGATCTCCTTCAGTTGTCTCGCCTCCAGCGCGAGCTTCGACCTTTTGTTTCGGCCACTCGTGAGCCTTGAGCGCGCATGCTCAGTGAATGCGTACTACCACAAGCTCCTATATACTAACAAAGCCTGGCAGATCGCCACGAGAAGCGACCGCGAAATGGAAAAGATGGAGTGGCAGACAACGGGTGAGAGGAGAGCCACGTGACTGGCGCCCCGCTGCGGCGAGACGCCGAAACACACTTCTCCCCGAGCGAACAAGTGTGTTTCGGGTCCTCGCCGCTGCAAAAGCTGTGCGCTGACGTCCAGGTCTCCCGATAAACGCGCTCCTTGGTGCTTTGTGCTACCAGATCCTCGCGCTCCAAATCTGCGACCGGGCACTCTATGGTTCCGTCGTGCAACTGCCAGGCTTCGTGAGTATAGAAGAGGCTACGGCCAGTGACTATATTTTATCTTCCCTCGTGGTAGGTGCAGGGTGAAATAAGAGAATAGCTTTATATGGATTGCTCATAAAGCAAACAAAGTAGGCTTTACTCTTAACTCGCAGCTAAACAAAAGTGGCTACAAGAAAAAACAAAACAAAAAAAACCTCAGTTTTTTTCTGTAAAGATATGACACAACGAGAGAAAAGGTGTATAATGTAGGCAAAAAGGAAACGAAACCCCGAGGTTTATGGGGAGTGTGAAAAGTATATTTGACTTTCTAAGGAATTAAAGAAGCCTTAAAATGGCACGAATGAGGACAAGAGGATAGGGAAAAGAAAATTGGGCATTGCTTAAGGCAGCCAGGGATGACTGAAAGTTTCTTCGGATTGAAAGCAGAGGTGAAGAGAGAGAGAGAAGGCCAGGAAAAAAAATCATGTATATATATATATATTCGGGGGAGCCATGGGGAAAGGTATGATGGTGAAAGAGGCAACTGCGGCTCTATAGAGGACGGAGAGTGGTCTAGACATAGAATTGGGGACGTATACAAACGGGGAAAAGGGAATCCGAGAGTCTATGAAGGAAAGCGGGAGAGCTGTGACAGAGGGAAGGGAGACTTCGGGGTTCTGGCGAATGAAAAGGGACGGGAAGGGCCAAAGAGGAGTAGGGGAGGAGGGCATCCCTGTAGGATGTTGACTGGCAGCAGCGTTAGTGGGTTGCGGGGACGGTCGAGATTAGGGATCGCTTTGATGTATCGCCGTCTTTGGTGGCGGTGTTTTGGAGACGCTTGGGTCGACGTGGCGGCCAGCAAGACAAACAGCAGGCCATTGTGGCGGTCAGTGCGAAGCCGATTGATGCGCCAAGGTTCTCCCCAATGGCCCTTGGAGACCGCAGGAGGTTGCTTCTGGAGCGGATCCGGCCGTCTTTTGCTGTTCTTTGTATCGTTGGCACTCCCCTTTTTTTTGTGCGTGCGTGTATGTCGCTTCGTAAGCCCGCGTAGTGTGTGTTCGTCTTGTCCGTACTCGGAAACCGTTGAGCGATTGCTGCGGTAGTAAAATTTAAAAAGTAGCTAAAGACTTTTGGTTGGAAACTGGATGTTTACGAAGATAAAAACTCTATGTCATCGAAAGCTTAAAACAATTCGCGCAGAGGTCTCGTGACAGGCGTATGTTAACGCAAAAAAGTTTCGCTGGCCCCCTCTTATGTTTCCCGTACGTGACGTCACTACCAGGATTTGCCTCCCCGAAACGTCACAAATTGTGATCCGGTTCCGGTCACTAGCGAAGAAGTTCAACGCGGCGTCCCAAATAGCCCTGCTTAGTATTCTTTTAATCAGCGTTAAAGTTATACAAAGTATTAGATTATTTCATTGAAATTCTGCACGCTAAGCTCGCTGGTATCCTGTTAGAGAGCTGAACTGTAAAGCCCCGCTCGCACTGCCCATACAAAAGACCGTCTGCATACCCTAGGGAGTTTTAGGGAACCGTTTTTGCGCGTCCAATACGGTGCGATGGGGCCTAGGCTACGAACTACGCATGCGCAGTGCGTACCAAGGGCCCATTGTAGCGTATCGGATGTGCAAATACGGTTCCCTAAAACTCCCCGCTGTCTGAGGCTCTCCCTTGCCACGACGGTCCTATTCACTATACAAAAACTGGCTGCAGACATGATCGAAGAATGTAGGAAGCGAACGGGATTGGAACATGGATGCTTGGAACATGCAGCGAACGCCCTGTTTTTTGTACCCTGTATGGGCAGTGCGCACTCCAGTTTAGGAAAGGAAAGAAGAAGAAATCACTTCGACGATCGCTTGTTCGCGCAGACGGTGTGCGGCGAGTCTACTACATGTGACATTTACGGGGACAGCCTGACCTCTCAAACTTGTGCCGGTCGTCTGCCGCCATATTGTCTCGCAAAGAACGACGCGGGCCGTTTTTTTTTTTAATTATTTATCTCGGATTTTTGGCGGCGGGTATGGTTTTTCCGTCGGACGAGCTCGAGTTCCTGGTGCGAGCCTGCACTATATGTTTCTGTGTATTTCACCCTGATCGATTCTGGCAAAGTGTCCCGCATCGCGACGACTTACGTATGTATTGTAGCGTCAACCAGTTATAAGAACCCTGTGTTTGCTCGCATTTCTGTTATTGTAAACTTGAGACTGGACTTATTGCTCGTATTACCGTGAATATTATTAAAAAATTTTGGGGTAACGTATTTTGTGATTTTATATGTTCGGTTTTGTTGATCGTTTTCCTCTAATATTTCTACCTTATAGGCTACGTTGGCGTCCCTAATGAAGTATTTTTTCGCGGGTGATTCTCCTCACTATTCCCCATTTTCATTTCCCACGTTACACTCGACACCCTCTCCTCACATGACGCATCAAAAGAAAAAAAAAACGGGAACAAAAAAATAATGAAGGTAATTTTGCCGGACTGAGCTGCTATGCCAGACATGATATATGGCCTTTTTTCTCCGTCAAATCAAAATTTAGAAACTTGGTCGCGTACCGGTTCTCAGTGTTGTGCGCTGTGCGTGTTATTGAAAAAAAAAGAAAAAAAAAAGGCGTAAGTTTAATATCACTTACCACCTATTTCCTCCGGTAAAATTAGCCTTCTTAACTGCCCTCGCTCGTTTTATAGCTACTTTGTTTAATATCTAGACATGTTTTGCAAACGTCAACTTATTTTGTTTTTGTATCGAGTTTAAGATACACAGAAATCCTCCCAAGTCCCGCAGGAAATTATTTCAGCCAATAAAAACGCGGTATTTTTTCTGGCGTCACAAAACGGAACGTCGCGAAACCATGCGATACTATACACCATTCCAATATGTACGAGTCTTACGATTGCAGGCGAGGCGACTAGTCGCCGCCATGTATGTCTCTGCTCATGCAGACAAGCCCGTGCAAGTGCAAGCTTGACAAAGCTATGATCAAGCGTAAGCTGCTCGTGCTTGCACGCACGGGACACCCGTTGGGCGCCATGCTTGCAGATGTCGATAGCCACATAGAGCCGCTTGCAATTGAACGTTCTACGTTGTATGGAATCGCCATATGAATAATGTTCAGCCGGTGTATACTGAATGGGTCTACCGGAAGAAAGCCACTTTAGTCACTGCCAAGTTTTGAACGCCTTCACCGCGAGCTTCCTGCCTTCCACGAGGCTGTGGTAATGCCAGTAATTACAAGCGATAGAGAGCAAACGCGACGCGGTATTAGACTTCTCGAAGCTCAGACAGGGTTCTCGGCGGGCGGTTCGCACAAAAACCTACGATTGATTTTTTTTTTTTTTCGTTCGAGTGTTTATAACTGGTGTCGATGTTGGGCGGCTGCTTTCTTTATGACTTCGGCGCTCCCTCCAGCCTGCGCCCTCTTGGCAGCTTTCAGCGCGGCCAAGTCAAGGCAGTCGTTTTCCGGCGCCTTAATGGTCTGAGCGGTCGGTTGCCGCCGCCGCTCGGCTTTGCACGGTCTCTGTACTCCGTACAAGCGTACGATGGACCTCTGCGGACCCTGTACGAGCCGTCCCAGCCAATGCGGCGCTGTCGGTGTTCTGCCCGTTACCGAAAAGAAACGACGAAATGGCGTTACACATGTGTTCGTTAAAATCTAGCGTTGTATATCCTAGTCACACGAGCACGCTTAACTGCAATCAGGCTTAACCACAGGTAACACACTATTCGCGCCGAGAAGTTTGGGTATCACCGCCTGGTGGAATTTTTTCGCAACCCAGAGTAAGGATACTTCCAACTTCTTCTGCTGGTGCAAGCACGCGCAATGCCGAGCTTCTAGGCACTGTGAAAATCGAAACATAACCGCGTGAGTAGCTCCTGCACTACTCATAGTGAGGAAAACAGAAGCGCCCCTAGCGGGCTTCTCACCGGGAATACAATCGGACAGCTATTTGAGAAGTGAAGAGTGTGTGTTCGCAGCCTTGACGGGCCCATAGCTTTGACTGCATAGCCACGTAACGTTGTCAAAGAGAGTAGTGTGGTAACTTTGCTTAACTGCAGTTAGGTGTACAGTGTAGCCAGGGTACAACACAGGCACTTTTAACCGCAGTTGGTGTGAATGAGGTCAGACCTAACTGCGGTTAAGGGTGTCCATATGGCTAAGGTGTAACTAAGATTCGTTACTATTCTTAAAATGTAACAAAATACTGTTATAGCTACTTCAAAAACTGACGAGCGGTACGTTCGCGTTACTTTTGATTTCAGAGTTATTTGGTGGCGATAAGACATGGATACGAACTTCGGCAGCGGTTAAACTGTTAGAGAGTGATTTCACAGTGTTTAGTATATTTTTAAACTTTTTTAAACACATTTTGTAGGAGACATTTTGTTTTCTTGATCGGATCGTAGAAATGATTCCGCAGATAAGAAACTATAACATTTCCACTTTTTGGCGAAGTTTACAAAGTGCAAATTATTTTGTATTTGAACCTAAAAACAGTATTTAAAATAACGACTAACGTAATTTATAGATGAAATCGTAAAGAAAATACTGCGCCCGTTAGCCATTTAGGAAATCTAACGAGTACGTTACTACGTGACTGCGAAAAAAAAAGTAAAGCGTTACCAGCAACGTCGTTACTTGTAACGTATTACTTGCAACACTGAGCGATGTGAACGCATCCCCTCACGACGTGAGGCGCGCGCGTTGCTGTGCCATTCCCGAAGGTCATGTGACACTCGCACGGCGATGCTATTGGCTCGGTTGGCTCGCAGCCTTCTGTGCGGTCCATCGCTAGAAGGAACGGCGTGTAGAACTGCCATGCTTGCTGGTTTCTGTTGCCCCGGCAGGCTTCGATTATGTGTTTTCCTCTCTTCTTTTTTTTTTCCCCTTCATGTTTTACACGTTTTGTTTCGAGTTCATTTACGCTCGCTTTTGTGACTGTTCTTTTTTTATTTTTGATGTTTCGTGCCTGCACATTTTTTTTTGTGAATGTTTGTGTGGTTTTTGGGCGTAGTTCCGCTGCAGTTGAGCTTTTAACGCGTCACGATATTGGGGAATGGAACGGGTGTTCTGGGCAAAGAAATGAGGAAATTTTGGGGAGAAAGCAACGGGGAACGGGTTATTGGGGGAGAAGGGGGAAGAATTGAATGGAGGTGAGTGGTGAGTGAGTGATGTCGAAAAGGGATGGAGGTGGGGGAAAAGGGGAGTAGGGAATCGGAAGTGTTTTAGGGAAAGAGCGGGAACGGAAGAAAACAACAGAGAAGACTATTTACGACTGTCGGTAGTTGAGGGAAGTAAGTGTTAAAGAAATGGCGAAAGAATGAGGTTAAAGAAAAAAAGGAGGAAGAGGGAAAAGATAGAAAACGGAAAGGGGAGAGACGGTGTAGAGAAGGGAACAAAGGTTAGGGAGAAATCAAATGGAAAGAAGAATGAATTTGAAGAAAACGAAATAAATACTGAGATAAAAGGTGAATGAACAATGTTGAAAAAAAAAAAACGGGGAAAAAAAGATAAATTGAAGCTCCTTCGGTTTAACGCTGCCTTCAACACGAAGCATCAGTTTCGAAGGAGGTGACATCACAAGGCACATATAGAAAGACGAAAGTATATATTTTAAACGTCAGAAGGACGCAAGAGCAAGTTGTCACAAGAAGTCAGTAATACTAGGCGGTGTGGCGAAAAAATAAAAGTAATAATGATGTTTCTTGTAAACCAAACAAACTCTGTCCAAGGGTAGCGTGTTCTTGGCATCTGTCGGTGTCAACAATAAGTATACCAATAAAATGGTTAACATATATCAAGTCATGACATGAATGGTCCGCTACAAGTAAAACATCTTGTAGGCACCTGAGAGTTACATACCTTTGTTTTTCAAGACCTGACTAGAATTTTTGGAAAGAACATGCACAATGTAGCATTGAGCCAAGATATCAAGACGCCATATTCTTCTTTTTTTCATAGCACTGGCTCGCGGTGCGTGTCTCGCATTGTTCGCACAAGAATGATTCGCTGCGATACGCGTTGCCTATTTCAAATCTCTCGCTGTGCACGTGCCACCACGCATCAACCTTCGATGCCAAGCGCACGGTATTTTCTTCACGCATTGCTGAGCGACTTCGAACTACCGGTGTGAAAATACCAATGACAGCAGGTGGCAGCGCCTACAGCAAATCTAAACCAGATCTCCGACGACGTTGAAACCTCTCGGCCAATCTCTTTCGCTCCATCTCAGCCTCGCCTTTTTTTTTCATTTCTTTCCCGAAGCTCAAAGAGAGAGTGAGTAGGGGGGAGGAGAGAAAGAGAGAGATAAGGTATTAGCGAAAATACAAATAGAGAGTACATTATATAACTAAAAAAGAAAGAAAAGACTATGAGAAGAGAGGACGGGAAAAGAGAATGGCAGAAAAAAAAGAGGGGGGGGGGGGGAGAAGGGGGCATCTATATTTCATCTTCCACGGTTCCGTCCGTCTCCTGGAGTTCCTCTTCCCTTATTATTACGACAGAAGCGGAAAAATAAAGGGGATGCCACGCTGCCACCGTTCCCTATCCGGAAACCTTCACTTTCTTCCCTGTCTTTATCTTTTGTCTATTAGTTTTTTTGTTCCTATCGCTACTTTTAGCTTACGAAGAAAGCAAAGGTTTAGAGAAAAGGAAGGGAGGAGTGGTACCCAAGGTGTAGAAAATAGGTACATAAACGAAAACGAATTGATGTAAATATAAGGAAAAAAACACTAAATAAAGAAAGATGATACGCGAAGGTCTGCGATGCGCGATGTTCTTCTCCGCGTTGAGGGGCGGGCGGAGAAGGAAGGGAAAACAGAGGGAGGGGGTAAAGCTGTCAGGTCGGCTGGCTGCGCCTTCTGGCGTCTGAATCAGAAAGATAGCGGGACGAACGGGTCTTGGGGGAAGAGAGCGGCTCTGGGAGAGGGAGAAAGGGGAAGAGAGAGAGAGAGAGATAGGTCGGTTGGGGAGGGCGAACAGGAAGAGAGGGGGAGCAACACTATCACTGATTTTGCAGTGCGTCGCGTTCGCTGCAGGAAAGCTGTATAAGAATGCGGCGGATAAAAGAGAGCCATAAAATCGAATTTCGTAAACTTCTATTTTGGCGCGTTTTTGTCTTTTTCGAGTTCCGCATTTATCGTTTATCATCTAATTTTTCTTTACGTGCTTCGTTGCTCCCACAACGCTCTTCATATCCACACACGCACATACACACACGTGCATGAACCGCATGCAGGCGCACGCGCATGCACGCATGCAGGTGTTCGCACGTACACGCAGGCATGCACGCGCGCACACAAAACGCGAGTTCCGTCGGAAGGTACGTACTAATGCGGAACATAGAATCTTAAATAGTCCTTCGTGCTTCCTTGTCGTACCTGCAATTTTTTTTTAGAGAGCCGTAGTCCGAACCAGGAGTGGAATACGAAGTTGATGTGTCCTGATTCGGACTATTTCATAAATTGAAAGATAATTGAGTTTGCGGGGACCGCGTAGACATAGAAAATGATCGGATTGGATGTTTCAGGTCATATTGTCCCCGGGGGTGCATACCGGATTATCTACGCGCGAAATGTAGACCTACTACGTTCTCGTCTTCATACAAAGCTGAGTGAAAGATGCCAGACAGCAGATACCATTACGCGCCTTAATTTCGCCACATCACTACGTCCCGTATGAGCTCGAACCAATAAAATGACGGGAATAATCCTCGTCACGGCTACCTTCGGCCGGGTGAACCAATAAAAACGTTAGATAAGAGCTGTTACACCAAGCTTAGCAGGTACGTCTGCGCATGCACGTTTTCCAATCCAGTCATGTTAAGCCATAAAAGTAAATAATCAAAATGAGATGGAAACCTTAGTATCAATTGCCAGTGTAATTTTATATTTTTGTTTTAAAAAATAAGTAGACTCCTCGAAGTAAAAAAACAACCTTGCCTTCTGCTTTGTACTCTTTTTTTTTTTTTTTTTTTTATGGCAGGAGGCAATTTCTGACGACTTGCGCAAGCAACGGACTCAGTTGCGTCTTGAAAAAAAGAAAAAAAAAAGCCTAAGGGCGACCTTCCTTTTGATACTGACCTATAATTATTCACTTCTTCGTTGCAAACTGGCAGCAGCGCGCAAAAACATGTACGGTCAAAGGGAGGAACGGACAGGACCTCCTTTCAATTCCTCCTTTTTTTTTTGTAATCATGAACCAACTTGCCTGCATCGCTAGATTCATTTCTTAGAAAAATTCATGCCAATTTAAAACTATGATGTCCATAATTTTATTACGTGTAAATATATTTTTTTACAACTCAGAAGCAATGTGGCCTTGCAGCGTGGTAGTTTGTGCTTGCAGATACAACGCCAATTTTTTGTAACTGTACAGAAAGGCCAACACAAAACCTGAAGACATGCGACAATGTGAACACAAAAGTGACCATTTATTAAACAATATATACAGAATAATTGAGGAAACAGGTACTCAATCATTGCATTCACATAACCCTAAAAATTAATATCGGCGGATGCAATTTCGTTAATGTTTTGTTAATGAAAAAAAAAAAAGAGATATTGTCATGCAGTCGGTTTTCGTATTCGTTTGACCTCGATTACGTCCACTGAAGCCGTATGATAAAATATCTATTATAAATAATGGTGCTGCCGTGTCAGTAGATGTGAGTATTGGGGGAAAGCGATATAGTGAGAGGCGGCGCGCGACATAGTGATATGTGTTCTTCCCCACTGCGGATTAGTTCGAAGAGCTTCTTGGGGGAAAGTAGGGAAAGAATCAAACAGCAACAGGGAAAAAAAAGGTAGTAGTCGAGTAATGTTTGCAGTGTGAACGGAGAGCCCATATCTCGTTTCTTCCACCACCGGGCTAAGTGAGTGTGTGTATGTGAGCGTGTGCGTGCATGCGTCTGTGTGCGCGCGCGTGTGCTCGTAAGTGTGTGTGTGCGTACGGAATTGCTGGGTTGTCGGACAATGGTGGGATTTAGTGTGCCGTGCTTTGAGTTTGGAAAAGGGTTTAGGGAATGATTCGGGATTTGGGAAGATTAGCTTTCTGCCTGCCTTGTCGCCGGATTTGGAAAAGGACGGCGCCACCTTGATCGCTGCAGTGCCTCGCACACGCCAGAGATTAGTTCTCGTGGAGAAACGGGTTTAGCCGCTGACCGAGCTGGCGTTGAGTGTAATTACGACGATGTTTTGAGCAGCGGAACTTGAGTTCCTTTGACCCTTTGTGTCGAAGTACCGAACAAGGATATGTTGGTGTCGGGTGTTTCTTCACCTCTAAAAAAAAAAAAAAAAGACATGACAATTTGAATGGTGCTTTTTATAAATTGGATGTTTTCTTTTTTATTACGAACAAAGATGATAATTCCATTCACAGTGCTTTATATAGATTGTGCCCCCAAACAATCATATATATATATTCTGCGTAGTGCATATAAACAATAATATTAAACACCAAAATATAATTTAGTAAAAATAAAAAAAAAATAAAAAAAAAATAAAAGAGCAATAAAGCTAATACTTATACCAGACGTTCATTGACATTGTTAAAACATTCATTTATGCATGTGGAAGCTAAAGTCATGAAAACAAGTAAAACACTCAAAGATATCTTCAGGTACGTTATTATAAGATCTGAATTCTCAACAAATGGGAAGAAGAGGACACACATCACGTTGACTTTCGTTGAATTATTTCTTTGGCAGTTTTCGAAGGGCTGTAATTTCCTAAATAGGTTTCATGTGCTCAATTATTGAATTATAGAAAGTTACAAAACGGGCGTGATAACACAATATTCTTACATGACCCTACTAAAACTTGTGCCCAAATATCGCTTTTTTTTTTTTTTTTGTAGCGTGAGCTACACTGGCCGAGGTTGAGCAGTTTCGCGTGGCTGTCAAAGAGCCGTGCTGCGCAAGCGCGAGGAGCAGTGACGTCACACGGCGCACAGCTGGCGCGCCGGAGCCGCCGCGACCGCGCGCTCCGCCGCCACCGCGCGCGCCTCGCCGGTCTGCGCATTCCAGAGGATTGACGTCATAGCCGCGGCAGACGCAATGGCGCCGCCGCGTGCCCAGCTGTGTGGCTCCGTTGCGCAGTAGCTAAGTCTGACGCTGTACCGGAGCCGCTTGATAGCGCCTCCCATTTTGTGCGCATAAGCTCACGCTACGTATATCCTGGCATAGCCGAGCTAAGCCACCGCAATTTTTTTTTAATAAAAACGCTAATTTAGTTATGATTTGCTTACTTTAGACGTAGTAATTAAAACTGTTATTAGTGTAAAAGACAAGAGAAAAATGCACTAAATTACCCGCATGATACTTTTTGTTGTACTACACGTACGTTTGCAACGCGTCATTGAGTGGCCCCCGCGTTCGGAAAAAAAAACTGCATATATTCCTGTAAAGCTAGCTTTTCCGCGCCGAGACCCCTTGTGCGGCGAAGACCGTCCTTCAGGCAGAGTATGCGCTCTTTTTGCGCGATGCTTCGAGCATGCTTAACTCGAAAAAGACTGTCTCCTTCCCCGTAATGTTTCCGTTATGCTAATTCATGCACCGAATCTTTTGTCATCACTTTTTTTTTTTTTAATGACAAGCGTTTATATTACCATCTTCAAAATAAAAGGAAAAAAAAAACGTTTTGACCATGTTCATTCAACCGAGTCTTCCGTTAGTACATAGAACGAATATAAAAAAAAGTTTTTATTTCATTTTATTGGTGTTTTAGTTTTAGTTTTTCTCGCTGCTTTCTTTTCTTTCGTAATGTATGTCCTCTTTTGTAAGCTCTCTGCTCTGGTTTCGGCTGATTTCATATTTTAGTCTTAGGGAGAGATGAGCCAGAATGAATTTAATAATGAATTCATCGGGTTGGAAAGGGATGCGGCTGCCTCCTGCCCCCCATGCTAAAATAGAAAAACTAAAATCGGGGCGACGAACGAGGAGGACTTATGTCCTAATGAGGCGGCACGTTTTTCGTTATTAAAAAATAATTAAGACACACTGCCGCGCGCTCCCGGAAAAAAAAGAAAAAATGGCGGAAAAGGGGAACTGTCTATTGTTGTTTCTTCTTTCCCCTCAGTTACCTTCGTTTCTCTTGTAACGTTTCTATAACTTTGAACGTTTTTTATCGGCTTTTTTTTTTTGCCATTATTTTTTTTATATAAATGGCTTTTCGACGCGACGAATGCTTGATGTTTTAATATCGCTTCGGTCGGGTAACGCTAGCACTCCTTTGTCTCGTTAAAAAAAAAAAAAAAAAGTTATTTGATGTCTTGTTTTCGTTTTGTTTTGCGTGTGGTTCTTTTTTTTTTTTTTTTCGAGGGGGGGGGGGGGGGGGGGGGCAGGCGAGGGGGTGAGATTGTCACTGCTCCGTTGTGGCTGAATGGAGTAAATGAATTTGTTTGTCGGTGGCGTTTTTGGTCGATGGTGGCTACGTTAATAAGGAAAACAATTATAGTTATGATAATGATGGTGATGACGGCAATGATAACGGTGATGGGGGGCAGTGTAGCGGATGACACGGAGTGCTGTCACGACCGACCAAGTTCAAAGTTTTTGTGCGTGTAGGGGTTTTGATTTTTCCGATCTTCTGGGCATTTTGGCTCCCGATGTGGACATCTCCGGATCTGGATAATGGAGTGGATAAATTGTTTATGCGGGACGAACGCGCGCGGACACGCTCGAAGTACGCTGCGGTGTTGGTTCGATCCGTAAATAACAACGTTTTCTTTTTTTTCTTTTTCTGTTCGTGCGCGTTTAGATTTTGACGACGTTGATGGGAAATTATGTAATTTCTACGACGGATTGCTTTTCAAAACAATATATTTGATACTGGGATTTTCTTTTCTGACTTATAAAATAAATACTTTTTTTAAACGAAACCTGATTACTACTGAACCATTGGAAAAAAAAAAAAAAAAAAAAGAAGCCCGAGCTCCCTCCAGTTCCTTTTTTAAAGTTTAAAGGTTAAAGATTTAATGGTTTAAACAAAAACCTTGGAATTCAATTATCTTCAGAAGGAAAAAAAAAAAAAAACTCCAGGAAGCAAACGATACCCATAAGAATTTCTCAGATCGCCAAAATGGTCGCTTTTGTCACGTTGACAAATAGTGTAGTTTTCGTTACATCGGCAAATAGTGCCCTTTATTTGTTCGCGTAAAAGGCACTGGGCCGTAAAGACGGCATTCATTAGTTCGTCGATATTTTTAAGGGGTGTCGTCGAAAAGTCGAAAACTCCGGGTACACAAGAGATTATTCGAGGGTCAAGCACGGGTATGTTGTTGCCTGAATATCCTGCTGTACCAATATCATCAAAAAATAAAAAAAAGAGACGCAACATTTACACCGCACGAGCAAGCGGCGTCGCATAGTGATTATCATAGAAGACAAAACGCCGGCTGGGGTTCCGTGTTTTCGGAGTTTATATTTCGTGAAATATGGTGGATATGTCTTTCGCTTTTATAATTTTCGTCGGAAAGTTTGAGTTTATCGGAGTTAATATTTGTTTCTGATTGTTGGAAATTATCGGCCGCACTAAGATAGAGGCATTGACCGATAAAAAATACAAAAGACAAAGCAAACAAACAAAAAAAAATGGAAGACGTTTACAATTCTCTGTAATGCCGAATTGAACCCCAACTCTTGAGGAGGAGGTTAGGGTGCAGAGGGGAGAGTACGCCCCTCCTCTTTTCTTGCTCTCCTTCCATTTAGCCGAAAATGTTTTCTAAATTGAGCAGGAACATTTTTCCACTAACTTTAGCGAGGAAGTTTTCGCTAAATTTAGCGGGGAAATTTTTCCGATAATTTAGCGGGGAATTTTCTGCTAAACTAAGCTGAGAAGTTTTTCCGCTAAATATAATGGGGAATTTTTTTCCGCTATACTTAGTGAATAAATTTTCCTGGCAAATATAGCAGGAAAGGTTCACCCTCGTGGCATCACACGTCACGTCACGTGTGACGTTATTATGGGAAACGTCCCATAATGCAACGCGCGGTTACGCCGACGGCGACGCCGCTCAATTCGGAAATAGGCGCCTAAGAGCTTAGACGAATGGGTAGTTGGGCGAGTTCGTGGGTATTCATCGTAGGAAACAGCGCGAAAAACAGACGAAAAACAGAAATCCTCGTCTGTTTTTCGCGCTGTTTGCCTAAGAGCTGCGCTGTAAAGGAGTGAAGAAAACACTTAAGTCGCGCCCGGTGTTTCTGAAGCTGTGAATGACCAAAGCCCTAGACACATTTTGCGTAGACAAAAACGCAAAGAAGATCCGTAACGTGGAATTCAGCTTAAATGGGTGCTGAACCGAAATCTGGATTCCACAAAACACGGCGGCAAAAGCGTGCAGCGGGATGCTACAAGCGCCAAAACATCACCCATATACAGCGATATCTCGAACGGATGACCGTATTTTCTAAAAAAAAGGAGGCGCATTTGTTTCTCTGAGAAGAGCCGGGAAGGAGAGGGAACGGCCTCGCGTCTTCTCCGTCTCGGCGCCTTGAGGGGGCGGAACGAAGAGTGGAGGAAACGATATATCTTGACGTCAGGCGCCTCGTCGGCCTCGTTCAATCCCAACCTTTCTTTTTTTCCAAAAATACGGCCGTCAATTTGAGGTATCGCTTTACGGGTAGTGCTGTAGAAATTGTAACGTCCCGCCTACAGCTCGTGCACAGTTTCCTGAAATCATCCAAATTGTGGTTCACCATCCCTTTAAAACACCCGCGTCGAACCTTGTACGGCTGTCGACAGCGTACAAACACCATCATGCGATGCATTTCTCGACTTGTATTGTCGTCCGACGTGCTAACGTGACTTCCGACTGGCCCACTTGCGTTCGTTTACGACCGAGTTCTCGCGATTTCTTAGGACGAAAAGACACACCGGCGCGCTCTACGAGGTCGCCCTCTAACTGTGTTTCACTAGAGCGACGCTTTTGTGCTAGTTGCGAGATCAGCAATACGTGACATCAATTAGAAACGCTCGTTTATAACATAAGCAACAGTTTTCGAGCCAACATGAAAAAAATGGCGCGTGAGAAAGTAGGAAAATGTACGGAAATGGCAAGTGTTCCGCGGCTACCCGGTAGATGGCGCCAGTGTGCTCTCTCGTCTGTTCTGTGCATTCTTGTGCACAGAAAAGTTATACGCATTCCTGGTAAGCGAATTTCTGGAGTCCAAGAGAGGTTCGGCGGCAGGTGTCGGGGTGCCGTGGAGGCTTAGCTTGGTCCAGCATCGAGGCCAGAGAGGCGTCCAGCAAGGCATATGGATAGAGGCATATGGGTAGAAGCCGAGGGGTCAAAAAAAGCTTTGTGTACACCCACATAACTGGGCTACATGCACGCTGGCAAAAACAACTCTACCAACTAAAAAAAAAGGACGTTTTTTTTTTTTTTTTGTGGTGCTTGTAGAAGCACCAACTGCAAAGAAGTAGAGAGCAGAGACGCGTAAAAAAGTTCGAGAAAGGGAGGCCATCCATTGAGATGAAGCTGCCCAAGCTGAAACAACACTGGAGCTGTACATCAAAGAGAAGTAGATTACGCGCAGGGGAAGTTCGTCTGCTTCTGTTGCGTGGGGTTGTGTTGACGTCAGAATACGGAGCCCTGATTGGCTCAGATTAAAGGATAGGGGGTAGACCTCAGGGCAGGGATGGGCAGTATTTCAAATACAAGTGTTTGAAATAGGTATTTCAAATACTTTGTGTATTTTGCATTTGTATTTAATTACAAATTGGGTAATGTATTTGACGCGTGTATTTAAATACTGAAACGTGGGTATTTCAAATACAATTGTAATTAAATACAATTTTGTGGGCGAAAATACATCCCTCAAATTTATTGTCACTGTCTAGAGCAGGAAGAAAACTACGTTCTGCACCAAGTGCAGTGTCTCTCAATCAAGCACAAGCGTTTTGTGACTTTGTGATTACGGTGTTAGTCCAGGGCAAGAATAGTGACGAAATCGACGTTCTCAGGCAGACTGACTAAATAAGTGCGTGTGACAGCTTGTGATGATTTCCAGCCTGATTTCCATCCATATTTTTGCCTGGAACATCTAAATGCACGGGTCGTCCAAATTTTTGTAACTGGTGCGAGTTGCAACAATAAACAATTCTCTAGATAGTGCTGCGCGTCTTGGTCGTCTCGGTTCTTTGTTGGTCTATACCAAAATGTAATCGACAAAAAAAGCTGCTCGAAGCTCTGTACTTTTTTCACCTATTACGTCCAAGCCGATTACATTTTTTGTGATTATATTTCTATTACATTACTAGAGCCTTCCCTAGTGTGCAATGCAAAATTAAAATGAGATACCTAGGAACCCGTTGCAGGTGCCCTGAAGTCGCTGACGCAAATTTTGAGGAATGTATTTGGAAAAGTATTTGGAGGAGACCAAATACATTTGGTCGTATTTGTATCTTGTATTTAAATACTTTTTTGGAAATGTAATAAGATTTGTAATTAAATACATTTTTGACGAAGTATTTTGTATTTGTATTTTGATACATATTTGCATGTATTTTGCCCATCCGTGCCTCAGGGTAAGCTTCCTCGAGGTCTACCCACTATCCTTCAATCAGAACCAATCAGAGCTCGGTGTCTTTCTGACGTCACTACAACCCCTGCAAAAGAAGCAGACCAACTTGCTCTATGCATAGCAGCCGAAAGCCAACTCTACTAAATCAGCTTGGGAAAAGTGGTTTAGCGCGAACGATTCCACCCCAAGGTGAAGTCTGCTCTGTTCCGCGTGAGCAGTCTGGGAACACCGGAGCACCTGGTGCTCTTTTGTGAGCGCCCGCTGTCGCTTCCAACGGGTGAGCATCGGCTTTATCCTAAGAAGGCACTAGCGGACGCTTTGGGGTTCACGACGACGACGCCAGGCGTCGGCCACCTGTGGTGTAAATAGAGCTTATCGAGCCAGTGGTAACTGCAATTGAACCAATGCCACCGCACCCACTGCACCTATGATAGACACCGTGTCGCTTGTACAGTGTGTGCAGACCACGTAATGGAGACTTGAAAACTGCTGGCGTAGAATCAACAAAAGTTAGAAATAGATTTTTGGGTTAGTTTTTCCAAAGCACGAAGAATCTTCGGGCTCGGAGCCACTTCAACATCATCGTCATCGGCCTAGTCGTCGTCGTAGTTGTATTACTCGTAGTAGTAGTAGTTGTAGTATTAGTAGCACTAGTAGTAGTAGTAGTAAGAGATCTCTAGAACTCAGTCGAAAGCAGTGGCGAGTGTGTGAACCAGCCTTTCGTATTAGAGTTACTGACATCGTCAGCAGCTCCGGGTGTAGTGCGTCCCGAACATCATCTCATCGCTCTTCGGCCAATGGGATTGCGACATTAGCCGATAAGATGGCCGAAGGACCAATCGCGAAGCGTTAAGATAATAAACCCCGCGTTTCTTTAACCTGTCAGAGACGTTTAGCGTCAAGATGTTTCGGTGGCACCCTCTTAAGATACCGTTCGTGACGACACAATCAAACTTTGACTCGCCATGACGTCATGAGTTGTAAGCTTGATTACTTATCATCGGTCGCTGACCACAAATTTTGCGGTGCGCTTAATAATAACGATGACAGCTCTGAGTCATCGGATTCTTAAACGAACAATGTCGCAGCTTTGACGTAGGGCTGATTTGCGTCGATGAAGGAAAAATTAATCCAAATAAAGACGTCATAGTGAGCGTTAGAATTACGATTATAGTCACTGACAATGGGAGAAGGTCAGGAAGAAGCTTTAGTTGCATCGCCTCTGAAGCGTCCTATACCTTGTACAGCGCTTCGACGTTTCGTGCAGTTCGAACGCTGTGCGCGCGAAGCAAACGCACGGCGGAAGGTACGAAGCGTCTGCTGGCAGCGTTCGAAAGACACGCCCTGCCGTTGTCATTCTGTTAGTGACTATAATATTTACTTGGGTTCAGTACAGCCGCGACACCGCAGAAAGGCCCGTGCTGACCCTTCGGAGGAGTCGGGCTTCCCGATGGCTCCCGACCGCTTCGGCAAACATGATCCCGATTAATCGACTCGATCATCGAAACATTGGGCCCAAATACGAGCACTGACTCACGCACTCACGCGGGCACACACACACATACACACGCCAAAAAGCAAAGCTCATGGAAGGACGTCCAGATGAACACGAGAGCAATTAACGACGATGGCTGGACACGTTTTGGGGGAGGGAGGCGGGGGGGGGGGGGGATGAAGCTTACTCCGGTCGACAGATTCGACTGGAGGAGCATGGGGCATCTGCTAACACGGAGCGACTACGTGTTAGGATTCGGAGAGGAGGTTCGGCGAGAAAACAAAACAGACAAAATCGCCGCGTCTTCAAGTGTAAGATCGGAGGGAGGGGGGGGGGGGGGTTCGTAGAAATGGGGAGTGGTAGGGAGGGTGTGCGTCTGATAACTCAGCTAACGCCGACCTAGGAGGGAAAAAGAAAGAGTGAGAGAGAGAAAAGAAACCAATATGGAGAGAAGAAACCAATATGGATTGGAAGGTAGAAAGCCTGTCAACTTTCTGAACAAGATGAGAGAACGGAAGAGAGAAATATTGCACTAACATATTAAGGCGGGCTCGTGGGTTAATTATAATGAACGTAAATAGCGCCAACGACGGACACGCGAGGACTGGAACACGTATAGACGGGGCCATACTCCATTCACCCCTGAGTCGAAAATGCGGTGGCAGCAAGGCGCTCGCCGTAGCCGACTCCCTTTCGCCATCTGGCTCCCCTCTCTGCGCTCGGGTGAGAGCTCGATCACGTGGCCAGAGCTCGACCTTTGACTGGTCCAACGAACACGTAGCTTCGACCGCGTTCTCAGCTTAAGGGTAGGCGGACCACAGTCCCGCCTTCGTATCCACGGTCTTGTCTGTCCTTCGCGCAATGTATCTAGGTTACAATCACAGAGGTCTGCCTGCTGGGTGTTTCAAACAGCGGCGAGGCTCTACAAATCGACCGCAAAAGTCGGTTTCTTGACCTATCGCGCTACGATTTTGTGCAGCGTTGCCCACAGGTGGTGCATTTGTTTTATATTAAATTTGTAAAGAGCGAACTTGCGAGGAAAAAAGTAAAAAAATAAAAATGTCTTAAGTTCGACCATTCATTCACCCAAGTGTACGTCTGCTAACATGTCCGCTACCTCAGGGCTGGGGGTCGAGAGAGATCTACCGTATATACCAACTCAACCTATACTGACGTCACACCCCTGCGGTGGCGCTGCTGTCGGTACTGCGCATGCGCACCTGCTTCACTCCTGCCGAGTTCGGTTTCTGCGCACGTGTGCTCAGAGACCGAACGCAATAAACTATTTTTAAAACCCCGTCGATCAACTTTGGAGGTTGCCTGGTGATATTTAGAGGGAGAAGATTGGCTTAAAAGGGCGGGAGGAATCATATGCTTGCCTTTTGAGACTTAGACTAGGTGGCGCAAGCTACCGCCCGTTACAAAGGGTGCCGCCATTATCATCCATTCATCCATCCATCCATCCTTGGACAAGAAGCGCATGATTGAATCCGATTCTTCGCCGTACGCTGACGGGGTTTAGGTATACGAACTGGGCCCAGTTCACGCCCGAACACTGACGCAGCCCTCGTGTCCGATACATGCTCAGTGCACGTGCTTCAAACAATGGCCGAGTCCGATAATGTGGGAGCAAGTCGTCTGCTTCATTTGCAGGACTTGCGGTGACGTCAGCAAGATGCCGAGCTCTGATTGGCTCTGATTGAAGGATAGTGGGTAGACCCCAAAGCAAGCTGCCTCGAGGTCTACCCACTATCTTTCATTCGGAGCCAATCAGAGGTCAGCGTCTTGCTAACGTCACCTCAAGTCCTTGCAAAAGAAGCAGACGAACCTGCGTTCCGCATTGGCTATACGGCGCGTATTTTTTTAAGGGTCTATTCGCTTGCAATTAAGCTGACATTTTGAGAAAGGCGGAAATCTGAGAAGAAAAGCGAAGGAGCGTTGTTCCACGGGCTTTACGGGGGCTTTATCTCGTCAACACGGCTGGATCTAGCAGTATATCCGCCGACAAACGCGCGGGAGAAGGAAAGGCTTAGGAGAATGGGAAGTCGGAGGGGGGGAAGTTGTGGGCTTTGGAAGGGCGCGGACATCCTCCCTCCATTAAATAATTGCCAGGCGCTTTTCTGACGGCGGACGCTGCAGACATCGTTTTCCCGCGGTCTCATCAGCGCCGCTGGCGGACGGTGGGCCTAATTAAAATGCTAATTAGCCCAGATCGCCTCGGGGAATAGCGCTTCCCCATTTCCGGTCTTCGTACGTTTTTTTTTTTTTTTTCTTCCTTTTTTTGTATTATTATTGGCCGGATTTCCGTTTCTAATTTTCGATTTTCGGATCCCGCCTCTTCTCAAAGATTTCTTCCACGACGACTACTCCATGGGGCAGCTGCCAAAAGGTTTGCGGAGAATATTTGTTTATTTTTAGTTTCGACGCTGTAGTAGGCATCTTCCCGCCTGTGTTCTTACCTCGTGCGGTAAGGAGGCTGACGCGTCTTGGGGAGATTTATCGGGGGACAATATGTGTACCGAAACCACGGATGCTGTTTCAGAAATATACATAGAAAACTCTGAGGTAGTTCAGTTCGTTTCTGATTGCGTTAGCGGTACTGCCCGTTGCCGATAAAGACAGTGACTCGTCACTTATACGTCTGTTGCCTTTTGCTTCGATTTCAAAAGCTTCATGTAGTTCTCTAGAAAAGATCGAGGTACAGCTAAGCATTCCTTACGAGTTGTGAACGCGAAAGCATGCAAGCCGCTCGTCCGCTCCCTTTGTCGTCTGCTGCGTCCTTTTCGTCGTCGGTCGGCGCGTGTGCTCCCCTGGTGACCTTGGACGCTCCGCGCTGATGGACACCCAGCGCCATGGGGGGAGCGGTCGTGGAAACTGACGAGCGCAGCGGCCAGTGGGAGCCCCGTCGACGCGCGCCAGTCAATGAAACCGAAGGAAATCATTTGCCGTTTTCGCGCTTCAGACTGATGACGTCAGCTCGCTCCATAAGACAGTTAATGCTTTCGGATTAACACCCTATCTGGGTACCTAGCCAGAAACCTGCTGTCACTAAATGTGATAGTAGGTTTCTGGGCCTAATTCGTTGTCTACATCGTTGTCCGTGTTTATTTGGCGCTTACCTAGTTTATCATGAACCAACTGACCCAAATGGCCACTTTAATGTAGTTTTTAAAGTCACTAGTGAAAGAATGACGCGCGAATATAATAGGAAATATATGTGTAAATCGCGAATGTTCCACGGCTACCCGATTGATTGCGCCAGTCAGTTCTCTCGTCAGAAATGATTGGAGATTAGTCCAATGTTCAATTTAAAATTAGAAATGATTGGAGATTAGTCCAATGTTCAATTTAAAATCAGAAATGATTGGAGATTAGTCCAATGTCCAATTTAGAAGATCTGGATAGATAGCGCAAGCTTCTACCCAATTAAAAGGGTTCAGCCATATTCGTCTCTCCATCCATGCATCCGTTCTAAGAGAAACGCAAGAGGTCGTAAGCAGGCGTAATTGTGCGCACGAACCTTCAGTTACCGCGACTGTTCCCTCTGTCGGTCTGTGGCTGCACCAGGATTTGAATAATCCCCGTTAGATGGCTTTGATGACACGTGACTTGGCTTTGATGTCACATACCGCTTGGCGCGGGCTACCACCTGCCTTTCCGCGGCATCGCAGCTTTAAATAGCTAAGTCAAGTAAATATGTTACTAATAATACTATTATTATTAGTATTATTATTTATCTGGTGCTATATTTGCGCGGGTTCTTATGCAAACGAGACGCTAAATAAAGTCACGCGCTCGTGTCAGTGCCGGTAAAAGCGTTGCGCACTGAGTATGAAGCGGAGTATTAAAGCCCCTCGATCCTGGGAAAAGGTTCGCCACTCATTGTTGCGGAAATGCTCGAGACACTCTGGGAAGAACATGGCGTCTGATATCCAGTTCAGTGCTGCGCTGTTCCGCCATGATCTTTCCAAGTGCTGCACGTTGCACATGCCTCGTGCATCGACGAACCTTGCGCTACTTTTCAAACATAAAGGGGCTTTACGGAGTCTATAGGTTCCACGAGCTACGCTGCGTACAAATTTACGGTGATTCCAAAGATTATCATAAAGGTTTTTCATCTGAAATTTTTCTTTTTCAGCCGTTCTCGTCTACCAGCACTTAAGGTGATTAATCTTAGGTTTCGCTGAAACTGATATCGTATTGTCTATTATTCGCTGTTCGTGATAGCGGTGCCTGTTCGCTTAAAATTGACACACACCGTGTTCTAATGTGGCTTGTTGATTGAACAGCAGGACATAGTGATATTTTATGTGACCTTATTCCACCCTAAAACGGCCCGGGAAGTATTGGGAGACGCGACATTTAGTGTTCGTCACGTTAATCAGTCGCAAGATAACAACCTTGGATGAACTGGCTCCGTTTCTGTGGTACTTCGTTGCAGAATTCGTAGAAACATTGGTTAAATTGCGACGAACCCCGGGTAAATATTGCTAGGTTATGACCGTAACTTTTTTCTTTTTTACTTTTTTTAAAACGCTATTTATGCTGCGAAAGGGGCCATATTTTACGTATTTTTATGAAGCGTAGTTCATTAGTGCTTTATCACTTTTTAGACACGATGAACGGCTAGACGGCTCGCCAGACGGCAGCAATATACACCAACCTTCCGGATGTGCCGTAGCGGGCGTCATCTCACGTGACACGTGTTCTTCCGGTTCTAGGAGGGCGTTGGGGGCGCGACCTACCGAGGACTTGAAGACGGTTCCACCCGCCCTTATCGCGTCTTCGCGCCTGTGTTCGGGATTTGGCGAGAGCGCGGGGTGACCGCCGGCGAGATAATCGCGTCGTCAAACGTGACTGCGCGAGACTTCCGGCAGCGCCGAACTCGCCCGAGAAGCAAAGGGCTTTCGTTTAATTAACTGCTTAATTAAACTTCTCCGGGAGCCCTTCCTTAACTCTTGAAAGAACTAAATTGTTTTTTATTTCGTCTTTCTGATTTTTGCTTCACCGGCTACTTTTAATCCACGGCCTGATTCTCCTGCGCATCTCTTGTCGTTGTGCGCGGCGGAATTTACAAACTACCCCGAAGCAAAAATAATATTAATGAGTTCCTTGCGTATTAGAACAGTGTATTCCAATACTCTCTTACAATACGCCCTATTCGTGTGTTGTTGTAGCAGACTGTTGCCACCCATCTACTTATATTTGCCTGTATATTGGAACACTGTAGCGATACTAGCGTTGTCAGACTTGATTTTACACACAGTTGCAATAAACGCGCTGTGTATCTATCTAGTCTACCACGGTTATAATACATGCATCGTGTGTTAGCGTCACTTATGACACACCATTAGGTACATACTGCGTCATTCTTCCTTACAACGCAGTATGATGACACACGCACCGTTTGTCAGTCTATAGCCACACGCTTGTGATTCATGCACTTTGGGTATTTATCTTCGAATACACTATTGTCATAACTAGCATCGCGAATATGTGTATTGGGACACGGTGGGGATACACGCATCCTGTCGGCCTCTTTATTGTCACACACGTTTGACGCTCGCGCTCTCTGTCAATTCGAACGTTACGACGGACGCACTCGACGTTTATTTACGGTAACGCGTTGTTACTTTCATCACGCCCTGTGCATTTTCAGGAATATACACACGCCACGTCTGTCCTCACACGGGATGAGGGCTGCATCACCTATATCACGAGCAGGCTTTTATGCATTCCATTCAGGAAATAAATTGCGAGCCCGCTATCAAGAGAGAGAGAGAGGCAGAGGGTAAGAGAAGAAGAGTGGAAGCTGAAAGCCTGTGTGTGGTTTAGATCTTGTTTTGTTTTTAATTGTAGCACGAAGACAGTCTATGTTAATAGTATACTAGGCGCCCCCCCCCCCCCCCCCCCTCCCCTACCCTCTTCGCGAACGCAGTTCACGTTTATTCCCTCCGGATATAAACAAAATGTTTGTAGTCGCTGATGGGTTAAGAATCCAGTATGTGGTCCCCCTGCATCTCAAAATTTCTGCCTATGATAATGCTTCCTTGCACGCGTAGCCAAAGCCTGGCAACGAGGGCGTGCTCGAAGCAGAGCTTCCACGGAATAAACCGATCTCACCAGCTAGTTTGAGTACGCCACCGCTGCCGACATGCATCGTGGGAGCTGTGGTCTTTCTGCACGCGCGATAACCCTGCTGGAGGTCTGCGCGAGCAGAGCACGAGGAGGCATGAGCTGTCTCGTGAACTGGCGTCTGCCTCCTACGAACTACAGTTATGGCGGCGTCACGCATGCGTGGAACGCTTGGTGAGATCGGTTTATTCAAAGCCTGTCATCGACTAAGAGTATGGTTTCTTTATCGTAAAGAAACAAAAGGCATATCCTCACTTGACTGTGACAGTAACATCATGGTATAGGATGCAGTGCAATTCTTTAGCACTTATATTAATCTATAAAGTAAGTTATAGTGTATGCTTCATGTTCCTTGGTAACTCAAAACCTTAAAAAAAAAAAAAAAGCTCTTTCTCGAATGTTGGACTAACCGCTAATTTTCGCAACTCTCATCTGTATCTTTGCAGTGTACGGAACTGGGCGTGGCGGTTCGGCACCGAAATCTCCAATCAGAGTTTATTTGCGTCGAATTTCACCGAGATTAAAGAGGCAAGTGCACACTTGTTTGGCAACCCTGCGGTCGCCGCGTAAAACCTTTCTGCGAAAGAAATTTCACCTTACGCAAGAATCTGAATAAAGAAGCAGCGGGCGACACGTAAACCTTGCAACTTTCCCTGGCGAGGTGCTGTCACCGGAAAAATGTCTTTCTTTGGAACCAAATAAACATCCCCAACTTTTAAACGGGGAAAGAAATGTTACGGAGGCGGTGGTACGTTGAGTTCGGTTGTCGGCTACACCAAGTAAAACGACGCCTACACAAATTCACGTGTTGTTGACTCTCAATAAGTTTGGCGTTGTTTGCAGACAGCGCAGTGTTGTGCCCGTTACCGTAAACAAGTAACAAAATATCGCTACTCGTTATTTCGTAAAAAAAAAAAAAAAAATTAACACGTAACTGAGATTCGTTACCGTCCTCCAATTGTAACGAAATACCTTTACGGTTACTTCCAAATATGAACATTACTTTTACGTTACATTTGATTTCAATATTAGTTGGCAGAGATAAGCTGTGGATGTGAGTAATTAAACTTTTACAGTGCGATTTCGTAGTGTTTATCAAATCTTCGTTGTAAAATATGCATAATATATATAAGTATATATATATATATATTTCTTTTTAATTCAGATTCTAAATGACACCGCGGAGGAGAAGACCTAATATTTACCCTTTTCAGAGATTCCTACAGAGTGCTAATAATTTTTTTAAAGCTAAAAAAAATCAATAGTATTCGAAGGTTACGAGTAATGTAACTTTATAGATGATACCGTAAAATAATAAAATAAATACTTTAGTCATTCGTCATTTATAAATGTAGCGAGTACGTTGTACAAAATACAGACAGGTTATGAATTTACGTGTAAGGAAGGTGATTAAATGAAATGTTTAGCTTAGCTTCTACCACCGTCAGAAATGTTTCCTTCTTGTGCCCAGTCTCGGGTTAAATTCATCGTGGTATAGGTTAGATCCTTACTTCCAACACCGCGACCTCGTAGCGTTGTAACGTGTCTCCTCTTGGCGGCAGAATTTCGAAGAGTTCAAGGCCAAACCACACTACAAGGACATTGCCGTGCTCACGGAGAAGATGCTCAGGGACTTGGGCAACCTGGTCAGCTCCAAGACGGAATCGCTTAAGGTGAGGCCTCGACGTGTGACGCACGTCGCCGAGCTCACGTGACCCTTTCCTCCGCTGACGTCATTCTGTCTTGTCCGGTGCGTTCGCAGGTCCTGATCCAGGATGCTGAAAAGCACGCCAAAGACCACAAGTATAGCACCGATATTGATGTAAGCCCCCACGCTGACCTAAGGCGAAAGCCTTACTTGTCCCATTACGCAAACAAGCGGCGGCGTTGTGCCCGAAAGATGGCCATAAATATACGTCATCGAGCACGTGCCTCGGAAATAAAAACACAAAAACAAGCACAGCAACGCAGATGCTTCGTCACGGAAGCCGTCGGGGCTTGCCGCGCCTGCGCAGTGGGGGAGCGTTATGTCACCACCGGAGTGCCGTGTGCAAAAGGAAGACATGGCGCGCTGCTTCTAGAAATGCTCTGCGTGTAGGAACACTTTCGCGTTCCTACACGTAAGCACTTTTAAGTGTCTCTGCCGAATGTTTTTGTTCTGCTTTCTAGTTTCAAATTGGGCAGGGGGATTGTTTACTCGGTCCGCTATTTTGTTATAACCGACTTCGTTATAACCGGTCTCGAGAGCATATCGATTGCGCTCAGTGAATATGCGCCGCTGTTCAGCGCTTCTTTTTTCTGCGAGGGATCGGCTTCAGCCTGTGATAGCAAACACAGAACGACGATGAGTGCCGTGTCGCTGTACATTTGGCGATGAGTGATTGGCTCCACCCGATCGTCGACTGCACTTCGAGTGAAATGGAGAATATTAGGGTGTTGGGTAAATGTGTAGAGGCATTCCTAATGGCCCCTTAGAGATCCTTAGAGATTTGGTTAGAAATAATCCACGACGTGCCGCCGCCGATTGCCGTCGTACTACGTTGTTTCTTATATAGGAGAAAGACACGACGTCACCCCTATCTGGCCTGGCGAGATAATTAGGCGGTGATTTTGAGGTGTCCAATTCACTAGTCGGCCCCAGTGCCCTCTAGACGCGTGATCCGGACATGGCCATACGATGTATCCGCATATTTATATTTTTTTTACTAAGATGGAGGACAGTGAAATTCGTACTGAGCGTTTGAAAACTGCTCTCAAAACAAAAGTATTTGTTTCCTTCGTACATTCCTCTAAAAAAACCATTGGCACTATAATAATATATCCAGTTATATTTACTGTTATGACTCATGCACACTGGCGGTTCAGCAGTGTGCATGTATTCCAGTGTCACGTGTATTTGGCGATGAAAGCGAGCGGATTCGTTTCGCGATTGCAATTCGAACGTCAGTGTGAATACAGAATTATGCCCGGGTCCCACCAGAGCGACAAACGAAAACAACGGACACCGACAAGCCTCGATACATCTCAAACCCACGCAACGCGCGGGCGAAAGTAGCTTTGGCAGGCTGTTTTTCCGTGCTCGTGAAATGAGCTCGAGCACTTGAAATCCCGCCAAAAATATATAAGGAGTATTCACTGGGCGCCATATTTGTGGGTGATGTCTAGAGCGCATGCTCTGAATGTGGCCACATTAATAGGCTGCTAAGACCGGCAATTTTGATGGTGTGGAATGCACGTTGCAAAAGAACCGGGGAAGCTCGCCATCAGCACGCGCTCAGCAGTCGTGCACACAGCTATGGCCGCAGTGAATACTTCTTATTAGCGGCGAGATGTTTTGGTGGCGCCCTCCTATGGTTCCCCCTTTTGACGTCATTACCTTGCGAACAACAAGTTCGATGGTGTTTGTAAATAGCACGGTGGAAGCCTGAAATCATTGCGCTTTCAAAGCAACACTGTCAACACCGTCGAAACTAAAGTTCTTTCATTCCTCTTATTTTCGTCGATGGTATACCCTTTCCGACGTCATAGTCAGCTTTTGGGCCAATCGTGGAAGGCCGACCACAGCGACGCTTTCGGTCGCGCACGTCGCCAATACCCTTGTAATACCGCTGTTACACGGGCACACTTAACCGCGGTTAACTCAGCTTTAACTGCGGTTACGTGGCAGCACAGATGCCGCACTATACCCTCGGACAGCTATTTCAAAAGAAGTGAAGAGAGCGCGTGCACTGCTTTATTGGGTGCTCAAGATGCTCAAGCGCACGTTCGTCCATAGCTCTGACTGCATCGCCGTAGAATGTTGTCGGCAAGTATTGTGCGCTAACTGTGGCTTAGCGTAACCGCAGTTAAGTGTGCCCGTGTAACAAGGGTATAATACCCTTGTTAGACCCCTGTTACACGGGCACACTTAACTGCAGTTACGCTAAGCCACAGTCAGCGCACAATATTTGCGGACAACATTCTGCGGCTATGCAGTCAAAGCTATGGGCGAACGTGCGCTTGAGCATCTTGAGCACTCATCAAGGCAGTGCACGCGCTCTCTTCACTTCTTTTGAAATAGCTGTCCGAGGGTATAGTGCGGCATCTGTGCTGCTACGTAACCGCAGTTAAAGTTGAGTTAACCGCGGTTAAGTGTGCCCGTGTAACAGGGGTATAAGAGGGGTATTATTCGCGCGTATGCTGCCTCAGGTGCCTCCGGCTCGTTGGTGTCTGTTGTTTCTGTTTGCCGCTTTAGTGGGACCAAGGCCATGCAGTCGTTTATGCGTCAAAGTTGACGAGAATTGGCTGCATTTGATGAGAATTTCGCGCTGCAGTTTCGCTACTTCAACGCCAAGAAGTTGTACAAGCCTAACACGGTGCCCAAGATCCCGGAGGACGAAGATCCCGACGACTGGATGCCCATGGAACTGCACCAAGACAGACGCTTTGACGACGCAGACGTAAACTTCACCTACAGCACCATTCACGTGGCCACCAACATCTACAGCAAGGGTGAGGCCCTGCGCCCTTCATACGAAAGTTAGGCGACATTTCATCGCGTCGGCGAGCGTTGAGGCTCTGGCTATTTGTACCTTCTGAGTCACACTGCTCCTATATCATACAAAAAAGACGGTGTTCGCTGCTCACATGATGACATCTGCGGACAGGCGTCACGCACGTTCGTAGATAGATGTATGCTTCCAACGTGTCTGCATACAGCTATGGACAGTGTGAAAGGACCGGAACGGCTTGGACAGTGTCTCCAGTCTGTATTTTCTATGACGTATTACCAGTGTAACCACGGCTTTAACGTTGTGCATTGGACTGAATTCGTACTCCGCCTTGAAGTGCCCATATATATTTCTTTGAGTGCGACTTTGCTGGCGCCGCTCCGGTGCACTTCGGTTATAGCAGTTTTTATAGCGGAGCTGTCAAGGGCTAGTTTTCTCAGGATAGCCAGCGAATAAATGTCGACACAACACTCCAAACAGCTAGCGCCATCTATGAGCGACGGCGGCAACCTTTCCAGACTTTCCACTCTGGCTTGCCGACTTGCGGCTGGCCATTACTTCATTCCCACCATGGTACAGCTAAACTGCTCTTCCTTCTTAAACAAAGTGGAAACGCTGAAAGTTTTTTTTTTGTCTTCTTTTTGTGGGGAAGCGATGTGGTTTTGTATGTAGCACAGATAAACTTTGTTACCGCGTGCCCACTGAGGTTCCCGTTTCTTGGCATGTCTGCATGAACAGCCGCATCGGTGCTGAACGCCATCAAGTGGTCCGAAGGCATGAATTCCCGCTTCAAGAACAACCGCGTGGTTGACCCATTCATCTCCTGGCAGTTCTTCTGCAGTAGCACTGGGTTCATCAGACTCTTTCCTGGTGGGTGGCAAGCGTATCATTTTATCTTTCATTATGTATCTGCTTATGATCTGCAATGGACGCGCCATAAAACGGTACATCATTTTAATTAAGAGAAAAGTGAAATTATGTGTTTGATGAACTGCATCTGAGCGCGTGAAGCAGTGAAGCGTGCTTTTTGATTCTGGGCATCATTCAGTTACTGCTTGAATACTTCTTTCTATAAGAGAAGAGAACTGGGATTGGGCCGAATAGGCATGCGCTGCTGTCTATTACCTTGGTGTGCATAAAATACTAGATCTATTACTGTTGAGATTTACTGTATATTATGTGATCGGAGAGGCTTTTAAGATCACGATTGAACGTTCAGTAGTTAGCGTTGAGATGAATAGAAAGAAGAAACTCAGATTTGCTTGTGCACCTAGACGCGACACAATCCCGAGACTGCAGGTAAGCAAAGGACAACACACACAGAGACACGCACACGCACACGCACGCACGCGTGCGCACACAGACACACACACGCACACACACATGAAATGTGTCAAATCAATCGCAGCTAACATTTATTTCCCTCCAAAAGCCCTTAAGTAAAAAATGGTGCAGGGACAGAAACACTTCAGACAAAAGAAAGAAAGCAATCAGAAAGGGAAGGAGGAGGAGGTGGAGGAACGCTGGTTGGAGTAAAACACAAAAAGCGAAGCAAAACGATTACTTTAGGGAAGTAATCTCCCTCTTTCCACAGAAGTACCACTGCAGCCAGACACTGTTTTCATTGTGCACCCGCTTCTTTGCAGCAATGAAATGGCCGGAACAGGAGCCCGACATGTACGAATGCCGCACGCGACAATGGTGAGTGATTGGCAGATGGATCGGGTGAGTGCCGGGAAGGTCCACCGATTCAACTCCTCCTAGGTAACAAGGCCGCAGTGACGCACTTGCTACGTCACTTATCGGAGGCCAGAGTGGAGCAGAGATGAGACACCGGGTGCTGCTCCCATCTGTATTAGACTGTGGCCTCCGACAGGTTACGTAGCAAATGCAGACTACGGCCTCGGGGGATATTGCTGCGACCCTTGGCAGTCATTGGGTGAGCCAGAAGAAAGAAAATCAAAATAAGATAGACCGAAAGAAAACGATTTTCACAGAGGCTGAAAATATCTTTGTACGTCTGCGTTGAACAGTCCCAGATGAGAAATGAGCAGACTTCACGTTCAAATCTGCCAGATTCAGAATACGCAGAGTTGTATAAAGAGCGAATTCGGTGTAGATTTTCAGTAGTTTAGTAATGCGGATTCTTGGGCGAGTTGGTACTGAAACTTGGAGAACATAATAGCGCTTCACGACAGGGACAAAGAGTAGGGACGAGACAACACAATGCGCATTGTGTTGTCTCGTTCCTACTCTTCGTCCCTGTCGTGAAGCGCTATTATGTTCTCCAAGTTTCAGTAGTTTAATTATTTTCTCGTCTAATACCCCTTGATTACTCCCTCGTGTAATACCCGTTGCGGGTCTTCAAAGAAAACTACGATGACAATGATAATTCTCCATTTTTATTGAGGAAGAAAGAGAATTTACTACCACATGTCCGTATTAAGCACATTGATGTGGGCCCAAAGAAGGCAGCGAAGTCCGCCAAGTGGCTCGCCACAGCCTCTACCCGCCATCTGTCAATGCGCGGCTGTTTTGCGCATGCGCAGGTATGTCCAGGCTGCCGCGTCGTCGAAAGACGTGGTCATTCTGCTGGACGGGAGCGGATCCATGATGGGGCTGCGCAAGGAGATTGCTCGCAACGTCATCGTCAACATCCTCGACACCCTCACGGACAATGACTACGTCAGCATACTGCGGGTGAGACACCCCTTGACTCCTGGACGGTGGTTCCTTCGAAAGCCGTGACGTCATGTCGGGCGTTGGCGATCGAGTCACACCTTTTGGTGACGTCACTTAATGACATCGCATTTTACGACGAAGGTGATGTCTCATTTTTTGAGAACCGTGATGTCACATTTTTAATGACGTAGCATCCTGCGATGAAGGTAGTCTTTTCGTTTGATTCATTTCATTTCATTTCATTTATTAATCCTTAAGGGTCCTCTTTCGAGGACATTACATAAGGAGGGGGCAACACAAGAAGTTATACAAGAAATTTAAAAAAAAACACAAAAAAAACATAAAGATACATAACAACGCACACTATGCAACGTAGCTAAAAAAAAAACTATCTTGATGTGGAAAAATACAACATGATGGAGCTTTTGAAAACCACAGGGTCAGTTATTGTAATGAGCGATTCTGGAAGACCGTTCCAGTCCACAATTGTGTGTGGGAGAAATGATTTGTTAAAGGCATTACTGGAACCCGATATACGTTGAAAATTGTAAGAGTTATTGAGCTGACGAGATGACCGTGCGAGAGTGCGCAGCAATGTGCTTCGAACAGTGAGATGGTAGTGGTAAAGTTTATGGAGTAAGCAAAGACGTGCAACCTTGCGGCGTACCTCCAGAGTTGATAAATTTAGGCTCGTTTTCATGGAAGAGACACTGTTTTTATAGTCATAGTTTGATAAAATGTAACGGGTTGCTCGGTTTTGAATTGCTTCGAGTTGGGTGATCAAGTAATTTTGGTGCAGATTCCCCATATTGTACATGCATATTCCAATTTTGGTCGAATGAAGGTTTCGTATGCAAGTTTCCTAAGCTTTGGAGGAGCAGCATTCATGCAATGCCGGATGTAACCAAGGGTCCTTGTTGTGTCCGAAGAAATTGTGTTAACGTGATTAATCTATGTCATATCGGAAGTTAGTACGACACCGAGATATTTATACCTATCGACTTCCTCAATGATCTCGTCGCCCAGCAAATACTGGAAGGAGGAAGGAACTCTTTTACGAGAAAAGTGGATTAATTTGCATTTAGATTTATTTAGTGGCATCAACCAGTTGTTACACCACTGAGATATATTATCTAGGTTCTTTTGGATGAGTTTGCGGTCATTAGGTGGAGTGATCTCGCGATATAGAACACAGTCGTCTGCAAAAATGCGTATGTGAGAAGAAATAAAATTTGGAAGGTCATTAATAAATATTAGAAAAAGAAGAGGCCCAAGGACTGTGCCCTGGGGCACGCCAGATCTGACATTAATTAAATAAGATTCGTACCCATTTAAGACTGTGTACTGTATTCGGGAGTCAAGAAAATTACATGTCCACATTAAGACGAGGGAGTCTAGATGAAGGCGAGAAAGTTTAGAGATTAAACGAATATATGGGACACGATCAAATGCCTTGGAGAAGTCTAAAAATATTGTGTCTGTTTCGTTGCGAGATTGAAAACTGCAATGAAGGTCATGTGTATATTCAAAAAGCTGCGTCTCACAAGAGTAACCTTTGCGAAAGTCATGTTGGTGATGGTAGAAGAAGTCATTGTAATCTAAATGCGACATTATGTGCGAATAAATGATATGTTCAAGAAGTTTAGATGGAACGGAAGTTAGTGAAATGGGACGATAGTTAGAAGGCAAGGAACGATCATCACTTTTGTGGACTGGAACAATCCTAACTACTTTCCGATCGGATGGGAGGCAACCTTCGGATAGCGACTGATTAAATAACAGTTGCAAAATATCACTAGATACAATCTTAGTATTTTTCAGAATCTTCGATGATATGTTATCTGACCCTGAGGATGATGAAAGCTTGAGCCCATCGATAAGAGTGGCAATACCGGCCGATGAAACGTTGATAGGGGCCATGGGCTCGTAGTGAACAGCGGGTAGCTCAGGCACATTTAAAGGACACTCGTCCGTGAAGATGGATGCGAAAAAGGTATTCATTACCTCTGAGCACATTTTCTCCTCAACTGGGTTGCCACCCTCATCGACAAGTTGAATGATATCATTGTTGTTTTTTGACGTGATTATATTCCAAAACTTTTTGGGGTTGTCCTGAAGGATAGTTGGAAGGTCCTGATTGAAATATTTTCTTTTTGAAGCTTTTATTAGATGAATATAATCCTTAAGACAATCATAATACTTCTCCCAAATATTTGAAGTTCCATTTTCTGAAGATTGTGATGTTTCATCCCTAATGACGTGGCATCGGACAACGAGGCTAATGTCCCCTCCTTTGATGGAGTTGAATTTCCTAAGGACCGTGATGTCGCATTCTTCGATGGTTCAGCGTACTTCGTTGACGGCTCCATCTCTTTCCTTGATGGCATTTTCCAAGGACAATAAACGTCACACTCTTTAATGACATCGCGTTCTCCGACGATCCTGACGTGACGTGAAAGTTCCTCGCAGACGTCGTCTTTTCCGAGGAACGCTAACTTACAATCTTGTTTATGACTTCGCATCCTCGGACTATGTCGTCACAATTCCTCGAAGATGTTGCACTGGGCGCGGATTGTGACGTCAGAATTTTATGATGATAACTGATCTTTTAAGGACCACCTAATAACTCATTGTGTGCCTGAGAAAAACTGCGAATTCACAATAATTATTCTAATCGTTCCAGTTCTCGGACGTGATCGAACCTGTTGTATCTTGCTTCCACTTCAACCTGGTGCAAGCCAATGCCAGAAACATCAGGGTGCGTACACAATCTATCTCAAAGGTAGCGTTTTTTTTTAAATAATTGTTGGCAAAGGCGCGCTCCATTATTGTTATAATTACCAAAATCCACAACTTACTTTAAATAAAATTAACCACAATCTAGATTTTTCCATCCTCATCTCGGGGTTTGACACCATGTGAAATAATCACACTTAGTTTTAACGATCCCTTTAGCGAGATGCATAACATAAGGAAGACCAAAATCATTTGGACGCCCTTTTGTTTGTTTAAAATTTAGAGGGGAAAAGGGTGTTTTGCGCGAACGTCAGTGTGGTTATTTTAATAGTTTATATGAACAAGTTTACGTTACGGGTATGTATTTCGCCTAAGACTAAATTGCGTAAGAAAATAAAATTAGGAATGACACCCAGGTACAGTCACTAAGAAGATGAAAACAGCAAGGCGTCTCTTTCAAACGTCCAATCTCCAGCACTTATTTTTTTTATCTACTTTTTGTCGTGTTTTGGTTGCGTGTGCACGCTGGAAACTCGCTAGACGCCAAAGTTTTATCGAGGGTGGGAAGCTCTCGCCGGGGAAACTTGAAGACTGCTCAGTATTTTTCATTCTCCCAGTAAATACAAGCGAAAACCCCAAACACCTGTTTTCAAGGCAGCGGGTCCGTCTGTTTTCCAGGAATTCAAAGAAAACCTAAGCAAACTGGAGACGGTGAACATTGCCAACTTCACGGCAGCGCTCACGCAGGCCTTCGAAATCCTGCAACTGGTGAGTGACGCTGCTTCATATTTCTTTCGGAAGGATGTTTAATGTTCTGATTCTACCCAAAACAAAGAAAAAAAGAAGAAAAAGACGAGCCAGAAAAAACAGCGTTAAAATATCGTAGAAAAAATGTAAAAACTAAAAATGTTTTCCTATGATCTATTTTTTTCCCCGCTTACTGAAATCGCGTGCCGGTCTTCATGCTTGTTATCTGTTTTGTCTGTGTTTGGGAATAAAACGCAGCGTCTCGTGCAAGCGCCTCCGTCAGGAGATGGTGAAATAGCTAAAAGGAGACACGTAAGAAATAACCGGAAGTGAACGTCAGAAAAGATAGTATTAATTAATCAGCGTGCTCCCTTTTAAAAAAACATCCCCTTCCGCTTATTTTCTACGCATCTTTCCTACCTCTTTTTACCATCTCTCGGCGGAGGTGTTCTCCCGAAACGTTGTGCGGAAGTTGACACGCTTGAGGATGAAAAAAAGCGGGGTTGCGCAACCTGGTGATAGTGATTTAAAGTAAATAAAGTCAATACGTGACAGTTTGGGCACAATACAGACTTGGAAATGCTTTCATTACAATGAATCAGTGCTATTCATAAAACAATTAAAATACGACTGTAACTAAAAAGGCAAAAAGGAGAATAACGTCCGAAGGCGGCAAATCAAAAGAAGGAAACCTAAACGTAAAAAAACGCGCAACTTCTAAAAATGAGAAACACTAACCAGTAAAAGTAAAAGCGTGTAGTACCAGAAAGTAAGTTTAGCGTTCAGGCCGCAGAAAGAATGTTGTTCTGAGATCGAACATTTTGTTCGGATCATTGTGCCGGCAGCGCACACACACCCATATATATATTCTAATGATCTTGTAATGTAGATTTGCCGTCATGTATGCCTTTGTTGTCTTCTACCTGGCAGTACAACAAGTCTAAACTGGGCAGCCAATGCAACCAAGCCATCATGCTGATCACGGACGGCGCACCGTACAACTACGAGGAGATCTTCAGGCACTACAACTGGCCCAACATCCCGGTGAGTAGAAGAGGCTGGAACAGGGATGCCTCTTCAGCTGGACTCACTAGATGCCGCTTAGAATAAGCCTTTGTTTCAGTAAGCCTCTCGGCATCCCTTCACCCTCTCCCCTGACCCTTTCGTCATTCTCGAAGTGCACCGTCCCTCACGATCAACATCGTGAGAACCTATTTTCGCTCACATCACGTTTCTTTTTTTTTTTTTTTATGATCGTTTTTGGGGCATTGGTACCATGGGGCACAAAAACATAAAGTAATGGAAACAGATACAACGGTACAGGCTGCTTTTAATTTGTACTTCGCAGACAACACCCCCGACGACGCTCGGTACTCGGAACAGCTCCATTATTAGGGGCGAAGCTCCTTAGGGTCTAGCCTTGTCCGGCGTCCGTGCTCACATCGATTGCCGTCCCATCTGTCTTCCTTAAAAAAATAAAAAAATGTTTGCGCAGTCCACAGGATTCTAACCTGTGTGGGGGGACCCCAATGGATTTCTAGTTCATCGCCTTAACCACTTGGCCACGACTGCGGGATGAGTAGGGGGCTCTGAGATGTGGTAGGAACTCAAGAACTGGGGATGGGGGGTCATGGATGAAACGTTGCATGGAGCCGCTCAACGTCTATACAGGAGAGGGCGCTGCGGTCAAATGCCTATATAATCGCGTTAAACTTTGCATGCATTGGCTCAACGTTTATAGACGAGAGGGCGCTGCGGTCAAATGCTCAAATGCGTATATAACCACGTTCCATGCCACATATTCTCTTTCTGACATGGACCGTTGACTTAAGCGGTGGAGATGCGTTCCCACGGCTTCTAGCGGATCCAAGCTGATCGGCTAGAAGAACCACTAGCTCTGCATTTCACCGACCATTAAGCAGTAATAATAAGGTCGAAACGCAACCCGGCACTCAACATTACCTATGAGCAGTAAAAAAAAAAAAAAAAAATCAGCACCATCAGCACTACCTATGGACAAAATCAGTGTCATCGGCACCACCAGAGCTTCGCCCCAATCAACATCATTCACCACGTGGAGATGCGGTCATTTTTTGGCACTCCTTCGACCGATTTTATTGCGGGCGCCACCACTGCTGACGTCACCTGCGGCGCAGACACGTGCGTTCCGAAGCCGGCACAGAAAACACCACCTAAAATATTGAAAACATACGCATCGTCTTTTCTCCCTTCATGGAACGTCATCACAATCGGATCGCGCCAACTCGGCTATTGGGCCCGAGTCCGACCTTCGACGCGCTGATTGAACACGAGCCCCGGCCGAGCACTGACTCGGCACTCGGGCCCAATCTCAGGCCTAGATCGATCTGATTGTGATGACAGTGCAGAGGCCTTCTGCTTATCTGGGTGGGATTGGCACAGAGCGGAGTGTCGACGTCACAGGTGCTTTTGGCTGACTCAGTCTCGGCCTGAAGCCGTGTACAGGGATGACATATCTCGTAAGCTTTTACGACACGGCTTAACCATAATGAGTTCGAGCGCCAATTCTAAAACTCTAATTCTAATTATATGCCCCCCCCCACCCCCCCCCCCCCACCCTTCCCCCCCCCCCCCCCAAAAAAAAAAAGAAAAAAAAAAAAAGCTTCGAAGTTATTTTTCTGCGTTCAAAGTTAAGTCATATTTTAAGGGATTCGCCAGCATCCTAAGGGTGTTGATCTAAAACATTTAAGGTGTAAATCCTGGGCCAAGTCGATTTACACTTCTAAGCGTGCAAATCGGCTTGATTTAGATTATTCAGTAAAGAAGGTTGTACGTGTGGCGGCAGCTTTCTATATTAAACATTTAGCAACATTCAATAAACAAGCTAATTTACACCCTAAACCTGTTTAATCAGCTTGTTTTTAAGCCGTGTAAACCCTTAAAGGTGTAAATAGTTTTACTATGTAAGGCGTTTCAAAGAGAAACCATTTCGCATGTTACTAAATATCAACGTTTTTGTTTGTTCAACGCACAGGTGCGTGTGTTTACCTACCTGATTGGTCGGGAGGTGACGGACACCCGGGAGGTGAACTGGATGGCCTGCGCTAACCGAGGTACGTTTCTTGATTTTCCATAAATGGAACATGAGGGTCTCCCTAAAGGGTGTAAATCTGAGGATCACTCCCTCGCGCCAATAACGCTTCACTGCCTCCATTTTAACGTTTTCCACCCTTCCGTTTTCAGGTTACTACACGCACGTGACCACTCTAGCAGAAGTTCGAGAGCAAGTACAGGTACGCCACGAGATCGTTTCGACATAATAAATTAACTCGAGCTAACGCTGCATGAAACTCTTTACAAAAGTGTGTTCGCAACTCCAACGGCGTTCCTTTTGTCCTATATGCTATGTTTTGCATCTCGGCCGCCAGACTGTGCCAGTTTTCTTGCACAGTTTGATCGGTGTATACCGCCCAGAAGGCCTGCGCACGATGTCATAGTTAATGAATCCCGAGCGGCAAAGACGCTGACGCTCGGCCAGAGACGCTGCAAAGACGCGTCCGTCTTGGCGTCGCCGTGTGCTAAAGTTGCGCTTGGTGTGAACTTTGTGAGACGCTGCATAGCTCTCCGGCGTAGCTCTCCGCTTATCTCCTTCGTGTCTTTTACTCTAGGTGGCGTCGCGTCTTCGGGACTAGCGGGTTCGATATAATAACGGCAGCGTCAATTATCCGAGGTGATCGTGGTTCAGTCGTGTACTTCGAGCGTGCATTGGACAAAAGCGTTACCTCATTCGGCGTGGACACGTCTCCAGTCACACGCTTCGCGCCAGGAGCAACGTTGGCCGGGAGCCAACATAGCAACTCGGTTGGGAAACTGCTTTAGAGCCTGCTTTGAAAAAATGGCTTCGACCCGTATTCATGAACCGAACTAATGGCGATCGCAGCGTCGCCATTTCTCCCGGAGCGGCAACTCCGGGAACTGCACGTCTGCACGTATCGGTTCGCGTCGAGTCGCGAAAGGGCCGGTGGCACCACCTGGCAGTGCGATTTGGCAGTAACAATATAAATGAACTTTCTCGTTTTTACTATAGTCGTTAAAGGGTGGAGGCCCTGTTATCGTATTTAGTTTGGTCTCGGTAAACGCGAGCGGTTCGAGTTTCTAGGGTGAGTTTCCCAACCGAGTGTTTTAGTAACGTTGACCAGAAGCAACGTTACTAGAACTCCCCAGTTGGGAAACTACCATAGAGACTGCCCTGAAAAAGTGTC